>NC_092044.1:98973887-99342255 GCF_003086295.3 Arachis hypogaea
AAATTGCTGACACAGTACATGATAAAGAGGTGGATCAGGATGTCTACAGACTATTACTATTTCCATTTGCTGTGAAAGATCAAGCTAAGAGTGGTTGAATAACCAACCTACAGCAAGCATAAAGACATGGAAACAGTTGTCAGACAAATTCCTGAATCATTTTTACCCTCCAAGAGGATGACACAGCTAAGGCTGGACATCCAAGGCTTTAAACAAGAGGATAATGAATCCCTTTATATGCCTGGGAGAGGTATAGAGGTATGCTAAGAAAATGTCCCTCTGAAATGTTTTCAGAGTGGGTACAGTTAGACATTTTCTACTATGGGCTTACAGAAAAAGCTCAGATGTCTTTAGACCACTCAGCTGGTGGATCTATACACATGAGGAAGACAATTGAAGAAGCTCAAGAGCTTATAGACATTGTTGCTAGAAACCAATATTTGTACTCTAGCAATGAGTTCTCTCCAAAAGAGGAAGTCATGCCAGTAGCCACTGACCCTAGTCCTCAAGAACAGATAATTGAGCTTAATCAACAATTGCTCCTGATGACAGAACAGTTAGCAGATTTTAAAGAGATGCTCAATGAAACTAAAGTTGCTTAACAAGAGCATAGAACTGCAGTTAAATCAAGCAAAACAGCAAATATCTAAACAGATAACAGAGGAATGTCAAGCAGTTCAATTGAGGAGTGGGAAGACCCTGAGTAACACTGCTCAAAAGAGTAAAAAGCCAAACAAGGAACAATTGACAGAGGACAACCACACCACTGTTCAAAAATCCCTCTGAGGACAGTAAGAGCCCAGAGAGGAATGCTATTGGCGTTCAAACGCCAGAAAGGAAGGAAAGCTGGCGTTAAACGCCCATTCCCTGGCGTTTTAACGCCCAAACTTCACCCATTCCTGGCGTTCAGACGCCTGAGGAGAAGCAAACACCTGAGAGTGCTGACAGTAATCCCTCTAACAAGGCTTCTTCAACCACTTTTGTAAGGAATAAACCTGCAGCATCTAAGGTTGAAGAATATAAAGCCAAGATGCCTTATCCTCAAAACTCCGCCAAGCGGAACAGGATAAGCAATTTGCCCGCTTTGCAGACTATCTAAGGACTCTTGAAATAAAGATTCCGTTTGCAGAGGCACTTGAGCAAATACCTTCTTATGCTAAGTTCATGAAAGAGATCTTAAGTCATAAGAAGGATTGGAGAGAAACTGAAAAAAGTGTTTCTCACTGAAGAATGCAGTGCAGTCATATTAAAGAGCTTACCAGAAAAGCTTCAAGATCCAGGAAGCTTTATGATACCATGCACATTAGAAGGTGCTTGCACTAAGACAGCCCTATGTGATCTTGGAGCAAGCATCAATCTAATACCTGCATCCACTATCAGAAAGCTTGGGTTGACTGGAGAAGTCAAACCAACCCGGATATGCCTCCAACTTGCTGATGGCTCTATTAAATACCCATCAGGCATAATTGAGGGATTGATGACCAAGGTTGGGGCCTTTGCCTGCATTTTGTGCTGGAATGGAGGAGCACAAGAGTGCAACTCTTATCTAGGAAGACCCTTCCTACAACGGACGAACTCTCATGATGTAAAAAAAGGAAGAACCTGAGGTCCATGAGATGAGTTCAAGTTGAATGCTGTAAAGCTATGCAGCATCCGACACACCAAATGACTGCATGGGCGCTACATCATTGACTCTCGGTAAGAGATCAATATGCTGAGAGCCTAGAATCAGAGCTTGGGACATCTTCAGAGATGCTCAACCTGATCAAGAAGAACTAGAGGGGCAAAGGAATTTCGAAATTCCTCAGGAGGAGAAAGCTCCCAGCCTGAACTCAAACACTACCATCATCCCTGAAATATGCATTTCTGGGAGAGGGTGACACTTTTCCATGATTATAACTCTGCTTAAGATCCACAGAAGAGGATGCACTGATTCAATGCTAAGGACATACAAGACAGCTCTTGGGTGGTCCATAAGTGATCTAAGGCATTTAGCCCAGCTAGATGCATGCACAAGATCCTGTTGGAGGATAATTGCCAAACCAGTGGTCCAACCACAGAGGAGGCTAAATCCTGCCATGAAGGAGGTGGTGCAGAAAGAGGTCACTAAATTACTAGAGGCTGGGATTATTTATCCTATTTCTGATAGCCCCTGGGTGAGCCCTGTCCAAGTTGTTCCCAAAAAGGGAGGCATGACAGTGGTTCATAATGAAAAAAATGAACTGCGTTCCTACAAGACAGTCACAGGGTGGCGCATGGTATTGACTACAGAAGGCTCAATACAGCCACCAGAAAGGATCATTTTCCTTTACCATTCATAGACCAAATGCTAGAAAGACTAGCTGGTCATGATTACTATTGCTTTTTGGATGGCTATTCAGGCTACAACCAAATTGCAGTAGAATCCTCAGGACCAAGAGAAAACAGCATTCACCTGCCCTTCTGGCGGGTTTGCCTATAGGGAGGATGCCTTTTGGTCTGTGCAATGCACCTGCAAACCTTTCAGAGGTGCATGCTCTCTATCTTCTCAGATATGGTAGAGAAATTTCTGGAAGTCTTCATGGATGACTTTCAGTAATATGGAGACTCATTTAGCTCCTGTCTTAATCACCTAGCCACTTGTCTGAAAAGATGCCAAGAGACTAACCTGGTTTTAAACTGGGAGAAATGTCACTTTATGGTGACTGAAGGAATTGTCCTTGGGCACAAAATTCAAGCAAGGGAATAGAGGTGGATAAGGCAAAGGTAGAGGTAATTGAAAAAATTACCCACCACCTGCCAATGTTAAGGCAATCAGAAGCTTTCTGGGGCATTGCAGGATTCGTACAGAAGGTTTATAAAGGATTTTTCAAAAATTGCAAAACCTCTTAGTAACCTGCTAGCTGCTGACACACCTATTTGTGTTTGATCACACAGTGTCTGCAGGCATTGAGACCCTAAAAGCTAAGTGTCACAGCACCAGTTATCTCTGCACCAATTGGATTGCATGTAACAGCATGACCATGCCTGCACTAAATATCAACACACAAAACAAGAAGATCCAAAAACAAGAATCATAATAAATGGTGTGACATAATCTCCAAAATTTACAAGAATAAAACACAAGAGAAGAGAAAAAATAAAACAGAAAAGAAGAAACCAATAGCAATATCGTCCCGAATAGAACCAGAGCTGGGGCGTCCCTCCCTTCTACTGAGATCTCGAGACTTTCCCAGATGAGCAACTATTTGCCATTCAGGAAGCTCCATTGGTTTGCAGATATTGCAAATTTAAAGCCGTGAGGTCATACCCAGATCAGAAAAAAAAAATTAATCAATCCAAGTACTACCTTGGATAACCATACTCTTAGAGATGTGCTGACATATCCGCAGGTGTACCCAGAGAAACACAAAGATCTACACTGCATGATCACAGTATGGAGGACATTTGGAAGTGACAAAGCACTAAAGTCTCCATGGCTCTACTGCCTACCTCTATAAGATTCCGAGTTATGCGTAACTTGACAGTTCAAAGAGCTGGAACCTGCCTCATGGATATGCCATGCCTCACAAGGGATATTAGAGATAGAGTTGTTTGATGTATGGGGAATTGACTTCATGGGGCCATTCCCACCATCATACTCAAACACTTACATTCTGGTGGCAGTGGACTATGTATCTAAGTGGGTAGAAGCGATTGCTACACCCACCAATGATACTAAGACCGTACTGAAATTCCTCCAGAAAAACATTTTCAGCAGATTTGGCGTTCCCAGAGTGCTAATTATGATGGGGGCACTCATTTCTGCAATAAACAGCTACACCTTGCTATGGTTAGATATGGAATTAGCCACAAAGTGGCAACTCCGTATCATCCACAGACAAATGGGCAAGCTGAGGTCTCTAACAGAGAGCTAAAGAGAATCCTGGAACGGACTGTGATGGCCCGAAGAAAGGATTGGGCAAAGAGCTTGGATGATGCTCTGTGGGCATACAGAACAGCATTCAAGACTCCTATAGGAACCTCTCCATACCAACTGGTGTATGGGAAGGCCTGCCATTTGCCTGTGGAACTGGAACATAAAGCCTACTGGGCAACCAGATTCCTAAACATGGATGCACAGTTAGCTGGTGAAAAAAGACTGCTCCAGCTAAATGAGCTAGAGGAGTTCAGACTCAATGCCTTTGAAAATGCAAAAATTTATAAGGAAAAGGCAAAGAAATGGCATGACAAGAAGTTGTCAACCAGAGTCTTTGAGCCAGGACAAAAAGTTCTGCTCTTCAATTCTAGGCTCAAACTGTTTCCAGGAAAACTCAAATCCCGTTGGAGGGGTCCGTATGTGATTACAGAAGTGTCACCATATGGATATGTTGAGCTTCAGGATATTGATTCTGACAAGAAGTTCATTGTTAATGGACAGAGAATCAAGCACTATCTTGAAGGAAATTTGAGCAGGAATGCTCAAAACTGAGACTTGAGTGATTCTCAGTGAAAGTCCAGCTAAAGACAGTAAAGAAGCGCTTGCTGGAGGCAACCCAGTCATTAGGAGGTTATATGATTAGTTCCTACAGAGGCAAATATCAAAAATGAAGGAATTCACAGAGTTACAGAAGGATTCAGCTCAAAAAGCAGAGAAAATAAGCTTACTGGCGAAAAAAACGCCAGTAAGGGGCATTTTGGGCGTTAAACGCCAGAATGGGTACCATTCTGGGCGTTTAACGCCAGGAATGGTGCCATTTTGGGCGTTAAACGCCAGAATGGGCACCATTCTGGGCGTTTAACGCCAGGTGTGCAGCATCACTGGGCGTTCAGAAAAACGCCCAGTGAGGAAGGTTTTCTGGCGTTTAACGCCAGCCAGGGCACCTGGCTGGGCGTTAAACGCCCAAAAGGGGTGCCATATGGGCGTTAAACGCCAGAATGGGTGCCATTCTGGGCGTTTAACGCCAGAAAGGTGGGGGGACCACACTTTTGTTTTCAACTCAATTTTTTCAAACTTTCCTCTTTTTACCCATACTCTTCTACATAAATGCACTTCAACCTTTCATCATTCACTTTCAAATCTTCACAAATCAAAACCATTCTTCAAATCTATTTCAAAATAATCTCAAATCTTCTTCAAAAACTCACCCTTTCTCAATTTCTTTCCATATCTTTTCAAATTCCTTTCAAATCTCTCTTTTGGTTTTCGAAATTCTCCTCCCCCCACTCCATAAATGAACGTTCCTCACCCCTCCTTCCTCACACCATTCGAATTTCCTCTCCCTCTCTCTCTCTCTTCTCTTCTTTCTTTTCTTTTTGCTTGAGGACAAGCAAAACCTCTAAGTTTGGTGTGCTTTTCCGTGATCACTAAGCCAAGACTCATCAAGATCATGGCTCCTAAGGGAAAACAAACCAACTCAAGAGGAAAGAAAGAGACTAATCCAAAGAATCTTTGGAATCAAAAGAAGTTCTTAACCAAAGAACATGAAGACCATTATCACAAAATAATGGGTCTGAGGTCAGTGATCCCGGAAGTTAAATTTGATCTGAAAGAAGATGAATATCCGGAGATCCAAGAGCAAATTCGAAACAGAGGATGGGAAGTTCTGACCAATCCTGAAATAAAGGTTGGAAGGAACATGGTTCAGGAATTCTACTCTAATCTGTGGCTAACAGATAAGCAGAGAATGACTGGAACTGCTTACCATACCTACAGAACCATGGTCAGAGGGAAAGTTATGTACTTCCATCTGGACAAAATAAGAGAAATCTTCAAACTACCTCAACTACAAGATGATCCTGACTCCTTCAATAGGAGGATGGTGAGAGTAGATAAAGGGTTGGATCAAGTTCTAGAGGACATTTGCCTCCCTGGGACTAAGTGGATAACCAATTCAAAGGGTGTCCCAAACCAACTCAAGAGGGGAGACCTCAAGCCAATTGCAAGAGGTTGGCTAGACTTTATTGGGCGTTCCATATTGCCCACTAGCAACCGTTCTGAGGTTACCATCAAGAGAGCAGCGATGATTCATTGCATTATGCTTGGAAAAGAAGTGGAGGTTCATCATGTGATTGCTTGTGAGATTTACACAATTGCAAATAAGAATTCCACTGAAGCCAAATTGGCCTACCCAAGCTTGATTTCCTTGCTCTGTAAAGAGGCTGGGGTGAAGATGGGAGTAGATGAGTTTATACCCATTGAACACCCAATCACCAAGAAGTCAATGGAAGGACAAGTGCAAGACAACTCCATCAAGAGGAGGGCGCAGGAATTCCTCCCTGAATTCCCAAGAATTGACTACTGGTCCAGCCTAGAAGCATCTATTAACAAGCTGCAAGAGACTATGGAGCAACTGAAGGAAGAACAGCAGAATCAGAACTGCATGCTCTGCAAATTGCTGAAGGAACAAGAGAAGCAGGGGCGTGAACTCCAAGAATTGAAACGCCAAAAGTTCTCCTCTCAAGCTGAGGGAGCATCTACTTCTCAAAATCAAGGTTGTTGAGTCCTAACTCTGTGAAAACCTCTATCATTAGGAGCCTCTATTTTTTTCGTTTTTTTTTATTTTCTTGAGTTTTGTTTTTATTTTTTGTTTTTCTAGTCTCATTCTATATCTATTTTTTAGTCTTGTTTTAATTCATAATTAATAAAATTGAAATTTTATGCCTTAAAGATATGAATGTCCTATGAATCCATCACCTCTCTTAAATGAAAAATGCTTTAATCACAAAAGAACAAGAAGTACAGGATTTCAAAATTTATCATTGAAACTAGTTGAATTAGTTTGATGTGGTGACAATACTTTTGTTTTCTGAATGAATGCTTGAACAGTGCATATGTCTCTTGAATTTGTTGTTTTGAGAATGTTAAAATTGTTGGCTCTTGAAAGAATGAGGAAAAAGAGAACTGTTATTGAGGATCTAAACATCATTAGACTGATTCTTGAAGCAAGAAAAAGCAGTGGATACAAAAAAAAAATTCGAAAAAAAAGAGAAAAGAAAGAAAAAGAAAAAGAAAAGAAATAAAGTTGTGATCCAAGGCAACAAGAGTGTGCTTAAGAACCTTGGACACCTCTAATTGGGGACTTTAGCAAAGCTGAGTCACAATCTGAAAAGGTTCACCCAATTATGTGTCTGTGGCATGTATGTATCCGGTGTAATACTGGAAGACAGAGTGCTTTAGGCCACAGCCAAGACTCATACACTAGCTATGTTCAAGAATCATTATGCTCAATTAAGAGAATCAATAACACTATCTGAGTTCTGAGTTCTTATAGATGCCAATCATTCTGAACTTCAAGGGATAGAGTGAGGTGCCAAAACTGTTCGAAGGCAAAAAGCTACTGGTCCCGCTCATCTAATTGGAACTATGTTTCCTTGATATTTTGGAGTCTATAGTATATTCTCTTCTTTTTATCCTATTTTGATTTTCAGTTGCTTGGGGACAAGCAACAATTTAAGTTTGGTGTTGTGATGAGCGGATAATTTGTATGCTTTTTGGCATTGTTTTTAGTATGTTTTTAGTATAATCTAGTTAGTTTTTAGTATATTTTTATTAGTTTTTAGTTAAAATTCACTTTTCTGGACTTTACTATGAGTTTGTGTGTTTTTCTGTGATTTCAGGTATTTTCTGGCTGAAATTGAGGGTCCTGAGCAAAAATCTGATTCCGAGACCAAAAAGGACTGCAGATGCTGTTGGATTCTGACCTCCCTGCATTCGAAGCGGATTTTCTGGAGCTACAGAAGCCCAATTGGCCCGCTCTCAACGGCGTTGGAAAGTAGACATCCTGGGCTTTCCAGCAATATATGATAGTCCATACTTTGCCCAAGATTTGATGGCCCAAACCGGCGCTCAAAGTCACCTACAGAAATTCCAGCGTTAAACGCCGGAACTGGCATAAAATTTGGAGTTAAACGCCCAAACTGGCATGAGAACTGGCATTAACTCCAGAAAAGTCTCTACACGAAATTCCTTCATTGCTCAGCCCAAGCACACACCAAGTGGGCCCGGAAGTGGATTTTTCTGTCATTTACTCATTTCTGTAAACCTTAGGACACTAGTTTACTATTTATAGGATCTTTTGACATTGTATCAGTACCCTATGCGACCTTTTGATGACCTTATGACATTTTACACGTTTTCTTCCATAGCATGAGTCTCTAAACCCCATGGTTGGGGGTGAGGAGCTCTGCTGTGTCTTGATGGATTAATGCAATTACTACTGTTTCTTATTCAATCATGCTTGCTTCCATTCTAAGATAATACTTGTTCTTAATCCGGATGAATGTGATGATCTGTGACAATCATCATCATTCTCAACCATGAACGTGTGACTGACAACCACCTCCGTTCTACCTTAGATTAAGTAGTTATCTCTTGGATTCTTTAATCGGAATCTTCGTGGTATAAGCTAGACTGATGGCGGCATTCAAGAGAATCCGGAAGGTCTAAACCTTGTCTGTGGTATTCTGAGTAGGATTCAATGATTGAATGACTGTGACGTGCTTCAATCTCCTGAAGGCGGGGCGTTAGTGACAGACGCAAAAGAATCACTGGATTCTATTCCGGCCTGATTGAGAACCGACAGATGGAATGCCGTGCCGTGACAGGGCATTAGGAATCGTTCCAATGAGAGGATGGGAGGTAGCCATTGACAATGGTGAAACCCTACATACAGCTTGCCATGGAAGGAGACTTGCGTGACTGAAGAAGAAGACAGTAGGAAAGCAGAGATTCAGAAGATGGAGCATCTCCAAACCTCAACCTATTCTCCATTACTGCAAAACAAGTAACCATTTCATGTTCTTTTGCTTTTCACAATCAATCCTGATAATTTCTGATATCCTGACTAAGATTTACAAGATAACCATAGCTTGCTTCAAGCCGACAATCTCTGTGGGATCGACCCTTGCTCACGCAAGGTATTACTTGGACGACCCAGTACACTTGCTGGTTAGTTGTGCGGAGTTGCAAAAGTGTTATTGCAATTTCGTGCACCATCAGGCGATCAACCATGCATCGTGCAATCAGGAATCCAAGAGATATTCACCAAGCCTCAAATGCTTGTAGAACAAGAGTGGTTGTCAGTCACTTTGTTCATGAGTGAGAATGGTGATGGGCGTCAATCATCACCTTCATCAAGTTGAAGAACAAGTGATATCTTGGAATAAGAACAAGCGGAATTGAATGGAAGAACAATAGTAATTGCATTAATACTCGAGGTACAGCAGAGCTCCACACCTTAATCTATGGTGTGTAGAAGCTCCACCGTTGAAAATACATAAGCATAAGGTCTAGGCATGGCCGAATGGCCAGCCTCCCAATGATCTAAGATAGCATAAAAATGAAGATAGCTACCAAAGTCCTCTTAAGATCTAAAGTGATCAAAAGATCTCTAATACAATAGTCAAAGGTCCTACTTATAGAAAACTAGTAGCCTAAGGTGTACAGAAATGAGTAAATGACATAAAAATCCTCTTCCGGGCCCACTTGGTGTGTGCTTGGGCTGAGCAATGAAGCAAATTTCGTGTAGAGACTCTTCTTGGAGTTAAACGCCAGCTTTGGTGCCAGTTTGGGCGTTTAACTCCCATTTGGGTGCCAGTTCCAGCGTTTAACGCTGGGATTTCTTGAGGTGAATTTGAACGCCGGTTTGGGCCATCAAATCTTGGGCAAAGTATGGACTATCATATATTGCTGGAAAGCCCAGGATGTCTACTTTCTAACGCCGTTGAGAGCGCGCCAATTGGGCTTCTGTAGCTCCAGAAAATCCACTTCGAGTGCAGGGAGGTCAGAATCCAACAGCATCTGCAGTCCTTTTTGGTCTCTGAATCAGATTTTTGCTCAGGTCCCTCAATTTCAGCCAGAAAATACCTGAAATCACAGAAAAACACACAAACTCATAGTAAAGTCCAGAAAAGTGAATTTTAACTAAAAACTAATAAAAATATACTAAAAACTAACTATATCATACTAAAAACATACTAAAAACAATGCCAAAAAGTATACAAATTATCCGCTCATCACAACACCAAACTTAAATTGTTGCTTGTCCCCAAGCAACTGAAAATCAAATAAGATAAAAAGAAGAGAATATGCAATGAATTCCAAAAACATCTATGAAGATCAGTATTAATTAGATGAGCGGGGCTTTTAACTTTTTGCCTCTGAACAGTTTTGGCATCTCACTCTATCCTTTGAAATTCAGAATGATTGGCTTCTTTAGGAACTCAGAATCCAGATAGTGTTAATGATTCTCCTAGTAAAGTATGATGATTCTTGAACATAGCTACTTATTGAGTCTTGGCTGTGGCCCAAAGCACTCTGTCTTCCAGTATTACCACTGGATACATACATGCCACAGACACATAATTGGGTGAACCTTTTCAGATTGTGACTCAGCTTTGCTAAAGTCCCCAATTAGAGGTGTCCAGGGTTCTTAAGCACACTCTTATTTGCCTTGGATCACAACTCTTATTTCTCTATTTTTTCGTTTTCTTTCTCTTTTTTTCTTTTTTTTTCGATTTTTCTCTTTTTTTTTTTGAATAGCTTTTTCTTGCTTCAAGAATCACTTTTATGATTTTTCAGATCCTCAGTAACATGTCTCCTTTTTCATCATTCTTTCAAGAGCCAACATTCATGAACCACAAATTCAAGATACACATGCACTGTTTAAGCATACATTCAGAGAACAAAAATATTGCCACCACATCAAAATAATTAAACTGTTATAAAATTCAAAATTCATGCACTTCTTTTTTTCTTTTTCAATTAAGCACATTTTTTTTATTTAAGAAAGGTGATGGATTCATAGGACATTCATAACTTTAAGGCATAGACACTAAGACACTAATGATCACAAGACACAAACATGGATAAACATAAGCATAAAATTTCGAAAAACAGAAGAATAAATAACAAGGAAATCAAGGAACGGGTCCACCTTAGTGATGGCGGCTCTTCCTTGCTCTTGAAGATCCTATGGAGTGCTTGAGCTCCTCAATGTCTCTTCCTTGTCTTTGTTGCTCCTCCCTCATGATTCTTTGATCTTCTCTAATCTCATGAAGGATGATGGAGTGTTCTTGATGCTCCACCCTTAGTTGTCCCATGTTGGAACTCAACTCTCCTAGGGAGGTGTTTAGTTGCTCCCAATAGTTTTGTGGAGGAAAATTCATCCCTTGAGGAATCTCAGGGATCTCATGATGAGTAGGATCTCTTGTGTACTCCATCCTTTTCTTGGTGATGGGCTTGTCCTCATCAATGGGGATGTCTCCCTCTATGTCAGCTCCAACTGAATAACAGAGGTGACAAATGAGATGAGGAAAGGCTAACCTTGCCAAGGTGGAGGTCTTGTCCGCCACTTTATAGAGTTCTTGGGCTATAACCTCATGAACTTCTATTTCTTCTCCAATCATGATGCTATGGATCATGATGGCCCGGTCTATGGTAACTTCAGACCGGTTGCTAGTGGGGATGATTGAGCGTTGTATGAACTCTAACCACCCTCTAGCCACGGGTTTGAGGTCATGCCTTCTCAATTGGACCGGCTTTCCTCTTGAATCTTGCTTCCATTGTGCGCCCTCTTCACATATAACAGTGAGGACTTGGTCCAACCTTTGATCAAAGTTGACCCTTCTTGTGTAAGGATGCTTATCTCCTTGCATCATAGGCAAGTTGAACGCCACCCTCACACTCTCCGGACTAAAATCCAAGTATTTCCCCCGAACCATAGTAAGATAATTCTTTGGATTCGGGTTCACACTTTGGTCATGGTTCTTGGTGATCCATGCATTGGCATAGAACTCTTGAACCATCAAGATTCCGACTTGTTGAATGGGGTTGGTAAGAACTTCCCAACCTCTTCTTCGGATCTCATGGCGGATCTCCGGATATTCGCCCTTTTTGAGTGAAAAAGGGACCTCGGGGATCACCTTCTTCAAGGCCACAACTTCATAGAAGTGGTCTTGATGCACCCTTGAGAGAAATCTATCCATCTCCCATGACTCGGAGGTGGAAGCTTTTGCCTTCCCTTTCCTCTTTTTAGAGGTTTCTCCGGCCTTGGATGCCATAATGGTTATGGAAAAACGAAAAAGCAACGCTTTTACCACACCAAACTTAAAATGTTTGCTCGTCCTCGAGCAAAAGAAGAAAGAAGAGAGTAGAAGAAGAAGAAATGAGGAAGAGGGAGATGGTGGTGTGGTCGGCCAAAGAGGGGGAGAAGTGGTGTTTAGGTTGTGTGAAAATGAAGGGTTGAAGAAGGGTATATATAGGAGAGAGGGGGTAAAGGTTCGGCCATTATGGGTGGGTTTGGGAGGGAAAGTGGTTTGAATTTGAAGGGTGAGGTTGGTGGGGATTTATGAAGGATGGATGTGAGTGGTGAAGAGAAAGATGGGATTTGATAGGTGAAGGGTTTTTGGGGAAGAGGTGTTGAGGTGATTGGTGAATGGGGGAGAAGAGAGAGAGTGATGGTAGGGTCCTGTGGGGTCCACAGATCCTGTGGTGTCAAGGAAAAGGCATCCTTGCACCAAATGGCATCAAAATCCACGTTTTGAGCCAATTCTGGCGTTAAACGCCGGGCTGGTGCCCATTCCTGGCGTTTAACGCCAGGTTCTTGCCCTTTACTGGCGTTTAACGCCAGTCTGGTGCCCCTTTCTGGCGTTAAACACCCAGAATGGTGCCAGACTGGGCGTTAAACGCCCAACTGCTAGGCTGACTGGCGTTTGAACGCCAGCAGCATCTTCCTCCAGGGTGTGCTGTTTTTCTTCCTGTTTTTCATTTTGTTTTTGCTTTTTTCATTGTTTTTGTGACTTTTTATGATCATCAACCTACAAAAAAGATAAAATAACAAAAGAAAATAATTAATTATAAAACATTGGGTTGCCTCCCAACAAGCGCTTCTTTATTGTCACTAGCTTGACAGAGGACTCTCATGGAGCCTCAGAAATGTTCAGAACCGTGTTGGAACTTCCCAACACCAAACTTAGAATTTGGTTGTGGTCTCCCAACACCAAACTTAGAGTTTGACTGTGGGGGCACTGTTTGGCTCTGTTTTGAGAGAAGCTCTTCATGCTTCCTCTCCATGATGACAGAGGGATATCCTTGGGCCTTAAACACCAAGGACTCTTCATTCACTTGAATGATCAGCTCTCCTCTATCAACATCAATCACAGCCTTTGCTGTGGCTAGGAAGGGTCTGCCAAGGATGATGGATTCATCCATGCATTTCCCAGTCTCTAGGACTATGAAATCAGTAGGGATGTAATGGTCTTCAACCTTGACCTGAACATCCTCTACAAGTCCATAGGCTTGTTTTCTTGAGTTGTCTGCCATCTCTAGTGAGATTTTTGCAGCTTGTACCTCATAGATCCCTAATTTCTCCATTACAGAGAGGGGCATGAGGTTTACACTTGATCCTAAGTCACACAAGGCCTTCTTGAAGGTCATGGTGCCTATGGTACAAGGTATAGAAAACTTCCCAGGGTCCTGCCTCTTTTGAGGCAATTGCTGCCTAGACAAGTCATCCAGTTCTTTGGTGAGCAAAGGGGGTTCATCCTCCCAAGTCTCATTTCCAAATAACTTGTCATTTAGCTTCATGATTGCTCCAAGGTATTTAGCAACTTGCTCTTCAGTGACATACTCATCCTCTTCAGAAGAAGAATACTCATCAGAGCTCATGAATGGCAGAAGTAAGCCCAACGGAATCTCTATGGTCTCATCTTGAGCCTCAGATTCCCAAAGTTCCTCATTGGGGAACTCATTGGAGGTCAGTGGGCGTCCATTGAGGTCTTCCTCAGTGGCGTTCACTGCCTCTTCTTCCTCCCAGAATTCGGCCATGTTGATGGCCTTGCACTCTCCTTTTGGGTTTTCTTCAGTATTGCTTGGGAGAGTGCTTGAAGGAAGTTCAGTAATTTTCTTGCTCAGCTGACCCACTTGTCCTTCCAAATTCCTAATGGAAGATCTAGTTTCAGTCATGAAACTTTGAGTGGTTTTGATTAGATCAGAGACCATGGTTGCCAAGTCAGAGGTATTCTGCTTAGAACTCTCTGTCTGTTGCTGAGAAGATGATGGAAAGGGCTTGCTATTGCTAAACCTGTTGCTTCCACCATTATTGTTATTGAAACCTTGTTGAGGTCTCTGTTGATCCTTCCATGAAAGATTTGGATGATTCCTCCATGAAGGATTGTAGGTGTTTCCATAGGGTTCTCCCATGTAATTCACCTCTTCTATTGAAGGGTTCTCAAGATCATAAGCTTCTTCCTCAGATGAAGCTTCCTTAGTACTGCTTGGTGCATTTTGCATTCCAGACAGACTTTGAGAAATCATATTGACTTGTTGAGTCAATATTTTATTCTGAGCCAATATGGCATTCAGAGTGTCAATCTCAAGAACTCCTTTCTTCTGACTAGTCCCATTGTTCACAGGATTTCTTTCAGAAGTGTACATGAATTGGTTATTTGCAACCATTTCAATCAGTTCTTGAGCTTCAGTAGGCGTCTTCTTCAGATGAAGAGATCCTCCAGAAGAGCTATCCAAAGACATCTTGGATAGTTCAGAGAGACCATCATAGAAAATACCTATGATGCTCCATTCAGAAAGCATGTCAGTGGGACACTTTCTGATCAATTGTTTGTATCTTTCCCAAGCTTCATAGAGGGATTCTCCTTCCTTCTGTCTGAAGGTTTGGACTTCCACTCTTAGCTTACTCAATTTTTGAGGTGGGAAGAACTTTGCCAAGAAGGCATTGACTAGCTTTTCCCAAGAGTCCAGGCTTTCTTTAGGTTGAGAATCCAACCATGTTCTAGCTCTGTCTCTTACAGCAAAGGGAATAGCATCAGTCTGTAGACCTCAGGGTCAACCCCATTAGTCTTGACTGTGTCACAGATTTGCAAGAACTCAGCTAAAAACTGATGAGGATCTTCCAATGGAAGTCCATGGAACTTGCAATTCTATTGCATTAGAGAAACTAATTGAGGCTTAAGCTCAAAGTTGTTTGCTCCAATGGCAGGGATAGAGATGCTTCTCCCATAGAAATCAGGAGTAGGTGCAGTAAAGTCACCCAGCACCTTCCTTGCATTGTTGGCATTGTTGTTGTTTTCGGCTGCCATTTGTTCTTCTTCCTTGAAGAGTTCGTTCAAGTGCTCTAAAGAGAGTTGTGCTTTGGCTTCTCTTAGCTTTCTCTTCAAGGTCCTTTCAGGTTCAGGATCAGCCTTAACAAGAATGCCTTTGTCTTTGCTCCTGCTCATAAGAAAGAGAAGAGAACAAGAAAGTGTGGAATCCTCTATGTCACAGCACAGAGATTCCTTTAGGTGTCAGAGGAAAAGAAGAGTAGAAGACAGAAGTGGAAAATTCGAACTTAACAGAGAAAATGGAGTTCGAATTTTGCATTAAGGGATAGTGTTAGTCCATAAATAGAAGGATGTGAGAAGGAGGGAAGTTATTTTCGAAAATTAAGTGAAAAAATTTTAAAAACATTTTTGAAAAACATTACTTAATTTTCGAAAATGAAAATAGAAAAGAAATCAAGTGATTTTTGAAATTAGAAATCAAAAAGATTTGATTGAAAACTATTTTGAAAAAGATGTGGTTAAGAAGATATGATTTATTTAAAAAAAATGTGATTGAGAAGATGTGATTTGAAAAACATTTTAAAAAGATTTGATTTGAAAATTAAAAACTTGACTAACAAGAAAAGATATGATTCAAACATTAATCCTTTCTCAACAGAAAAGGTAACATACTTGAAATGTTGAATCAAATCATTAATTGGTAGCAAGTATCTTTAAAATTGGAAAGAAATTGATTTTGAAAAAGATTTGATTGGAAAATTGATTTGAAAAAGATTTGGTTTTGAAAAGATTTTGAAAACTTGAAAAAAAAAATTGATTTTGAAAACAAAATCTTCCCCCTTTGCCATCCTGGCGTTAAACGCCCAGAATGGTGCACATTCTGGCGTTTAACGCCCAAAACTACACCCTTTTGGGCGTTAAACGCCCAGCCAGGCACCCTGGCTGGCGTTTAAACGCCAGTCTGTCTTCTTCACTGGGCATTTTTGAATGCCCAGCTTTTTCTGTGTGATTCCTCTGCAGTATGTTCTGAATCTTCAATTCTCTGTATTATTGACTTGAAAAGACACAAATTAAAAATATTTTTGGATTTTTTATAATAAGGAATAATTAAAATGCAACTAAAATCAAATAATAATGCATGCAAGACACCAAACTTAGCAGTTTGTATACCATTGACACTAACAAAATGAAAATGCAAATGAGATACACAAAACACTCAAGTCAATAGAATTCAAAGATCAGATCAAGCAAATCATCAAGAACATCTTGAAGATCACTAAGACATATGAATGCATGCAATTGACACCAAACTTATGATGAGACTCTAGACTCGAACAAGAAATATTTTTGGATTTTATGATTTTGTAAAATTTTTTTTTGTGTTTTTCAAAAATTAAGTGGAGAAAAAGTATCAAAATTCTTAATGAGAATTCCAGGAATCAGTGCAATGCTAGTCTAAGACTCCGGTCCAGGAATTAGACATGGCTTCACAGCCAGCCAAGCTCTCCAAGAAAGCTTCGGTCCAAAACACTAGACATGGCCAGAGGCCAGCCAAGCCTTAGCAGATCACTGCTCCAAAAGCAAGATTGATGAAAAATCAACAAGCTCTTGTGATGATAAGTTGAAACCTCGGTCCAATGAGATTAGACATGGCTTCTCAGCCAGCCAGATTTCAACAAATCATCATGAAACTCTAGAATTCATCTTCAAGAATTTCGAAAAAAAATAAATACCTAATCTAAGCAACAAGATGAACCGTCAGTTGTCCAGCCTAAACAATCCCGGGCAATAACACCAAAAACTTGATGTTGTTGCCGGATCTTGGCACTGATGTTACCAAAAGCTTGCTCAAAACTTGAACAATCCCCGGCAACGGCGCCAAAAACTTGGTGCGCGAAATTGTGAACAATACTTTTTCACAACTCTCATAATCCCCGGTAATGGCTCCACAAACGTGGTAGCTCAATACCATGGCATTACACAACTTCGCACAACTAACCAGCAAGTGCACTGGGTCGTCCAAGTAATAAACCTTACGTGAGTAAGGGTCGATCCCACGGAGATTGTTAGTATTGAAGCAAGCTATGGTCATCTTGTAAATCTTAGTCAGGCAAACTCAAATGGATATAGTGATGAACGAAAATAACACAAAGGTAAAGATAGAGATACTTATGTAATTCATTGGTAGGAACTTCAGATAAGCGTATGAAGATGCCTTCCCTTCCGTCTCTCTGCTTTCCTACTGCCTTCATCCAATTCTTCTTACTCCTTTCCATGGCAAGCTCGTGTAGGGTTTCACTGTTGTCAGCAGCTACCTCCCATCCTCGCAGTGAAAACTAATGCTCATACACTCTGTCACAGTGCGGCTAATCACCGGTTTGGTTCCCTCCCCTACCGGAATAGAATCACTCTTTTGCGTCTGTCACTAACGCCCAGTAGGTTACAGGTTTGAAGCACGTCACAGTCATTCAATCATTGAATCCTACTCAGAATACCACAGACAAGGTTTAGACCTTCCGGATTCTCTTGAATACCGCCATCAGGTCCTGCCTATACCACGAAGACTCTGATCTCACGGAATGGTTGGCTCGTTTGTCAGGCGAGCACTCGGTTGTCAGGCGATCAACCATGCATCGTGCAATCAGGAATCCAAGAGATATTCACCAAGCCTCAAATGCTTGTAGAACAAGAGTGGTTGTCAGTCACTTTGTTCATGAGTGAGAATGGTGATGGGCGTCAATCATCACCTTCATCAAGTTGAAGAACAAGTGATATCTTGGAATAAGAACAAGCGGAATTGAATGGAAGAACAATAGTAATTGCATTAATACTCGAGGTACAGCAGAGCTCCACACCTTAATCTATGGTGTGTAGAAGCTCCACCGTTGAAAATACATAAGCATAAGGTCTAGGCATGGCCGAATGGCCAGCCTCCCAATGATCTAAGATAGCATAAAAATGAAGATAGCTACCAAAGTCCTCTTAAGATCTAAAGTGATCAAAAGATCTCTAATACAATAGTCAAAGGTCCTACTTATAGAAAACTAGTAGCCTAAGGTGTACAGAAATGAGTAAATGACATAAAAATCCTCTTCCGGGCCCACTTGGTGTGTGCTTGGGCTGAGCAATGAAGCAAATTTCGTGTAGAGACTCTTCTTGGAGTTAAACGCCAGCTTTGGTGCCAGTTTGGGCGTTTAACTCCCATTTGGGTGCCAGTTCCAGCGTTTAACGCTGGGATTTCTTGAGGTGACTTTGAACGCCGGTTTGGGCCATCAAATCTTGGGCAAAGTATGGACTATCATATATTGCTGGAAAGCCCAGGATGTCTACTTTCCAACGCCGTTGAGAGCGCGCCAATTGGGCTTCTGTAGCTCCAGAAAATCCACTTCTAGTGCAGGGAGGTCAGAATCCAACAGCATCTGCAGTCCTTTTTGGTCTCTGAATCAGATTTTTGCTCAGGTCCCTCAATTTCAGCCAGAAAATACCTGAAATCACAGAAAAACACAAAAACTCATAGTAAAGTCCAGAAAAGTGAATTTTAACTAAAAACTAATAAAAATATACTAAAAACTAACTATATCATACTAAAAACATACTAAAAACAATGCCAAAAAGTATACAAATTATCCACTCATCAGCAAGCCTTTTCCATCATCTTCTCAGTAACAAACAGAGAATTCTGAGCAAAGCACCTCTAACTTAGCAAATCTAGTCTCTGATCTGTCTAAGGCCACTTTAAGTTTCATGAGTGAAACAAGGTCCTCCATTAGAAACTTGGAGGCACAAGTGGGCCAGCTGAGTAAGAAAGTTACTGAAACCCCTCCTAGTACTCTACCAAGCAATACTGAAGAGAATCCAAAAAGAGAGTGCAAGGCCATTGACATAGTCAACATGGCCGAACCTAGAGAGGAAGGAGAGGACGTGAATCCCAATAGGGAAGACCTCATGGGACGTCTCTCAAGCAAAAAGGAGTTCTCTATTAAGGACCCAAAGGACTCTGAAGGTCATATAGAGACCATAGAGATTCCATTAAACCTCATTCTGCCATTCATGAGATCTGAAGACTATTCTTCCTTTGAAGAAAATGAATATGAAACTGGAGAGCAAGTTGCTCAATATCTAAGAGCCATCATGAAGCTGAATGCCAAATTGTTTGGTAATGAGACTTGGGAAGGTGAACCTCCCTTGCTCATTAGTGAACTAGATACATGGATTCAACAAACTTTACCTCAAAAGAAACAAGATCCTGGAAAATTCTTAATACCCTGTACCATAGGCACCATGACCCTTGAGAAGGCTCTGTTTGACCTAGTGTCAGACATAAATCGTATGCCACTCTCTGTAATGGAGAAGCTGGGGATCATTGAGGTACAGCCTGCCTTGTTTTTATTATAATTGGCAGACAAGTTAGTGAGACAAGCTTATGGATTAGTGGAGGATGTGTTAGTAAAGGTTGAAGGCTTTTACATCCCTGCTGATTTTATAATCTTAGACACTAGGAAGAAGGAGGATGAATGCATCATCCTTGGAAGGCCTTTCCTAGCCACAACAGGAGCTATAATTAATGTTAACAGATGAGAATTAGTCCTTCAATTGAATGGGGACCACCTTGTGTTTAAGGCACACGGCTATCCTTCTGTAACAATGGAGAGGAAGCATGAAAAGCTTCTCTCAGAACAGTGTCAAACAGAGCCCCCACAGTCAAACTTTAAGTTTGGTGTTGGAAGGCCACAACCAAACTCTAAGTTTGGTGTTGAATCTCCACAACCAAACTCTAAGTTTGGTGTTGGGAGTCTACAACATTGACCTGATCACCTGTGAGGCTCCATGAGAGCCCGCTGTCAAGCTATTGACATTAAAGAAGCGCTTATTGGGAAGCAACCCAATTTTATTTATCTAATTTTATTTTTATTTTGTTTTATTTTATTTTGTGTTTTATTAGGTACATGATCATGTGAAGTCACGAAAAAAATACTAAAATTAAAAACAGAATCAAAAACAGCAGAAGAAAAATCACACCTTGGAGGAAGGACTTACTGGCGTTTAAACGCCAGTAAGGAGCATCTGGCTGGCGTTCAACGCCAGAACAGAGCATGGATTTGGCATTGAACGCCAGAAACAAGCAACATCCTGGCGTCCAAATGCCAGGAATACACCCTGAGGAGAGCTGGGGCTGAACACCAGAAACAAGCATGGAACTGGCGTTCAACGCCAGAAACATGCTGCAACTGGGCGTTGAACGCCCAAAAAAAGCATCACTTCGGCGTTTAAACGCCAGAATAGCATGCAAAGGCGTTTTACACGCCTAATTGGTGCAGGGATGTAAATCCTTGACACCTCAGGATCTGTGGACCCCACAGGATCCCCACCTACCTCTCTTCTCTCTACTCATAGCCATCCCTTCTGTTTTCCATACACCCCACCTTCCTTCACTCACCCTTTCTCTCTTCTTCACACATTCCAAAAATACTCTTCTCCAAAAACCCTTCACCAATCACCTCAATCTCTCTTCCCCATCACCTCTTCACCACTCACATCCATCCACCCTTCCCTATAAACCCCACCAACCTTCAAAATTCAAAAATACTTTCCCATCCAATCCAACCTAAATAGCCGAACCTACTCCCTCTCCCCTCATTATATAAACCCCTACATTCTCCTTCATTTTCACACAACACAACCCCCCTTCTTTACCTTGGCCGAATACACCTCCCTCTCACTCTCCTCCTTATTCTCTCTTCTTCTTCTTCTTTTCTTTCTTCTCTTGCTCGAGGGCGAGCAATATTTTAAGTTTGGTGTGGTAAAAGCATAGCTTTTTGTTTTTCTATAACCATTAATGGCACCAAAGACCGGAGAAACCTCTAGAAAAGGGAAAGGGAAGACAAAAGCTTCCACCTCCGAGTCATGGGAGATAGAGAGATTCATCTCTAAAGCCCACCAAGACCACTTCTATGATGTTGTGGTCAAGAAGAAGGTGATCCCCGAGGTCCCTTTCAAACTCAAGAAAAATGAGTATCCGGAGATCCGACATGAGATCCAAAGAAGAGGTTGGGAAGTTCTGACCAACCCCATTCAACCAGTTGGAATCCTAATGGTTCAAGAGTTCTATGCCAATGCATGGATCACTAGGAACCATGATCAAAGTATGAACCCGAACCCAAAGAATTATCTTACAATGGTTCAGGGGAAATACTTAGATTTTAGTCCGGAAAATGTGAGGTTGGCATTCAACTTGCCCATAATGCAAGGAGATACACGCCCCTACACTAGAAGTGTTAACTTTAATCAAAGGTTGGACCAAGTCCTTATGGACATATGTGTAGAAGGAACTCAATGGAAAAGAGACTCCAATGGCAAGCCAGTTCAACTAAGAAGACTGGACTTCAAGCCTGTGGCTAGAGGATGGTTGGAGTTCATCCAACGCTCCATCATCCCCACTAGCAACCGATCCGAAGTTACTGTGAATCGGGCCATCATGATTCATAGCATCATGACTGGAGAGGAAGTAAAAGTTCATGAAGTCATCTCCCTTGAATTCTACAAAATAGCCAAAAAGCCCTCTACCATGGCTAGGCTAGCTTTTCCTCATCTTATTTTCCATCTATGTTACTCAGCTGGAGTTATCATAGAAGGAGATATCCCCATTAAGGAGGATAAGCCCATCACTAAGAAAAGGATGGAACAAACAAGAGAGCTCACTCATGAATCCCAAGAGACGCATGAAGAAGCTCATCACCAAGAAATCCCAGAGATGCCTCAAGGGATGCACTTTCCTCCCAACAACTATTGGGAACAACTCAACATGTCTCTAGAAGATTTGAGTTACAATATGGATCAACTAAGGGTGGAACATCAAGAGCACTCCATCATTCTCCATGAAATTAGAGAAGATCAAAGAGCAATGAGGGAGGAGCAACAAAAAGGAAGAGACATAGAAGAGCTCAAGGACATCATTGGTTCTTCAAGAAGAAAACGCCACCATCACTAAGGTGGATGTTCCGAGGGTTACCTGAAACTGGAGGTCGATCTCGGATGAGATCTTCTGTGCTGGTCGGACCGACGTGTCCGGCAGGTGTATAGCGGCCGGAGCTGGTGTGGCCGACTTGTTGGACTGACTGCCCTGCTGATCCTTTGTCACCAGAGGGTGGGGGTACCTGCAAGAGACTCCAATGCTTAAGTTAGCATGGGTATTAACAGGTTTTATGTAGAATCAGAGTATGAGTTATACCTGGGTGCTCCATTGTATTTATAGTAGTGTGGAGTGACCTTTTCGGATAAGATAAGTTAGTTGTCTTATCTTATCTTATCTTATCTCTCGTTGAGGTCAGCTTTTCTTCCATGGAACCGCCCTTGTCTCTATCGGCTTGGGCTGCCTTTCGGATCTGGGTCGTATTCCTTGAGTTGGGCCCTTCTTTGGGCTTTTCCTGTTGGACTGGCCGACCTCTTTTAAGAAGAGGTCGGATATATTGACCTGAAGAGGTCGGTCGCTTTGTCTCCAATCATCCCAGGTCGGATGCCTCGACCCTGGGTATGAACAGTGCCCCTGCTTGAGCTCGGTCTTCTTTTTTGAGGTCGAGTTCTTGAGTTCGGTCCTTCTTTGGTGAAGCTGAACTCAAGCATTTTGTCGATTCCTTTGTAGCAGCTTTTGGATGTAGAACGTTTCCTCTAAGAGCGCGTACTTTTATATCAGTGCTTTTTTGGGAACGTACGAGGGTTTAACTCTTTCATTAATTAGCATTAATTACCCGTTTCCTTTTGTTTTTAGTTTTGAAAAACTCAAAAACGGTTTCTCTTCTTTTGCTTTCTTTGTAACCTCTTCGCAACTTTTTCTCTGCTCTCTTCACTCTCTGTCTTTGGCTTGTGCTTTTGCTTCCTTACGTTGCGGCGTCGCTTGGCGATCTTCTTGGGAAGCTTTCATTTTTGCGCCTTCCTTTTCTCCTCGAAGCTTCTTTCGTTTCCAGGTTAGTCCCGTTTTGTGTTTTCTCATTGTTTTTGGCTTGGTGATGAGGTTTTGATTTTGATCCTCCTTTAGAGAAAGTTTGGATCTTTCTATTTTTGTTGTGCCCTATTGTTGTTGAAATGTGCGTTCTAGGAGTTTCTTCATCTTTTGCATGATCCTTTTTGCTTTTGCTTAATGCTTTTAGGGCTTTTGCATGTTGTCGCCATTTCTGTCTGTGTTTTTATTTTTGAAGCTTTGGAATGATGATTCTGTTTGATTCCGACAAAAGGTTGTGTCTTTGATGATTTCTGCTTGGCATGTTTGATGTTGGCGATGCTTTTTTGCTGATAGTCTGTAGGGAGATAGTAGCTTTGATGACTTTTGTGAAATGCTTGTGGTTTGAAATCTTCTCCTCTTGTTTGAGAAATGTCGGGACGTAAGCTGTAGATTTTTCTTGAAACCTTGCTTTGTTATTGCCTCCAAAGGATGCCCCAAGACGTCAATTTGAGTCTTGGGGTTTTCCTTTTCTATATGTTCATATGTATCGTTTTGATCGAGTTATTTTCTCCCCTTCCCGAGATGTTTTTAGTAACCCCATCTTCTTTTCTTATTGTAGGATTAGTTGGCCTCATGTCTTCTCATAATAACATTGTAGAGATGTCTTCCAGAGTTCCCGATGGGATGTCCAATTGGCTGGACTCCCTTGTTTTGATGTGTCTTTCTGTTGTGGATGCTGAATTTTGCGTAGAGCTGAGAAAGCGTCATAGGATTTGTGGTCATAATGCCTGGGAGATGGATTATGAGCTTGTTGCTCCTGATTCCGATGAGAGGGTCTATTTTTCGACCTCCGTCGAAGGGGAGCGTCTCTTCTTCTACGCTTACGAATATTTCTTCAGTCAACTAGACGTTACTTTTCCTTTTATTGCCTTTGAGACCGACCTGTTGTGGTCGTGTAATATTGCCCCACCCCAGCTTCACCCCAATTCCTAGGGTTTTATTAAAATATTTCAGCTTCTTTGTAGAGAGTTAGATGTAACACCTTCTCAGACTCTTTTCCTGTATTTGTTTGTTTCCGCCAAGCCTGGCGGTTCTTCAAAAAAGAAAGCTTCTTGGGTTTCTTTTCGGTCCACTCAGGGCCATAAAGTTTTCGCTATGTATGACGAGTCCTTTAAGGACTTCAAGAACTAATTCTTTAAAGTTCGTGCTGTCGAGGGGGTCCGCCCCTTTTTTCTTGATGAAAATGATGAGCCTTCTTTCCCTCTAGAGTGGCAGAGGGATGTAAGGGTGTCTCGCTATACTTGGGAGATGCTTGATGATGTTGAGCGTGCCTTTGTTGTTGTGCTTGAGGATTTGTGGGGGGCCCCGCCCCATCTTGATACAAAAAGGTTTTTGAATGACCCATCCTTGGTTTGGACTGTCTTGGGTACTTGTCTGGCTTGTTTCTATACTTGTTTCTTCATTTTTCCTTCCTCTTATTGTGATTGTAACTTTCTACTGTGGCTGGTTTTGTATTTTGCAGAGATGTCAAAGAACAATGACTCCCTGAAGGCCTTTAAAAAGGCAAAGAAGGCAACTGCAGCTTTGAACATCTTGGCCAAGGTGGCCGGGGAGGGATCTTCTCAGGTTCCAGTGAAGCCTCCTGTGTCAAGTTCCCCTGAGTCGAGGAAAGCGATTCCTGTTCCCCGGGTTCGTCTGGTCGATCCTCCACAGACCTCTGCCGCTGCTTCTGGTGCTCCTCCTAGCAAGAAGCAAAAAACAATTTAGCCTTTCAACCTTGATGCTCCTGACTTTGACGCGATCGAGTTTGTAGATCAACAAATCGCTCCTTATGGTGCCCTCTATATGGATGATGTGTCGCTTCTTCGTCATTATGATTATATAACTCGAAGTAGTATCAAAATGGCACACATGGGAGCGGCCCTGTATCAAACTGCACAGAGTCTTCCTTTTCATGCCACCAAGGCTTTTATGGAGGAGGCCAAACGGGAGTTTGATCGGATAAAAGGCTTGAAGGAGGATCTTGAAGTGAAGGTGGCCAAGTTGGAAAGAGATCTGGAGAATGAGAAGGTGAGTTCCCTCTCTTTGGCTGCCTCTGTAAGGTTGGCTGAGGACACGGCTTTGAGGCATAAGGATAGCTATGTCACATCTTACCGGGAGGAAATGCGTTTGAAGGAGGAATGAGAACGCTCGAGCTGATTATTCCGAGCTCCAGAGTCATCTTGTTGGCAGCGTAACTGCTGCCTATGAGAATCTGAGGGAGCAGGTTCGGGTTATTGCTCCTGAGGCCGACCTTACTCTCTTCAGCCTGGATAATGTTGTGATGGATGGTAAGATTGTCCCTGATGACCAGGATGATGATGATGCTGAACATCCCCCAATGCCCTCTGTCAAAGTGTCGGCTTCCTCGGTTCCTCCTGCTATGTCTGATCCAGATTGCCAGATTCTGAACCGGGATGATGGAACTATTGATGCTGTGCCTATTCAGGCTCGCCTTCCATCTCCCAGTACTGATGTTGCAGAGAAGGCTCCCGATCTTTACTGATCTTCTTTTTAAGTATTTGTGTAAATAGCCCGGTTTGTGGGCTTATGAACTATTTATTGTTTTGTTTAACTGTCGACGTATTTTGGTTGCCTGCCTGGCAACTTTTATTTTGAAAAACAAAGGTGGCTTTCTGCGGCGGATTTTGGTGGCCGCTTGAAGCTTTATTATATTATGCTTTTGTTGCGCTTTAACATGGTATCTCTTCTGGTTTCTGAGAATGTTGGAATCTTGCAGCTTGACCTCTTTGGATTGCTTTTGTACTTATTGTTTGTAACTTGGGTCCTTTGAGGTCGTGACTGTGTGGGTCTGACTTCTTCTGATCGGTCCAAACCGTAACTTTTGTTGGTCCGGTTCTTTCACGTCAGTCCCTTCTAGGATTTTATAATCCTCTTTTTTAGACTTTGTTCAGGTCTCTTTCAGGGATTATTTTATAACTTGTTTTATGGGAGACCGACTTCGTTAGGTTGATCTCTTTTAAGTTACTTTTGTAATCCTCTTTCTTGGACCTTTGTTAGGTCTCTTTCAGGGATTACTTTTATAACTTTGTTTTGTAGGAGACCGACTTCGTTAGGTCGATATCCTCTGAGTTATTTTTGTAATCCTCTTTCTTGGACCTTTGTTAGGTCTCTTTCAGGGATTACTTTTATAACTTTGTTTTGTAGGAGACCGACTTTGTTCGGTCGATCTCTTCTAAGTTATTTTATAATCCTCTTTCTTGGACCTTTGTTAGGTCTCTTTCAGGGATTACTTTTATAACTTTGTTTTGTAGGAGACCGACTTCGTTAGGTCGATCTCTTCTAAGTTATTTTTGTAATCCTCTTTCTTGGACCTTTGTTAGGTCTCTTTCAGGGATTACTTTTATAACTTTGTTTCATAGGAGACCGACTTCGTTAGGTCGATCTCTTCTAAGTTATTTTTGTAATCCTCTTTCTTGGACCTTTGTTAGGTCTCTTTTAGGGATTACTTTTATAACTTTCTTTTGTAGGAGACCGACTTCGTTAGGTCTATCTCTTCTAAGTTATTTTTGTAATCCTCTTTCTTGGACCTTTGTTAGGTCTCTTTCAGGGATTACTTTTATAACTTTCTTTTGTTGGAGACCGACTTCGTTAGGTCGATCTCTTCTAAGTTATAGCAATTCCTCTTTAATAGGGTTGGCCAGACCTCTTTTCAGGGATTCACTGATAACTTGGGTTGACTTGGTCCGACTTCTTGACGTCGGCCAGTCTTTTTAAGTTATTATATAGCAATCCATAAGACCTCGTCAGGTTCTTTTTTTGAGATCACTTTCGATAACTTCTTGCATTTTTCTGTGTTCTTCTTTGTCGATTTGTGGTTAGTGGTTTCTGTCCCGATTTGATCGTCCTTTAGGTGAATCGTGTTTTCACCTTTGTCGGACGGTCATTCCTATCGAGATCGTACAGTGAATTTGTTCTTCACTTTCTATCGATCTGTTGCTTTATAATCGGACGATGAATGCTTCAGATTAATGCGTCTTGAGAATTTGTAGAAAATCTGAAATGTATTTTATTCAAAAAAGTGCAAATATATACATGCGGGGGTTTTTTGTACCCTTAAGTCGACTTGGATTTCAATCTTGATGCCTCATTAAAAAACCTTTTTAGGAAAAAGAGTGCATCTTGTGACGAGATCTTTTACTTTTCCTAGCTATAGTACCTTCTTAGGTTACAGGCGTGCCATGATCTGGGGAGTTCTCATCCCTCGAGTTCGGACAGTCTGTAGTAGCCCTTACCAAGTACTTCTATAACTCGGTAGGGTCCTTTCTAGTTGGCTGCCAGCTTTTCTTCTCCGGGTCGAATTGTTCCAATATCATTTCGGATTAATATGAGATCATTCTTACTGAAACCTCTTGGCACTACCTTTTGATTATACTTGGAAGCCATTCGTCGCTTTAGTGCTTCTTCTCTAATCCGAGCTCTTTCTTGGATTTCGGGAAGCAGGTCGAGCTCTTCTCTTTGAAGTTGAGAGTTGGTTTGTTCGTTGTAATGAACTACTCGGGGGGACCCTTCTTCGACTTCTATTGGAATCATTGCCTCCACTTCGTATGCTAATCGAAATGGTGATTCGTTTGTAGTAGAGTGGGGGGTTGTTCGATACACCCATAGGACTTGTGGAAGTTCCTCAGCCCAGGCTCCCTTAGCTTCTTGTTGCCTTCGTTTCAGCCCGGCCAATGACTTTGTTGGCCACTTCGGCTTGTCCATTAGCTTGGGGATGTTCGACGGAGGTGAACTGGTGTTTTATATTTAAGTCGGCTACTAGTTTTCTGAAGCCTGCATCTGTGAATTGGGTGCCATTGTCTGTGGTAATGGAGTATGGGACCCCGAACCTTGTGACGATGTTTCTATATAGAAATTTTCGGCTTCTTTGAGCAGTGGCATTGGCTAGGGGTTCTGCCTCGATCCATTTTGTGAAATAGTCCACTCCTACTATGAGGAATTTAACTTGTCCCGATCCCTGGGGAAAGGGTCCGAGAAGATCGAGTCCCCACTTTGCAAATGGCCAGGGTGATGTCACGCTGATGAGCATTTCCGGCGGGGCGATGTGAAAGTTGGCATGCTTCTGACATGGTGGACATGTCTTTACATATTCTGTAGCTTTCTTTCGTAGAGTTGGCCAATAGAATCCCACCCGGAGTACCTTTTTGGTGAGAGCCTGTGCCCTGAGATGATTGCCACAAATGCCGCTGTGTACTTCTTCCAAGACTTCCTTTGTATGGGAGGTCGGTACGCATTTTAACAATGGTATTGAGATCCCTCTTTTATACAGGGCGTTGTTTATGATAGTGTAGTACTGTGCCTCCCTTTTCAACCTCTTTGCTTTCTTTTCGTCTGTAGGGAGTGCTTCTGTCTTGAGGTAGTTAGTTATAGGGGTCATCCATCCTTGATCTCGACCTGTTATGGCTAGAATTTTTTCTTCTTCCGATATTGACGGGATCTGCAGAATTTCCTGGATGAGGCTTCTATTGTTGCCCCCTGGTTTAGTGCTGGCTAGCTTTGAGAATGCGTCAGCTCGGGCATTTTGCTCGCGAGGTATGTGGTAGATCCTATATTCCCCGAGTTGTCCGAGCTGTTCCTTGGTTTTATCCAAATATTTTTTTATGGTAGGATCTTTGGCTTGGTAGCTCCCAATTATTTGTGAGGTGACGACTTGTGAATCACTGTAGATGTTGAGCTTTTGAGCTCCAACCTCCCTAGCCAGCTTCAAACCAGTGCTACATCGAATGCCTCTAATTCTATGGTGGTATTTCGACAACATGTAGAGGAAAGTAATCATGATTTAGTCAACTTATTGACTCAACAAATGGCCACAATTCTAAATTCCATGATGGCTGATCATGAATCGAAATTCGAACGTCTTGCAAGGCAAGTTAAACGAATTGCTCGAATCGTTGATTATGATGAAGGTGAAAGGCATGATGTCAGGGGGAATAATGAGGGATTCAAAAATATATTTCAAAATAAGAATAATATTTTAAATAGAGAGAATCCTCAGATGATTCCCTGTGGTCAAAATGCAAATGATGTTCTAGCCAGATTATGTGCTAATCATGGTGGTGAACTTTATCAAGTCATGGAAGAAGTGCTCAATTGAGTTAGTTTGAACGTTGGTTTTATGAATCGACCCCATTTTGTGTCTGATTTCCCTCAAGTTGTTCAAATGGTTGAAGTATCAAGAGGGGTGAAAAATCCAAAAATAGTCACAAAATTTGCAGGGGAAGTGGGAGAGTCAACTACTGAACATGTCACTTGATATTTGGTCGAGATTGGGAATCTAGCCAATGATGAGAATTTGAAAATGAAGTTTTTTCCTTCTTTGTTAATGAAGAATGCATTTGCTTGGTTTTCGAATCTCAGACCAAATTTGATAATGACATCGAATCAGTTGGAAACTGCTTTTCACGCTCAATTTTACCGAGGGGAGTTGAATGTAGCAGTTACTGATCTAGTTGCCTTGAAACAAGAAAATGGTAAGACCATTGATGATTATATTATACGTTTCAAAAGTGCTAGAAGTAGATGTTACGTGTCATTACCTGAGAGTGAAGTGGTGAAAATAGTAGTTATGGGGTTAGGATTCTATATGCGTCGAAAACTGCTTAATGTGCATATACCTGACTTAGCCCATTTGGCTAAAAGGGTTCATTAGGTCGAACTTATGAAAAAGGAAAAGGAGAAATATAAGAATGAACAGAAGTTAAGGAGTAAGCCTTTTACTCGAAAGGAGAAGGTTGCTTATGTGGCCATAGATTCCTCGGAAGAGGAGTTCGATTTCAAAATTGAGGTTGATTTGGCTGAACTTAAGAAAGGACCTCCATATGTCTGTTCACTACTTAAAAAGCTCCCTAGTAATGAGAAGTCGAATGATTCAAAACTAAAGAGTGGAAAGAAATATAGTTTTGATATCTCGAAATCTGATAAAATTTTTTATGTGTTGCTTAAAGATAAACAATTAATTCTGCCTGAGGGTAGAACTTTACTTTCGGTGAAAGATTTAAAAGGGAAACCTTATTGTAAATTTCACCAAGCAACCAGTCAGTCGACTAACAGATGTGTTCGTTTCAGGGACTTGATTAGGAAGCCATTATAGAAGGACGGTTGAAGTTTGATGATGGGAAGAAAGAGATGAAAGTTGATTCTGATTCTTTCGATGCTGAAGCTGGTTTTGTTGAACCATATTTTGGAGTTAATATGGTTGGAATGTCTTATGATTTCGATGTGGCTCCAGGTGATTTCGAGTCAAAAGATCGATCAGTATATCCTCGAGTTAGGAATGGTCTGTTAGATTTCTTGGTGTAGCAAAAGATCAAAGATCGGATGTATCTCTATGTCCTTGATGTAATGTTGTATTTGACGCTCAGGCTGCAGCAATCTTTGAGAAAGAAAGAATGAAAAAGGAGTTGGCTCATAGAGAGGAGCAGGCTCATCAAAGGCAACCAGTTAGACGTGTAGAGGGACAAAGTTCCAGGACTCCTCAACAGAATGCTGTTGTGCTGTTGAGCCGTTCTCAGGCTATAGGAGTTCAGTGGTTTTGGAATTGTCAAGAATTCCAGAATTGAGACGCTCAGTATTGATAAACCACTATTTTATGGTTTATTTTGTATTGAATTGAGTGAATTTTATAAACTATTCTCACACTTATTCATATAAATCACATGTTTTACATTTTCCTTCCTAATTTTGTGCTATGATTGAAAATATGTTTCTTTGGCTTTAAATTTGCTAATTTTAATTCTCTCTTATTACCATTCAATGCCGTGATATGTTTGTTAAGTGTTTTCAGGGTATATAGGGCAGGAATGGCTTAGAGGATGGAAAAGAAGCATTCAAAAGTGGAAGGAACATAAGAAATTAAGTATGCTTGATTTTGAAATACTTGATTTCTTGTGTTCCTTCCACTTTTGCATGCTTGTTTTCCATTCTCTAAGCCATTCCTACCCTATATACCCTGAAAACACTTAACAAACATATCACGGCATCGAATGGTAATAAGAAAGAATTAAAATTAGCAAATTTAAGGCCAAAGAAGCATGTTTTCAATCAAAGTACAAAATTAGGAAGGAAAATGTAAAACATGCAATTTATATGAATAAGTGTGAGCATAGTTGATAAAATCCACTCAATTCAATACAAAATAAACCGTAAAATAGTGGTTTATCAACTCCCCACACTTAAACATTAGCATGTCCTCATGCTAAGCTCAAGATAAGCTATAAAGGAGGTGAAGAGGAATGATAGAATTTATGAAATGCAACCTATCTATATGAATGCCACTAAATGCAAAATACTTTTACCTACTTGGTTAAAAGTAAATCAACCTTCCACAAATAAATATGAACTGAATTCCACTAATTCAAATCATAAAATAAAGTACAAATAGACTTGCAAGAAGAAAGCTCGTGAAAGCCGGGAACAAAGATCGAGTATCGAACCCTCACTGGAAGTGTATACACTCTAATCGCTCAGGTGTTTAAGGTTCGATTCTCTCAATTCTCTACTAATCTTGCTTTCTAAGACTTCCCCTTCTTCTACCAATCAACAAAAATTTAATGCACGAATACACATATCAAGAGGTCTTTTCAAGAGTTGTAATGGGGTTAGGGTCAAGGTAGAAATGTATTTGGTCAAGTGGACTAAAATATGAATCCTTGATTAACCTAAACTTTCCATCTAACTTAAGACAATCCATGTAATCAAAATACAAAATCTAACTGTCCATTAACTATGTTTACCACATATTCATACATCCCAATTTTGAACACAATTCATATGCATTGCTATCACCACTTACTTTGGGGCATTTTGTCCCCTTTTATTATTTGCTCTTTTTCTTTTCTTTTTCTCTCTTTTTTTTAAATTTATTTTTCTATTTTTTTCTCTTTTTTATTTTTCTTATTTTTCTCAATCCATATAATTTAGGTATTGAATACATGAACGTGTGATCAACTATCTTTTTTTCACATTTTCACAAAAATATAACATATTCAATTCCCAAACCAAATGTTACCAACCCAATTTTCCCACACTTAATTCATTAACACTTTCACTAGTCTAAGCTAACCAAGGATTCAAATTAGAGACATTCATTATTTTCTACTTAGGGTTAGTGATTTGCTAAAATAAAGAACAAATGGGATAAAATAGGCTCAACATTGATTTGCAAAGGATAATAAAAGGGTAAGGCCATATGGGTATGTAAGCTCTAGTGAAACAAAGGCCTCAATCACATAAGTGCATGCATACATCAAACGATGGAAATATAGAATCAAGCAAGACAAAGATCACAATCTTAGAGAGAATAACACACACCAAAACAAAACATTGGTTGATAAGATGCAAACAATCAAATAGGTTCAAAAATCTCACTGGGCTTGTGTGTTCGACCTCTAAAACCATGTTCCAAATTAAATATCTTCAGGCAAGTTCAACAAAAAATTTTAATTTAAAATAGTGAAATACCCTAAAATAGTTTCTTGGAAAAGAAATTATTACTTCAACCAAGTAGTACTTAAGTGCAAGCAACTAACTACACATGCAATCTATCATGCAACGCAACAACTAACAAATAAAGAAAATTAAAAATTGGTGTTGGAAAAAGAAGTAGTTACCCACAGAAGTTGGTATCGACCTCCCCACACTTAAAGATTGTACCATCCTCGGTGCATGAAAAGACGAGCAAGGTGGATTAAGGTGGGTTGCCACAACTGATGAGCTTCTACAAAGAATTGTGCGGAAAGACTTGCTTGTCGCCCTATTTCGAAGCATTTCCTTTTCCATCTTGGTGGCTAGCCTGAAAGGAGAGAAAAAGAAAGAAGAATAGTCTACAAACAAAGATATCAAAACAAATAAAATATATGTGGGCTAATGGCAAATAAGATTGGGGTTCTCAACTACATGGTAGCTACAACATGTAAGTGAGAAAGCAATATAAGCGAATGGCATATCAACAAACACTTGATGCAAGAGTAAAGTCAAAGCGTAAGTAAGTGAAAAGAATGCTCGGAAGCATCAAGTTAAAAGAAGAATTGACATAGACAAGATTAGTGATAAGCATGAGAGCATTTGGTCCCATCCTAACTCAATGATAATGAAGCGCAAAAACAAAGAATGATGAGTTAGAAAGGACTAAAGCACTAATCTTGTGTGTGGGGCAAAATTTACAAATAATAAGTAAGAGAAAAATGGGTTATGAAAGACAATATAAGTTTATATCAATGCACAAAGAATGCAAAAGTAATCAAAGATAAGCATTGACCTATAAATATCATCACCCAATAATATAAAACAAGTCATGAAGCACCAAAATAATGCAAGATATATTCAACACCTGAGTAAGAAAATTCAACACCAAAGAAAAAGTAGCAAATTTAGAAAAGAAAATAAAAACATGCATAAATTTAAAATGCAATGAGTGAAAGTATGCAAATACAATAAATAAAAGAAAAGAAAGATAGAAAAAATGAGAAATGAAATTTTGAAAAGTGAGAGAAAAAGAAAGTAAGAAAGGAAGAAGAAAAGAAAGAAGAAAGGAAAGAGGAAAGAATAAGAAATGAGAGAAGAGAGAAGAAGAAAGGAAAAGAAGAAGCGACGCGCAAGCGTCTTCCACGCGTACGCGTGGGTTGCAAAATGAGGAGGTGACGCGTAAGCCTACCTCACGCGTACGCGTGAAAAGCAGAAATTAGAAGGTGACGTGTATGCGTCAGTCACGCGTACGCGTGGAGGTGAATTGTGCTCTTCGCACAACACTCACATAGTTTCCACGCAACTCTCGGGTTTTTGTACCGGAGAGCGCTAGCATCGCATGTGACGCGTGCACCTCGGCCATGCGCACGCGTGGGACACTTTTTTTTTTAAAACCAACAAGCTATCAAATTAATGCCAGACACTATTAAACAAGTGAAACCACAACTAAAACTAAATAATCCTAACTAAAAATAAAAATTCAATTTATTACTAATATAAATAAAAGAGAAAATAAGAAAAATTTATCATTGTAGGGTGTCTCCCACATAGCATTTTTAGTTAAAGTCCTTAAGTTGGACATTCGGTGAGCTCCTTGTCATGGTGGCTTGTGCTTGAACTCATCTTAAAACTTCCACCAACGCTTGGACTTCCAATAAACTCCAACATTTCGAAGTGAATTCACCATGCCTTGATGAAGTTCTTCACAGGCTTTGAGCTCCCAAAGTTTATCCTTTTGTATGTCGGGATCTCAAATCTTATTTCTACACCCGTCTTTAAGTTGATCATCATTGTTCCAACCGGTTGACTAGCAATCCGAATTCTCAATGAAGTACCAAACTCTTCTCTTAGATTTAACCATTTGATCATAGTCCAACCTTGCATCTATCTCTTAAAATCTCAACCTTGATGAGTCTTGATTTGGAACTCCAGCCACTAAACATCCTTCTCTTATGCTTCATTCTACAAAGCCTCCTAAGTTGACCATCCGTTTCAAGAATACCACACTCAAGTGGGACAATAAAGCCAAGAGAGATAAGTTTTACCCACTCAATTGAAGAAGTAGATGGCAACCTAGGTAGAGAAGTCTCCAATGATCTTGACAAAGCATATTCAACTCCCGTCAAACCTTGCCGAACGACTTCCACCTTTTGAAAAGATTCTTCACTTTCAAGCTCTTCCTCACTGGATTCATCCAACTCTTCTCCGTCACTCAAATCATAAATATGAGGTTGAGAGAAATCTACCTCAATGTTACTTTCAATTTCATCGGGAGAAGGCTCTTTTAACTCAAGGATTTCACTTGTGGATGCAAATTCATTACTGGGATGGCTTGATTCATGATCATCATCATCACCTTCTTCCTTAACCTATTTTTCAAGTCCCATGGGGATGATTCAATTGTAGTAAGGAATTCATCAATTATTGAATCCATCTCTTGATCAACCTCCTCAAAGTCTTCAACCATGATATGCTTTGGAGGTTGTACACCCTCCTCAACATCAAATTCAAACTTCTTGGAGACAGGCTCTATGACTTGAGGTTCCCAAGGACTCTCAACATCTCCTAAGTCTTCAACCACTTCTTCCACTTCAGCAACTACGGCCTCCTCCAATTGCTCTAGTACAAAGTCACATTCCTCACTTTTCACTGGAGCTTCTAATATCTCCTTCATGCTATGCTTCTCATGAGATTCTCCACATGTGGCCATGGGAGTACTTTGAGTGTTGAAGCGTAAGGAGACTAAATTTTTACTACCTCGATCAAGGTAGCTACAAATTCTAGTGTCTTTCTTTGAGTTCCACGTTGCTCATGAAGTAGTGAAGCGAGAGAATCATCTATTGGGGCTTGGGGTGGATAGGAGGATTCATTGGTTAGGAGAAATGGCCCATAATATAAAGGTGGTTCATCTTGATAAGGATATGGAGATGGTGTATATTGAGGTGGTGGGTCTTGGGAGTAATTATGTTGGAATTGGGGTGGTTATATGTATGGTTCATATGGCTCATAAGGTGATTAGTATGGTGGATATGGGTTATGGTCATATGGAAGTGTTTGATTGTAGGCGCCTTGTGAGTATGGTGGTTCAAAGCTATGTTGAAGAGGGGGTTCATAGGTATATGGTGGTGATTGTTGGTAGTCAGAAGGAGGTCCACCATATCCATTGTCTTGGTATGCATCATGGAGTGGCCCTTGCTCGTAGTACCTTGGAGAGGGTTGTTGCCATGGAGGTTATCTATAAGCTTGAGGCTCCTCCCACCTTTGATTGTCCCATCCTTGATGCATGTTCTCATTGTAACTTTCATTCCCTACAACATAATTTGAACTAAACTCATAGCCAAAGGGGTGAGAATTTGATGAGCGGATAATTTATATGCTTTTTGGCATTATTTTTAGGTAGTTTTTAGTAGGATCTAGCTACTTTTTAGTATATTTTATTAGTTTTTAAGCAAAAATCACATTTCTGGATTTTACTATGAGTTTTTGTGTTTTTCTGTGATTTCAAGTTTTTTCTGGCTGAAATTGAGGGACCTAAGCAAAAATCTGATTCAGAGACTGAAAAGGACTGCAGATGCTGTTGGATTCTGACCTCCCTACACTCAAAATAGATTTTCTAGAGCTATAGAAACCCAATTGGCGCGCTCTTAATTGCGTTGAAAAGTAGACATTCTGGGCTTTCCAGCAATATATAATAGTTCATACTTTGCCTGAGTTTTGACGATGCAAACTGGCGTTCAAACGCCAACTTCCTGACCTATTCTGGCGTTAAACGCCAGAACTGAGTTACAAACTGGAGTTAAACGCCCAAACTGGCATAAAAACTGGCATTTAACTCCAAGAAAAGTCTCTACACATGAAAGCTTCAATGCTCAACCCAAGCACACACTAAGTGGGCCCCGAAAGTGGATTTCTGCATCATTTACTTATTTTTGTAACCCTAGTAACTAGTTTAATATAAATATGACTTTTCACTATTGTACTAGGGAGCCTTTGCTTAGTTTTATGCTATCTTAGTCTTTTATGGGGGATGGCCATTCGGCCATGCCTGGACCTTCATCACTTATGTATTTTCAACGGTGGAGTTTCTACACACTATAGATTAAGGTGTGGAGCTCTGCTGTTCCTCGAGTATTAATGCAATTACTACTGTTTTCTATTCAATTCAAGCTTATTCTTGTTTTAAGATATTCATTCACACACAAGAACATGATGAATGTGATGATTAAGTGACACTCATCACCATTCTCAACTTATGAACGCGTGCCTGACAAACACTTCCGTTCTACATGAAAACAAGCTTGAATGTATATCTCTTGGATCTCTCTTCAATGATTTACATCGTCTCTCCTGACAACAGAGCATCTGAATCTGAGATTAGAATCTTTGTGGCATAGGCTAGAATCAATTGGCAACATTCTTGAGATCCAGAAAGTCTAAACCTTGTCTGTGGTATTCCGAGTAGGATCTAGGATGGGATGCTTGTGACGAGCTTTAAACTCATGACTGTTGGGCATAGTGACAGACACAAAAGGATAGTAGTATCCTATTCTAACACAAGTGAGAACTGACAACTGATTAGTCATGCGGTAGCTGTGCCTGGTATTTTTCATCTGAGACGAGAAATTTGACAGTTGATTAGCCATGCAAAAATCGTAGAGGACCATTTTCACAGAGAGGACGGGAGGTAGCCATTGACAACGGTGAGCCCCAACATATAGCTTTCCATAGAAAGGAGTATGATTGATTAGATGAAAGTAGTAGGAAAGCAGAGATTCAAAAGGAATATAGCATCTCCATACGCTTATCTGAAATTCTCACCAATGAATTACATAAGTATCTCTATCATGTTTTATGTTTTATTTATCTTTTAATTATCAAAACTCCATAACCATTTTCATCTGCCCGACTGAGATTTACAAGATAACCATAGCTTGCTTCAAACCAACAATCTCCGTAGGATCGACCCTTACTCACGTAAGGTATTACTTGGATGACCTAGTGCACTTGCTGGTCAGCTGTGCGAAGTTGTGAGGAAAACGTGTGAATCATGGTATTGTGCACCAAGTTTTTGGAGCCATGCCGGGTGATAACAATTTCGCATACCAAGTTTTTGGTGCCGTTGCCGGGGATTGTTCGAGTTTGGACAACTGACAGTTCATCTTGTTGCTTAGATTGGGTAATTTTATTTTATTTTATTTTTCTTTATTTTCGAAAAAAAAAATTTGTTTCTTGTTTGAGTCTAGAGTCAAATTTTAAGTTTGGTGTCAATTGCATGTTTTTTTTTCTTGCATTTTTCGAAATTTTATGCATTGTGTTCTTTATTGATCTTCAAGTTGTTCTTCATGATTTTCCTTGTTCTGATCTTTGAATTCTCTTGTTTAGTGTTCTATGTTATTTTTCATATGTATTTTCAAAATCATAGTGTTTGAACATTCAAAAGTTCTAAGTTTGGTGTCTTGCATGTCTTTCTTTCATAAAAAAACTTTCAAAAATATGTTCTTGATGTTCATCATGTTCTTCAAAGAGTTCTTGGTGTTCATCTTGACATTCAAAGTGTCCTTGCATGCACTATTTGTTTTGATCTGGCATTCTCATGTTTAATTCATTTTGTTGTTTGTCTCTTTCATCATTAAAAATTCAAAAAAAAAATTTCAAAAATATATCTTTTCGAGTCAATAATACAGAGAATTGAAGATTCAGAAAATTAAGTAGAGGAATCACAGAGAAAAAGCTGGGCGTTCAAAACGCCCAGTGAGGAAGGAAATCTGGCGTTTAAACGCCAGCCAGGGTACCTGGCTGGGCGTTAAACGCCCAAAAAGGTATTGTTTTGGGCGTTAAATGCCAGAATGGATACCATTCTGGGCGTTCAACTCCAGGATGGCACAAGAGGGGAGATTTTGTTTTCAATTCAAATCTTTTTCAATTTTTCATGTTTTAATTCTTATTTTTGAAATCATATCTTTCAAAATCAAATCTTATTTTTTCAATCATATTCTTTTCAATTTTCTTTCACTATTTTCAAAAATCTTGATTCAAAAATTTCGAGTTTGTTACTTTCTTATTAAGAAAGATTCAATATTTGAATTTTAGAATCATATCTTTCAAATTTCTTGTTAGTCAAGTTATCAATTTTAAAAATCAAATCTTTTCTTTAATTTGTTTTTCAATCATATCTTTTCAAATCATAATTCTTTTTAAAACAATACTTTTTCAAATTACATCGCTTCAAACTTCTAATTTCAAAATCCCTTTCCAACTTCTTATCTTTTCAAATTTATTACTTCTTATCTTTTTCAAAACCACCTAACCACTTCCTCACTTTTGATTTTTGAAAACCATTAACCATTTTTCAAAATTCTTTTTAATTAACTAATTGTTTTAAATTTTGATTCAACTTTCAAAAATTACCTCCCTCTCATCTCTTTCTATTTAATCACTAACACTCCTCCTCTATTAGCAATTCGAACTCTCTCATTCCTTTTATGTTCGAATTCGCCTCTACCTACCTCACCCTTCTATTCTTAATTTTCTCTGACACCTTAAGGAATCTCTATACTTTGACATAGAGAATTCCATACTTTCTTTGTTTTCTTCTCTTTCATATGAGCAGGAACAAGGACAAAGGCATACTTGTTGAAGCTGATCCTGAACCTGAAAGGACTCTAAAGAGGAAGCTAAGAGCAGCTAAAGCACAATACTCTGAAGAGGATCTGACAGACATTTTTGAAAAGGAAACAGAAAAAGAAACAAATATGGCCGAACCTAACAACAACAATCCAAGGAAGGTGCTTGGTGACTTTACTACACCAACTCCCAATTTCCATGGGAGAAGCATCTCAATCCCTGCCATTGGAGCAAACAATTTTGAGCTAAAGCCTCAATTAGTTTCTCTAATGCAACAGAATTGCAAGTTTTATGGACTTCCATCAGAAGATCCTTTTTAGTTCTTAACTGAATTCTTGCAGATCTGTGATACTGTTAAGACCAATGGAGTTGATCCCGAGGTCTACAAGCTTATGATTTTCCCTTTTGTTGTAAGAGACAGAGCTAGAACATGGTTGGACTCTCAACCTAGAGATAGCCTGAACTCTTGGGATAAGCTGGTCACAGCTTTCTAAGCCAAATTCTTTCTGCCTCAAAAGCTGAGCAAGCTTAGAGTTGTTGTTCAAACCTTCAGGAAAAAAGAAGGTGAATCCCTCTATGAAGCTTGGGAAAGATACAAGCAACTGACCAAAAAAGTGTCCTTCTGACATGCTTTCAGAATGGACCAACCTGGATATATTCTATGATGGTCTGTCTGAATTGTCTAAGATATCATTGGACCATTCTGCAGGTGGATCTATTCACCTGAAGAAAATGCCTGCAGAAGCTCAGGAACTCATTGAAATGGTTGCAAATAACCAGTTCATGTACACCTCTGAAAGGAATCCTGTGAATAATGGGATGCCTCAGAAGAAGGGAGTTCTTGAGATTGATGCTCTGAATGCCATATTGGCTCAGAACAAAATATTGACTCAGCAAGTCAATATGATTTCTCAGAGACTGAATGGAGTGCAAGCTGCATCCAACAGTACTAAAGAAGCATCTTCTGAAGAAGAAGCTTATGATCCTGAGAACCCTGCAATGGCAGAGGTGAATTACATGGGTGAAGCCTATGGAAACACTTATAATCCTTCATGGAGAAATCATCCAAATTTCTCATGGAAGGATCAGCAAAAGCCTCAACAAGGCTTTAATAATAATAATGGTGGAAGAAACAGGTTTAGCAATAGCAAGCCTTTTCCATCATCCTCTCAGCAATAGACAGAGCATTCTGAGCAGAGCCCCTCTAGCTTAGCAAACATAGTCTCTGATCTATCCAAGGCTACTCTCAATTTCATGAATGAACCAAGGTCGTCCATCAGAAACTTGGAGGCACAAGTGGGTCAGCTGAGTAAAAGGGTTACTGAAACTCCTCCTAGCACTCTCCCAAGCAATACAGAAGAGAATCCCAAAAGAGAGTGCAAGGCCTTAACTGTGACTAACATGGCCGAACCTGGAGAGAGTGAAAAGGCAGTGATTCCCAATGAGGAAGACCTCATGGGACATTAACTGATCAATAGGGAGTTCCTCTTTGAGGAATCAAAGAAATCTGAGGCTTATACAGAGACCATAGAGATTCCATTGAACTTCCTTTTACCATTCATGAGCTCTGATGACTATTCATCTTCTGAAGAAGATGAAGACGTTACTGAAGGGCAAGTTGCCCAGTATTTTGGAGTAATCATGAAGCTGAATGCCAAGCTATTCGGTAATGAGACTTGGGAGGATGAACCTTCATTGCTCATTAATGAACTGAATACCTGGGTTCAGCAAACTTTACCTCAAAAGAAACAGGATCCTGGTAAATTCTTAATACCCTGTACTATAGGCACCATGACCTTTGAGAAAGCTCTGTGTGACCTGGGGTCAGGGATAAACTTAATGCCACTCTCTGTAATAAAGAAACTGGGAATCTTTGAGGTACAAGCTGTAAGAATCTCATTAGAGATGGCAGACAAATCCATGAAATAGGCTTATGGACTAGTAGAGGACGTTCTAGTAATGGTTGAAGGCCTTTACATCCCTGCTGATTTCATAATCCTAGACACTGGGACGGATGAGGATGAATCCATCATCCTTGGAAGACCCTTCCTAGCCACAGCAAGAGCTGTGATTGATGTGGATAGAGGAAAGTTAACCCTTCAATTGAATGAGGACTACCTTGTGTTTAAGGCTCAAGGATCTCCCTCTGTAACCATGGAGAGGAAGCATGAAAAGCTTCTCTTAATGCAGAGTCAAACAAAGCCCCCACATTCAAACTCTAAGTTTGGTGTTGGGAGGCCCCAACCATGCTCTGAACATCTGTGAAGCTCCATGAGAGCTCACTGTCAAGCTATTGACATTAAAGAAGCGCTTATTAGGAGGTAACCCAATTTTATTTATCTATGTTATTTTATGTTTTCTTTAGGTTGATGATCATGTGGAGTCACAAAAATAACTGCAAAAATTAAAGCAAAATCAAAAACAGCATTAAAAATAACACACCTTGGAGGATGAACCTACTGGCGTTTAAACGTCAGTAAGAGTATCAGAATGGGCGTTAAACGCCCAGTCTGGCACCATTTTGGGCGTTTAACGCCAGAAATGGGCATCAGACTGGCGTTTAATGCCAAAACAGAGCACCAAATTGGTGTTTAACGCCAGAAACAAGCAACAGCTTGGCGTTAAATGCCAGGAAAGGTATAAAAGCTGGCGTTTAACGCCAGAAACAGGCACAGTCTGGCGTTAAACACCATAATTGTACTCTAAGAGCGTTTTACACGCCTAAATGGAGCAGGGATAAGAAGTCCTTGACCCCTCAGGATCTGTGGAACCCACAGGATCCCCACCAACCTCAACTCATTCTTTCTCCCTCTCACACCTTTTCATAACACTTTTCCCCAAATACCCTTCACCAATCACCTCATTCACTCTTTCCCAAAAAAACCTCACCTACCTCACTTTCAAAATTCAAAATCTTTTCCCTCCCAAACCTAACCCCAAAATATACGAACCCAACCCCCCTCCTATATAAACCCCTCATCCCTCCTTCATTTTCACACATCACAATCACCTTATACCCCCTTGACCAAATTCACTCTCTCCCTCCATCTCCTCTATTTTCTTCTTCTTCCCATTCTTTCTTTCTTCTTTTGCTCGAGGACGAGCAAACCTTTTAAGTTTGGTGTGGTAAAAGCATTGCTTTTTGTTTTTCCATAACCATTTATGGCACCTAAGGCCGGAGAAACCTCTAGAAAGAGGAAAGGGAAGGCAAAAGCTTCCACCTTCGAGTCATGGGAGATGGAAAGATTCATCTCAAAGGTCCATCAAGACCACTTCTATGAAGTTGTGGCCAAGAAGAAGGTGATCCCTGAGGTCCCTTTCATACTCAAAAGGAATGAGTATCCGGAGATCCGACATGAGATTCAAAGAAGAGGTTGGGAATTTCTCACCAACCCCATTCAACAAGTCGGAATCTTAATGGTGTAAGAGTTCTATGCCAATGCATGGATCACTAGGAACCATGACCAAAGTATAAACCCGAATCCAAAGAATTGGCTTACAATGGTTCGGGTGTGATGAGCGGATATTTTATACGCTTTTTGGGGGTAATTTCATGTAGATTTTAGCATGTTTCAGTTAGTTTTTAGTAGAATATTATTAGTTTTTAGGCAAAAATCATATTTCTGGACTTTACTATGAGTTTGTGTGTTTTTTTGTGATTTCAGGTATTTTCTGGCTGAAATTGAGGGAGCTGCGCAAAAATCTGACTTAGGCTGAAAAAGGACTGCTGATGCTGTTGGATCCTGACCTCCCTGCACTCGAAATGGATTTTCTGGAGCTACAGAAGTCCAATTGGCGCGCTCTCAACGGCGTTGGAAATTAGACATCCAGGGCTTTCCAGCAATATATAATAGTCCATACTTTGAGCGAGGATAGACGACGTAACTTGGCGTTAAACGCCAAGTTCATGCTGCTGTCTGGAGTTAAACGCCAGAAAAACGTCATTATCCGGAGTTGAACGCCCAAAACACGTCATAACCTGAAGTTTGACGCCAAGAAAGGCCTTTGCACGTGGAAAGCTTTAGTCTCAGCCCCAGCACACACCAAGTGGGCCCCAGAAGTGGATTTCTGCACCAATTATCTTAGTTTATTCATTTTCTGTAAACCTAGGTTACTAGTTTACTATTTAAACAACTTTTACAGACATTTCTTGTACCTCATGACATTTTTCAGATCTGAATTATACACTTTGTGACGGCATGAGTCTCTAAACTCCATTGTTGGGGGTGAGGAGCTCTGCAGCGTCTCGATGATCTAATACAATTCCTTTGTTTTCCATTCAAACACGCTTGTTCTTATCTAAGATGTTTATTCGCGCTTAACTGTGGAGAAGGTGATGATCCGTGACACTCATCACCTTCCTCAACCCATGAACGTGTGCCTGACAACCACCTCCGTTCTACATCAGATTGAATAAATATCTCTTAGATTCCCCAACAGAATCTTCGTGGTATAAGCCGGATTGATGGCAGCATTCATGAGAATCCGAAAAGTCTAAACCTTGTCTGTGGTATTCCGAGTAGGATTCCGGGATTGAATGACTGTGACGTGCTTCAAACTTTAACCTGCTGGGCGTTGGTGACAGACGCAAAAGAGTGATTCTATTCCAGTAGGAGCGGGAACCAACCGGTGATTAGCCGTACTGTGACAGAGTGCGTGAGCATAGTTTTCACTGCGAGGATGGGAAGTAGCCACTGACAACGGTGACACCCTACATAGAGCTTGCCATGGAAGGAACCTGCGTGTGAGAAGAGGGTTTCAAGGAAGAGTTGAAGTCAGAGGACAAAGCATCTCCAAAACTCCAACATATTCCCCAGTGCTGCAAATCAAAGTAACATTGTTCCCTCTTTTATCAATTCCAGTAATTTCACTTTTAATCCAAATAACCTTGTTGACATCCTAACTAAGACTAATAAAATAAATATTGATTGCTTCAAACCAATAATCTCTGTGGATTCGACCCTTACTCACGTAAGGTATTACTTGGACGACCCAGTACACTTGCTGGTCAGTTGAACGGAATTGTGCAAGTAATCAGTTAGTTAAATTAGTTCTCCTTGGCACATGCCAAGGAGCCATTAATTAAGGATCACAATTTCGTCCACCAAGTTTTTGGCGCCGTTGCCGGGGATTATTGCGTTTGGACAATTGAAGGCTTATTTTATTTCTTAGATTAGGAATAATTCTTTTTTATTTTTATTGTTATAGAGTCATTAAATCAATATTGATAGGATAGTTTCTTTTCAAAAATATTATTTTTCTTAATTAAGTGTTAATTTTCGTGAGTTTTAGTGTCTTGTTCTAAGTTTGGTGTCAATTGCATGTCTAATATTTTTCTTTAAAATTTTCGACTTGTGATTTTTGTTCTTCATTGATCTTCAAGTTGTTCTTGCTTATTTTTCTTGTTTGATCTTGAGTTTTTCTTGCTTTGCGTCTTTTCTTGTTTTACTTGTGTTCCTTTTAAAGCATTAATTGGAACATCTGCATCAAGTGTCATATTTATTCCCAATTGGCTAAAGCATTGGCTTATATTCTTGATGAGGAAGCACCAGTACTTTTGAAAATCTTTTTCAAAAATAATTTTTCTTGATTTAATCTTGTGCCAAACTCCAAGTTTGGTGTTTTATTATTAATTTTTATTATTTTCGAAAATTTTCTTAAAGTTTTCTAAAAATTTTAAGTTTGGTGTTCTTTCTTTTGTTCTTGGTGTTCTTGTGAATCTTCAAGGTGTTCTTGAGTTTTTCTTGTGTCTTGATCTTAAAATTTTTAAGTTTGGTGTTCCTTGGTGTTTTCCCTCCAAAAATTTTCGAAAATAAGGAGCATTAGATCTAAAAATTTTAAGTCTTGTGTCTTTTGCATGTTTTTCTCTTTCATCATAAAATTCAAAATTCAAAAAATTTTATATTCTCCAACTACTTTTTCGAATTTCTTTTAATTTTTAGATTTTAATTTCATTTTTCTTTCGAAAAAAAAAATATTTTTAACTTCTTTTTATTTATTCCATTTTTATTTATTCCATTACTATAAATTCTCAACTTGTATTCAATAATGGAAGCAAGTAGGAATGAACAGTCCAAGAGGACTTTGGGGTCATATGCTAACCCCACTACTGCTTCATATGGGAGTAGTATCTGTATACCCTCCATTGGAGTTAGTAGCTTTGAGCTGAATCCTCAGCTCATTATCATGGTGCAACAAAACTGCCAGTATTCTGGTCTTCCACATGAAGAACCTACAGAGTTTCTGGCACAATTTCTGCAAATTGCTGATATAGTACATGATAAGGAAGTGGATCAGGATGTCTACAGATTACTACTGTTTCCATTTGCTGTAAAAGATCAAGCTAAGAAGTGGTTAAATAACCAGCCTAAGAACAGCATAAAAACATGGAAACAGCTGTCAGAAAAATTCCTGAATCACTATTTCCCTCCAAAAAGGATGACACAGCTAAGGCTAAGCATCCAAGGCTTCAAACAAGGAGATAATGAATCTCTTTATGATGCCTGGGAGAGATACAGAGAGTTGCTAAGAAAATGCCCCTCTGAAATGTTTTCGGAATGGGTGCAATTAGACATCTTCTACTATGGGCTTACAGAAAAAGCTCAGATTTCTCTAGACCACTCAGCTGGTGGATCTATACATATGAGAAAAACAATTGGATAGGCTCAAGAGCTTATTGATACAGTTGCCAGAAATCAACATCTGTACTTAAGCAATGAATCTTTCATGAAAGAAGAAGCTAAAACAGTAACTGCAGAACTCAGTCCAGTGGATCAGGCTAATGAATTCAATCAGCAATTGGACTTTCTAACTCAACAGCTAGCCGAATTCAAGGAAATATTACAGGAAACAAGAATGGCTAACAGGAACATGGAAGTACAATTAAAGCAGACAGAAAAACAACTGTCAAGACAAATAACAGAAGAATGTCAAGCAGTTCAATTAAGAAGTGGGAAAACATTAAATACCTCACTTCAAAGCAGCAGGAAACCAAGAAATAAACAAGTGGATACTCAAAATCCTCCTGAAGACAGTCCGAGCCCAGAAAGGGACAAAGCTGGCGCTGAACGCCCAGACCATGCTCATTCCTGGCGTTCAACGCCAGAAACAAGCATGAATCCGGCGTTGAACGCCCAAGGGGAACATGGTTCTGGCGTTCAAACGCCAGTAACAAACAAGGAAGGGGCGTCTAACGCCACTCCAGCTCCCACCACTGGCATTCAAATACCAGTGGGGAATCAGTCACATACAAGTGCTGATAACAACCCTTCTAAAAAGGCTTCCCAACCCACTTCTGTAGGTAATAAACCTGCAGCAACTAAGGTTGAGGAATACAAAGCCAAAATGCCTTATCCTCAAAAACTCCGCCAAGCGGAACAGGATAAGCAATTTGCTCGCTTTGCAGACTATCTCAGGACTCTTGAAATAAAGATTCCGTTTGCAGAAGCACTTGAGCAAATACCCTCTTATGCTAAGTTCATGAAAGAGATCTTAAGTCATAAGAAGGATTGGAGGGAAACTGAAAAAGTTTACCTCACTGAAGAATGCAGTGCAGTCATTCTGAAAAGCTTACCTGAGAAGCTTAAAGATCCTGGGAGCTTTATGATACCATGCACATTAGAGGGCACTTGCACCAAACAAGATTTATGTGATCTTGGAGCAAGTATCAACCTAATGCCTGCATCTACTATCAGAAAGCTTGGTTTAACTGAAGAAATCAAACCAACCAGGATATGTCTTCAACTTGCTGATGGCTCCATTAAATACCCATCAGGCGTGATTGAGGACATGATAGTCAAGGTTGGGCCATTTGCCTTTCCTACTGACTTTGTGGTGCTGGAAATGGAGGAGCACAAGAGTGCAACTCTCATTCTAGGAAGACCTTTCCTAGCAACTGGCCGAACCCTCATTGATGTCCAAAAAGGGGAAGTAACCTTGAGAGTCAATGAGGAAGAGTTCAAGCTGAATGTTGTTAAAGCCATGCAACATCCAAACACCCCAAATGACTGCATGAGTGTTGATCTAATTGACTCTCTGGTAAGAGAGGTCAATATGGCTGAGAGTCTCGAATCAGAGCTAGAGGAATTTAGACTCAATGCTTTCAAAAATGCAAAGATTTACAAAGAGAAAGCGAAAAGATGGCATGATAAGAAATTGTCATCCAGAGTCTTTGAGCCGGGGCAGAAAGTTCTGCTATTCAATTTTAGGCTCAAATTATTCCCTGGGAAATTAAAATCCCGGTGGAGAAGTCCATATGTCATTACAAACGTATCACCATATGGATACATAGAGCTTCAGGATAATGACTCTAACAAAAAGTTCATTGTTAATGGACAAAGAGTCAAACATTATCTTGAAGGCAATTTTGAGCAAGAATGCTCAAAACTGAGACTTGATTAAAACTCAGTCCAGCTAATGACATTAAAGAAGCGCTTGCTGGGAGGCAACCCAGCCAATCACAAAATTTAATTTTATTCGTATTGATTTTTTTTTTTTTACAGGTAGATGCTACAGTATCTTCAAAAGGTGAAATAGCAATTGGTTGAAGTCACAGAGTTACAGGGAAATTTGGAAGCTCACTGGCGTGAAAAAGCCAGTAAGAAACATTTTGGGCGTTGAACGCCCAAAAGAAGCACCCACTGGGCGTTCAACGCCAGAAAGAAGCATTAGCTGGGCGTTGAACGCCCAGGAGAAGCAGCATTTGGGCGTTAAACGCCCAAAACATGCATCGTTTGGGCGTTTAACGCCAGGATGGTGGGGAGGAGGTAAAATTCGTTTTTCTTTATAATTTTTCTAAATTTTTATGTTTCAATTCATGATTTCTTGCATAAACATGTTTCAAAATGTCATCCTTCAAAATCAAATTGGTTTTCTAAGAACCCTAATTTCTAAAATCCCTTTTTTTTTTCAAAAATATCAAATATATCTTAATTCATAAACATAAATCTTTTTTTCAATCCAATTCTTTTTTAAATATTTTTAATTTCTTCTCATATCTTTTTCAACTTATCTTATCTTTATTTGAAAAATGCCTTTCCTTCTACTCCTCTCCTTTCCTTTCTTTTGCTTGAGGACAAGCAAACCTCTAAGTTTGGTGTGATTTGCCATGATCACTGAGCTAAAACTCAGTAAGACCATGGCACCTAAGAGAACGGGAAGAGCAAGGATGTGAACTTAAGGGAGCTGAAGCGTCAGAAATTAATTCTTGAAGGCACCCCACAGACTAGAGGAACATCCACTTCCCAAAATACAGGTTGTTAAGTTCTAATTCCAGCTTTAACTCTGTGATAGTATTATTATAGAAATTGACCTTAGAAGATATTTAGTAGTAATTAGGATGTCTATTTTGATTTTATTTCCAATTAAGCTATAATTTATTTTTCTCATCATCATTAGGCATGAATAAAGTAGTAGATTTTCTTTTAGAATAAAGAAGTAATTTATATTTTTCGAGTTCTTAATAAATAAAATTTATAATTAATTATATGTGGTGGCAATACTTTCTGTTCTCTGAATGAATGCTTGAACAGTGCATAAGATGTACTTTGAATTTGATGAATATTGGCTCCTGAAAGGATGAGGAACACGAAAAATATTGTTGATGATCTGAAAAATCATGAAATTGATTCTTGAAGCAAGAAAAAGCAGTTCAAAAAAAAATAACACAATATTCACAAGCCATGAGCACCAGCCAAGAGAAAAAAAAGATCCAAGGCTTTGAGCATCAATGGATAGGAGGGCCCAAGGAAATAAAAATCCAGGCCTAAGCGGCTAAGCCAAGCTGTCCCTAACCATGTGCTTGTGTCATGAAGGTCCAAGTGAAAAACTTGAGACTGAGTGGTTAAAGTCGTGATCAAAAGCAAAAGAGTGTGCTTAAGAGCTCTGGACACCACTGACTGGGGATTCTAGCAAAGCTAAGTCATAATCTGAAAAGGTTCACCCAGTTATGTGTCTGTGGCATTTATGTATCCGGTGGTAATACTGGAAGACAAAGTGCTTAGGGCCACAGCCAAGACTCATAAAATGACTGTGTTCAAGAATCAACATACTACACTAGGAGAGTCAACAATACTATCTGAATTCTGAATTCCTAAGGATGCCAATCATTCCGAAAATTTAAAGATACAGGGAGATGCCAAAACTATTCAGAAACAAAAAGCTGCAAGCCCCGCTCATCTAATAAGAATCTGAGCCTCATTTAAAACTCAAGAATATTATTACTTCTTTATTTCTGTTAGAACCTATTTTATTCATCTAGTTGCTTGAGGACAAGCAACAGTTTAAGTTTGGTGTTGTGATGAGCGGATATTTTATACGCTTTTTGGGGGTAATTTCATGTAGATTTTAGCATGTTTCAGTTAGTTTTTAGTAGAATATTATTAGTTTTTAGGCAAAAATCATATTTCTGGACTTTACTATGAGTTTGTGTGTTTTTTTGTGATTTCAGGTATTTTCTGGCTGAAATTGAGGGAGCTGCGCAAAAATCTGACTTAGGCTGAAAAAGGACTGCTGATGCTGTTGGATCCTGACCTCCCTGCACTCGAAATGGATTTTCTGGCGCTACAGGAGTCCAATTGGCGCGCTCTCAACGGCGTTGGAAAGTAGACATCCAGGGCTTTCCAGCAATATATAATAGTCCATACTTTGAGCGAGGATAGACGACGTAACTTGGCGTTAAACGCCAAGTTCATGCTGCTGTCTGGAGTTAAACGCCAGAAAAACGTCATTATCCGGAGTTGAACGCCCAAAACACGTCATAACCTGAAGTTTGACGCCAAGAAAGGCCTTTGCACGTGGAAAGCTTTAGTCTCAGCCCCAGCACACACCAAGTGGGCCCCAGAAGTGGATTTCTGCACCAATTATCTTAGTTTATTCATTTTCTGTAAACCTAGGTTACTAGTTTACTATTTAAACAACTTTTACAGACATTTCTTGTACCTCATGACATTTTTCAGATCTGAATTATACACTTTGTGACGGCATGAGTCTCTAAACTCCATTGTTGGGGGTGAGGAGCTCTGCAGCGTCTCGATGATCTAATACAATTCCTTTGTTTTCCATTCAAACACGCTTGTTCTTATCTAAGATGTTTATTCGCGCTTAACTGTGGAGAAGGTGATGATCCGTGACACTCATCACCTTCCTCAACCCATGAACGTGTGCCTGACAACCACCTCCGTTCTACATCAGATTGAATAAATATCTCTTAGATTCCCCAACAGAATCTTCGTGGTATAAGCCGGATTGATGGCAGCATTCATGAGAATCCGGAAAGTCTAAACCTTGTCTGTGGTATTCCGAGTAGGATTCCGGGATTGAATGACTGTGACGTGCTTCAAACTTTAACCTGCTGGGCGTTGGTGACAGACGCAAAAGAGTGATTCTATTCCAGTAGGAGCGGGAACCAACCGGTGATTAGCCGTACTGTGACAGAGTGCGTGAGCATAGTTTTCACTGCGAGGATGGGAAGTAGCCACTGACAACGGTGACACCCTACATAGAGCTTGCCATGGAAGGAACCTGCGTGTGAGAAGAGGGTTTCAAGGAAGAGTTGAAGTCAGAGGACAAAGCATCTCCAAAACTCCAACATATTCCCCAGTGCTGCAAATCAAAGTAACATTGTTCCCTCTTTTATCAATTCCAGTAATTTCACTTTTAATCCAAATAACCTTGTTGACATCCTAACTAAGACTAATAAAATAAATATTGATTGCTTCAAACCAATAATCTCTGTGGATTCGACCCTTACTCACGTAAGGTATTACTTGGACGACCCAGTACACTTGCTGGTCAGTTGAACGGAATTGTGCAAGTAATCAGTTAGTTAAATTAGTTCTCCTTGGCACATGCCAAGGAGCCATTAATTAAGGATCACAATTTCATCCACCAGGGAAATACTTAGATTTCAGTCCGAAAAATGTAAGGTTGGCGTTCAACTTGCCAATGATGCAAGAAAATGTGCGCCCTTACACTAGAAGGGTCAACTTTGATCAAAGGTTGGACCAAGTTATTATGGACATATGTGTAGAAGGAGCTCAATGGAAAAAAGACTCAAGAGGCAAGCAGGTTCAATTGAGAAGACCGGACCTTAAGCCTATGGCTAGAGGATGGTTGGAGTTCATCCAACGCTCTGTCATTCCTACTAGCAACCGATCCGAAGTAACTGTGGATCGGGCCATCATGATTGGAGAGGAAGTGAAAGTTCATGAGATCATACCTCTAGAACTCTACAAGGTGGCTGACAAATCTTCCACTTTGGCAAGGTTAGCCTTTCCTCATCTCATTTGTCACCTATGCAATTCAGCTGTAATTATCATAGATGGAGACATCCTCATTGAAGAGGACAAGCCCATCACTAAAAAGAAGATGGAGCAAACAAGAGAGCCCACTCATGGACCTCAACAAGAGCATGAGGAAGATCCTCATCAACAAATCCCCGAGATGCCTCAAGGGATGCATTTTCCTCCACACAACTATTGGGAGCAACTCAACACCTCCTTGGAAGGCTTGAGTTACAACATGGACCAACTAAGGGTGAAGCATCAAGAGCACTCCATCATTCTCCATGAGATTAGAGAAGATCAAAGAGCCACGAGGGAGGAGCGACAAAGGCAAGGAAGAAACATAGAGGAGCTCAAGAGCACCATTGGTTCTTCAGGAGGAAGAAGACGCCACCCTCACTAAGGTGGACCCGTTCCTTAATCTCCTTGTCTATTTATTTTTCTGTTTTTGGTTTTAAGCTTTATGTTTGACTATGTTTTGTGTCTTTACTACATGATCATTAATGTCTAGCGTCTATGTCTTAAAGCTATGAATAACTCGAATCCTTCACTGCTCTTAAATGAAAAATGTTTCTAATTACAAAAGAACAAGAAGTACATGAGTTTCGAAATTTATCTTCAAATTAGTTTAATTATATTGATGTGGTGACAATACTTTTTGTTTTCTGAATGAATGCTTGAACAGTGCATATTTTTGATCTTGTTGTTTATGAATGTTAAAATTGTTGACTCTTGAAAGAATAATGAAAAAGGAGAAATGTTATTGATAATCTAAAAAATCATAAAATTGATTCTTGAAGCAAGAAAAAGTAGTGAATAACAAGGCTTGCGAAAAAAAGGGCAAAAATGAAAAAGAAAGAAAAAGAAAAAGCAAGCAGAAAAAGCCAATAGCTCTTTAAACCAAAAGACAAGGGTAAAAAGGATCCAAGGCTTTGAGCATTAATGGATAGGAGGGCTTAAAGGAATAAAATCCTGGCCTAAGTGGCTGAATCAAGCCGTCCCTAACCATGCGCTTGTGGCATGCAGGTCCAAGTGAAAAGCTTGAGACTGAGTGGTTAAAGTCGTGATCCAAAGCAAAAAGAGTGTGTCTGTGGACTTTAGCAAAGCTGAGTCACAATCTGAAAAGGTTCACGCAGTCATGTGTTTGTGGCATTTATGTATCCGGTGGTAATACTGGAAAACAAAGTGCTTAGGGCCACAGCCAAGACTCATAAAGTAGCTGTGTTCAAGAATCAAAATACTAAACTAGGAGAATTAATAACACTATCTGGATTCTGAGTTCCTATAGATGCCAATCATTCTAAACTTCAAAGGATAAAGTGAGATGCCAAAACTGTTCAAAAGCAAACAGCTACTAGTCCTGCTCATCTAATTGGAGCTAAGTTTCATTGATATTTTGAAATTTATAGTATATTCTCTTCTTCTTATCCTATTTGATTTTCAGTTGCTTGGGGACAAGAAACAATTTAAGTTTGGTGTTGTGATGAGCGGATAATTTATACGCTTTTTGGCATTGTTTTTAGGTAGTTTTTAGTAGGATCAAGCTAATTTTTAGTATATTTTTATTAGTTTTTAAGCAAAAATCACATTTCTGGACTTTAATATGAGTTTGTGTGTTTTTCTGTGATTTCAGGTATTTTCTGTTTGAAATTGAGAGACCTGAGCAAAAATCTGATTCAGAGACTGAAAAAGGACTGCAGATGCTGTTGGATTCTAACCTCCCTGCACTCGAAATGGATTTTCTGGAGCTACAGAAGCCCAATTGGCGCGCTCTCAATTGCGTTGGACAGTAGACATCCTGGGCTTTCCAGCAATATATAATAGTTCATCCTTTGTCCGAGTTTTGTTGACGAAAAATGGCATTCAAACGCCAACTTCCTGCCCTATTCTGGCGTTAAACGCCAGAACTGAGTTACAAACTGGAGTTAAACGCCCAAACTGGCATAAAAAATGGCGTTTAACTCCAAGAAAAGTCTCTACACATGAAAGCTTCAATGCTCAGCCCAAGCACACACCAAGTGGGCCCCGGAAGTGGATTTCTGCATCATTTACTTATTTCTGTAACCCTAGTAACTAGTTTAGTATAAATATGACTTTTCACTATTGTACTTGGGAGCCTTTGCTTAGTTTTATGCTATCTTAGACTGTTATGGGGGCTGGCCATTCGACCATACCTGGACCTTCATCACTTATGTATTTTCAACGGTGGAGTTTCTACACACCATAGATTAAGGTGTGGAGCTCTACTGTTCCTCGAGTATTAATGCAATTACTACTGTTTTCTATTCAATTCAAGCTTATTCTTGTTATAAGATATTCATTTGCACACAAGAACATGATGAATGTGATGATTCTGTGACACTCGTCACCATTCTCAACTTATGAACGCCTTCCTGACAAACACTTCCGTTCTACATGAAAACAATGTTGAATGTATATCTCTTATATCTCTCTTATGATTCACATCGTCTCTCCTGACAACAGAGCATCTGAATCTGAGATTAGAATCTTCGTGGTATAGGCTAGAATCAATTGGCAGCATTCTTGAGATCCGGAAAGTCTAAACCTTGTCTGTGGTATTCCGAGTAGGATCTGGGTTGGGATGACTGTGACGAGCTTCAAACTCATGACTGTTGGGCGTAGAGCGGATAATCTATACTCTTTTTGGCATTGTTTTTAGGTAGTTTTTAGTAGGATCTAGCTACTTTTTGGGATGTTTTTATTAGTTTTTATGCAAAATTCATATTTCTGGACTTTACTATGAGTTTGTGTGTTTTTCTGTAATTTCAGGTATTTTCTGGCTGAAATTGAGGGACCTGAGCAAAAATCTGATTCAGAGGCTGAAAAAGGACTGCAGATGATGTTGGATTTTGACCTCCTGCACTCGAAGTGGATTTTCTAGAGCTACAAAACTCCAAATGGCGCGCTTTTAATTGCGTTGAAAAGTAGACATCCAGGGCTTTCCAGCAATATATAATAGTCTATACTTTGCTCAAGTTTTGACGATGCAAACTGGCGTTCAAACGCCCACTCTCTGCCCTATTCTGAAGTTAAACGCCAGAAACATGTTACAAGTTAGAGTTAAACGCCAGAAATAGGTTACAACCTAGCGTTTAACTCCAAAAGAAGTCTCTACACATGAAAGCTTCAATGCTCAGCCCAAGCACACACCAAGTAGGTCCGGAAGTGGATTTCTGCATCATCAACCTATTTTTGTAAACCCTAGTAGCTAGTTTCATTATAAATAGAACCTTTTACTATTGTATTAGATCATCCAGGATCATTCTATCCTCTAGTATTGGAGGCTGGCCATTCGACTATGCCTGGACCATTATCACTTATGTATTTTCAACGGTGGAGTTTCTACACACCATAGATTAAGGTGGGGAGCTGGTGGACGAAATTGTGATTCATGCTTAAATTGTTGTTTGAAATTGATTCTCCGACGATGGCCTCAAAAACCTGGTGTTTTTGCCGGATCAGAAAAACTTGGTGCTTAATACCATGGTCTAAAAATAATTTCACAACGTCACTCAACTAACCATAAAACGTCCTATGAATTCAATCCTGGCGTTTAACGCCAGACTGCAGCATGTTTCTGGCATTAAACGCCACTTCCATGCTTGTTCTAGGCGTTCAATGCCAGTCTGAAGCATGTTTCTGGCGTTGAACGCCAGTTTGAAGCTTGTTTCTGGCGTTAAACGCCAGCCAGATGCTTCTTACTGGCGTTTAAACGCCAATGAGCTCTCCTCCAGGGTGTGCTATTTCTTCTGCTATTTTTGATTCTGTTTTTAATTTTTGCTATTGTTTTGTGACTCCACATGATCATGAACCTAATAAAACATGAAATAATAATAAAAATAAAAATTAAATAAAATTGAGTTGCCTCCCAACAAGCGCTTCTTTAATGTCAATACCTTGATAGTGAGCTCCCTTGGAGCCTCACAGGTGATCAGGTCAATGTTGTATACTCCCAACACCAAACTTAGAGTTTGGATGTAGGGTTTTAACACCAAACTTAGAATTTGGTTGTGGCCTCCCATCACCAAACTTAGAATTTGACTGTGGGGACTTTATTTGACTCTGTCTTGAGAGAAACTTTGCATGCTTCCTCTTTTCCATCTTTGCAGGGGAATATCCTTGAGCTCTGAACATAAGGGAGTCCCCATTCAAATGAAGGACTAGTTCACCTCTGCCAACATCAATTACAGCTTTTGCTGTGGCTAGGAAGGGTCTTCCAAGGATGATGTATTCATTCTCAACCTTTCCAGTATCTAAGATTATGAAATCAGCAAGGATGTAAAGGCCTTTAACCTTTACCATCACGTTCTCTACTAATCCATAAGCTTGTTTTCTGGATCTGTCTGCCATCTCTAATGAGATTCTTGCAGCTTATACCTCAAAAGTCCCCAGTTTTTTCATTACAGAGAGTGGTAGAAGGTTAACACTGGATCCAAGATCACACAGAGCCTTCTCAAAGGTCATGGTGCCTATGGCACAGGGAATTAAGAATTTACCAGGATCTTGTTTCTTTTGAGGTAAAGTTTGCTGAACCAATGTATTCACTGCATTGGTGAGCAAGGGAGGTTCACCTTCCCAAGTCTCATTACCAAATAATTTGGCATTCAGCTTCATGATGGCTCCTAGATATTGAGCATACTGCTCTTCAGTTACATCATCATTCTCTTCAGAGGAAGAATAGTTCTCAGAGCTCATGAATGGTAGAAGGAAGTTCAATGGAATCCCTATGGTCTCTATATGAGCCTCAGATTCCTTTAGATCCTCAGTAGGGGATCCTTTAGTGTCCATATGACGTCCCCTGAGGTCTTCCTTATTGGGAATCACGGCCTCTTTCTCTCTTGTAGTTTTGGTCATGATGATCATATCAATGGCCTTGCACTCTCCTTTTGGGTTTTCTTCTGTATTGCCTGGGAGAGTACTGGGAGGAGTTTCAATGACCCTTTTACTCAGCTGGCCCACCTGTGCCTCCAAGTTCTTAATGGAGGATCTTGTTTTAGTCATGAAATTGAGAGTGGCCTTAGATAGATCAGAGACTAAGTTTGCCAAGCTAGAAAGATTCTGCTCAGAATTCTCTGTCTGTTGCTGAGATAATGATGGAAAAAGCTTGCTGTTGCTGAACCTGTTTCTTCCACCATTATTATTGAAGGCTTGCTTCTGTGGGTACTTCCATGAAAAATTTGGATGATTTCTCCATGAAGGGTTATAGGTGTTGCCAAAGGCTTCACCTATGTAATTTACCTCTACCATTGCAGGGTTCTCAGGATCATAAGCTTCTTCTTCAAAAGATACTTCTTTAGTACTGTTGGATGCATTTTGCAATCCATTCAGACTCTGAGATATCATATTGACTTGTTGAGTCAATAATTTATTCTGAGCTAGTATGGCATTCAGAGCATCAATTTCAAGAACTCCCCTCTTCTGAGGCGTCCCATTACTCACAGGATTCCTCTCAGAGGTGTACATGAATTGGTTATTTGCAATCATGCCAATAAGTTCTTGAGCTTCTACAGGCATTTTCTTTAGGTGAATGGATCCACCTACAGAATGGTCCAGTGACATTTTGGAGAATTCAGATAGACCATCATAGAATATATCCAGAATGGTCCATTCTGAAAGCATGTCAGAAGGACACTTTTTGGTCAACTGTTTGTATCTTTCCCAAGCTTTGTAGAGAGATTCACCCTCTTTTTGCTTGAAGGTTTGAACATCTATTCTAAGCTTGCTCAACTTTTGAGGAGGAAAGTACTTAGCCAAGAAGGCTGTGACCAGCTTATCCCAAGAGTCTAGGCTATCTTTAGGTTGTGAGTCCAACCAAGTTCTAGCTCTGTCTCTTACAGCAAAAGGAAAAAGCATAAGCCTGTAGACTTCAGAATCAACTCCATTAGTCTTAACAGTATCACAGATCTGCAAGAACTCAGTTAAAAACTGGTAGGGATCTTCTGATGGAAGTCCATGAAGCTTGCAATTCTGTTGCATTAGAGCAACTAATTGAGGCTTCAGCTCAAAATTGTTTGCTCCAATGGCAGGGATTGAAATGCTTCTGCTATGAAAGTCAGGTTTAGGTGTAGTATAATCACCAAGCATCCTCCTTGCATTATTATTTTCGGCTGCCATCTCCTCTTCTTTTTCAAAAATCTTTATAAGGTTATCTTTGAAGTTTTATGTTTTAGCTTCTCTTAACTTCCTTTTCAAAGTTCTTTCAGGTTCAGGATCTGCTTCAACAAGAATGATCTTGTCCTTGCTCCTGCTCATATGAAAAAGAAGGGAACAGAAAATATGGAATCCTCTATGTCACAGTATAGAGATCCCTTGAGGTGTCAGAGGAAAAGAAGAGTGGAAGGATGAGGAAAAAGAATAATTCAAGCATGTAAACAGAGGAGGAATGTTAGTGATTAAATAGAAAAAGATAAGAGATGAGACAGAGAAAGTTTTCGAAAATAAATTTGAAAAAGAGTTAGTTGTTTTTCAAAAAAAAAAATTTAAAACGGAATAAAATAAAATAAAATTTTAAAAATAATTAGTTAAAAAAAAAGATTTTTGAAAAAGTGGGGGTGATTTTCGAAAATTAAGAGAGAGAAGGTGGTTAAGGTGGTTTTGAGAAAGATAAGAGTTAGTGAATTTGAAAAGATAAGAAGTTAGAAAAAGATTTTGAAATTAGAATTTTTTTTAAAATTTTATTTGAAAAAGATAAGTTTTAAAAAGATAAGATTTAAAAGATATGGTTGAGAAGATAAGATTGAAAATAATTTTAAAAGTTTTTGATTTTTTAAAATTTTGATGACTTGACTAGCAAGAAATTAAAAGATATGATTCTAGAACCTCAAAGATTGAACCTTTCTTAACAAGAAAGTAACAAACTTGAAATTTTGAACCAATCTATTAATTATTATCAAAATTAAAAAAAAAAAGATAAAATAAAAAAAATTGATTTTTGAAAAAGATATGATTGAAAAAGATAGGATTTTGAAAAAGATTTGATTTTGGAAAAGATTTGATTGAAAAAGATATGATTTGGACAAGATTTGAAAAATTTACCTCCCCTAGCATCTTTCTGGCGTTAAACGCCCAGATGCTGCTTGTTCTGGGCGTTTAACGCCCAGTTCATGCTTCTTTTGGGCGTTGAACGCCCAATCTGTTCTTCTTCTGGGCGTTTAATGCCCAGTCTTCCTTTTTCACTGGGTGTTTTTGAACGCCCAGCTTTTTCTCTGTAATTCCTCTGCTGTATGTTCTGAATCTTCAATTCTCCGTCTTCTTACCTTGAAAAAGATATATTTTTGGATTTTTCTAAAACAACTAAACAAAAATTAAACATGAAAACACAAGATCCAAACAAAGAATGCATGCAAGACACTTTGAATGTCAAGATGAACACCAAGAACATAATGAAGATCATGATGAACATCAAGAATATATTTTTGAAATTTTTTTTTAGAAAAGATGGATATGCAAGACACCAAACTTAGAAGTTTGCATACTAGAGACACTAACAAATTGATAATGCACATGAAAAACATGAAAAGACACATAACCAGAGAATTCAAAGATCAGACAAAGAAAATCATCAAGAACAACTTGAAGAACACAAGAACATGTATTCGAATATGCAAGAAAACAAGAAACTCATGCAATTGACACCAAACTTATGACTTGACACAAGACTTAACAAGGAATACATAATATTTTTGATTTTTTTTATTTTCTAATTTTTTTGTATTTTTTTTTAAATTTTTTCGAAAAACATATAGAAGAAAGAAAATAAGAAATTCAAAATTTTTAATATGAATTCCAGGAATCATGCAATGTTAGTCTAAAGCTTCGGTCCAGGAATTAGACATGGCTTAATAGCCAGCCAAGCTTTCAATGAAAGCTCCAGTCAAAAACACTAGACATGGCCAATGGCCAGCCAAGCTTTAGCATATGAGTCAGACATACAACAGCTTAATTGATCGGAACCAACTAACATGCTTTTGTGCTGATAAATGGAAGCCTCAGTCCAAATAATTTAGACATGGCTTTACAGCTAGCCAGGCTTCAACATTTTTCATAAAACACTAAAATTCATTCTTAAAAATTTAGAATTAATTTTCGAAAATAGATGAGAAAATTTTTGAAAGATTTTTGAAAAATAATTTTTTTTGAAAATAAAACGAAAAAAATAAATTACCTAATCTGAGAAACAAGATGAACCGTCAGTTGTTCATACTCAAAACAATCTCCGACAACGGCGCCAAAAACTTGGTGGACGAAATTGTGTTTCATGCTTAAATTATTGTTTGAAATTGATTCCCCAACAATGGCCTCAAAAACTTGGTGTTGTTGCCGGATCAGAAAACCTTGGTGCTTATTACCATGGTCTAAAAATAATTTCACAACTTTGCTCAACTAACCAGCAAGTGTACTGGGTCGTCCAAGTAATAAACCTTACGTGAGTAAGGGGTCGATCCCACAGAGATTGTTGGTATGAAGCAAGCTATAGCCATCTTGTAGATCTCAGTCAGGCGGATTTAAATGATTATGGAGTTTTCGAAAATAATAAGATAAATAAGACAGAAAATAAAGATAGAGATACTTATGTAAATCAATGATAAGAATTTCATATAAGCGTATAGAGATGCTTGTTCTTTCTGAATCTCTATTTTTCTACTGCTTTCATCCAATCCTTCTTACTCCTTTCCATGGCAAGCTGTATGTAGGGGGATCACCGTTGTCAATGGCTACCGTCCATCCTCTCAGTGAAAATGTTCTACATGCATTGTGACCGCATGGCTAATCATCTGTCAGTTCTCAATCAGGTTGGAATAGAATCCCATGATTCTTTTGCGTCTGTCACTAACGCCCAGCCTTCAAGAGTTTGAAGCTTGTTACAGTCATTCAATAATTGAATCCTACTCGGAATACCACAGACAAGGTTTAGACTTTTTGGATTCTCAAGAATTCTGCCAATGGATTCTAGCTTATACCACGAAGATGTTGTTTAAAGGATCCAAGAGATACACACTCTAGCCTTTGTTGCTTGTAGAACGGAAGTGGTTATCAATCACGCGTTCATAGGTGAGAATGATTATGAGCGTCACATAATCATCACATTCATCATGTTCTTAGGTGCGAATGAGTATCTTAGAATAAGAACAAGATGAATTGAATAGAAAATAGTAGTAACTGCATTGAAACTCGAGGTACAGCAGAGCTCCACACCCTTAATCTATGGTGTGTAGAAACTCCACCGTTGAAAATACATAAGTGACGGTGGTCCAGGCATGGCCGAATGGCCAGCCCCCAAAACATGATCAATAGATCATAAAATAATCCAGAGATGTAAACACAATAGTAAAAAGTCCTATTTATACTAAACTAGTTGCTAGGGTTTACATAGATAAGTTTAAGTGCAAAAATCCATTTCCAGGGCCCACTTTGGTGTGTGCTTGGGCTAAGCTTGAGCTTTCCACGTGCAGAGGCTCCTCTTGGAGTTAAACGCCAAGTTGTAACGTGTTTTTGGCGTTTAACTCTGGTTTGTGACGTGTTTCTGGCGTCAAACTTCAGAATGCAGATTGGAGCGGGCGTTGAACGCCAGTTTACGTTGTCTAAACTTGAATAAAGTATAAACTATTATATATTTCTGGAAAGCCATGGATGTATACTTTCCAATGCAATTGAGAGCGCGCCATTTAGAGTTCTGTAGCCCCAGAAAATCCATTCCGAGTGCAAGGAGGTCAGAATCCAACAACATCAGCAGTCCTTTTTTAGCCTGAATCAGATTTTTGCTCAGATCCCTCAATTTCAGCCAGAATTTACCTGAAATCACAGAAAAACACACAAACTTATAGTAAAGTCCAGAAATATAAATTTTGCATGAAAACCAATGAAAACATCCCTAAAAGTAGCTAGATTCTACTAAAAACTACCTAAAAACAATGCCAAAAAGCGTATAAATTATCCGCTCATCAGGAGCTCTGCTGTTCCTTGAGTATTAATGCAATTACTACTACTTTTTATTCAATTCAAGCTTATTCTTGTTCTAAGATATTCACTTGCACTTCAACCTGATGAATGTGATGATCCGTGACACTCATCATCATTCTCACCTATGAACGCGTGCCTGACAACCACTTCCGTTCTACCTTAGATTGAGCGTGTATCTCTTGAATTCCTGGCTCATGCATGATTGACTGCCTCTCCTGACAATAGAGCCTTCAATTCCTTGAGATCAGAGTCTTCGTGGTATAAGCTAGAATCCATTGGCAACATTCTTGAGATCCGGAAAGTCTAAACCTTGTCTGTGGTATTCCGAGTAGGATCTGGGATGGGATAACTGTGACGAGCTTCAAACTCATGAGTGTTGGGCGTGTGATAGACGCAAAAGGATTATTGGATCCTATTCCAACACAAGTGAAAACCGACAGATGATTAGCCCTACGTAACCCGTAGTTGGACCATTTTCACTGAGAAGACGGGAGGTAGCCATTGACGCCGGTGAAACCCAACATACAACTTGCCATGTAAATGAGTATGAAGAATTGGATGAAAGCAGTAGGAAAGCAGAGATTCAAAAGGAATAAAGCATCTCCATACGCTTATCTGAAATTCTCACCAATGAATTACATAAGTATCTCTATCCTATTTTATATTTTATTTATATTTTCATTATCAAAATACCATAACCATTTGAATCTGCCTGACTGAGATTTACAAGATGACCATGGCTTGCTTCATACCAACAATCTCCGTGGGATCGACCCTTACTCACGTAAGGTTTATTACTTAGACGACCCAGTGCACTTGTTGGTTAGTTGTGCGGAGTTGTGAAGAAAGTGCTGAGATTATGAACGCGCATACCAAGTTGAGCGCCATTGTTAGAGATCACAATTTCGTGCACCACAGTGATAGACGCAAAAGGATAGTAGTATCCTATTCCAACACAAGTGAGAACCGACAGTTGATTAGCTATGCGGTAGCTGTGCCTGGTATTTTTCATCCGAGACGAGAAATTCGACAGTTGATTAGCCGTGCAGAAATCGTAAAGGACCATTTTCACTGAGAGGACGGAAGGTAGCCATTGACAACGGTGAGCCCCAACATACAGCTTTCCATGAAAAGGAGTATGATTGATTCGATGAAAGTAGTAGGAAAGCAGAGATTCAAAAGGAATAAAGCATCTCTATACGCTTATCTGAAATTTTCACCAATGAATTACATAAGTATCTCTATCCTGTTTTATGTTTTATTTATCTTTTAATTATCAAAACTCCATAACCATTTGCATCTGCCCGACTGAGATTTACAAGATAACCATAGCTTGCTTCAAACCAACAATCTCTGTGGGATCGACCCTTACTCACGTAAGGTATTACTTGGACGACCTAGTGCACTTGCTGGTCAGCTATGCGAAGTTGTGAGGAAAACGTGTGAATCATGGTATTGTGCACCAAGCTTTTGGAGCCATGCCGGGTGATAACAATTTCGCATACCAGAATTCATGGTAGCAAGAGAAAATAAAAACAAAAACTAATGAGAAATAATGAAAATAAACTCCTAAAGCTAGCAAAAACTAACAAAGAAACAAAAGGCAAACATATTCACAATAACCAATAATAAGGCACACAAATTTCCCGGCAACGGCGTCAAAAACTGACGGAAGAAAAATTGTCGGCAAAGAATTTCACAAAAATGTCGCATTGCAAGTATAGTTCTAAACCAACAACTTATCCTTGGTCAATGTTTAAATTGTTTGTCACTTAAGCAAACCCAATAAAATTAACCGAAGTATTTAAACACCGGGTCATCTCTCAAGAAATTATAGGGAAGTTTATTTATTATTGGTTATGATATTGTATCTTTTTTAGTTTTGAGTTTAATAAGCAAGGAATGTAAATAACAAGAAAAGAAACTAACAACTAAGAAAAGTCCTAGCAAGGGTTGAGAATCGGAATTCCTATCCTTATTATCATTGTCAATTGTGATGGTAATTACAAATTGCTCTCACTTAGTTAACTTCTAACAATTGAAGGAAAGTCAAGTGAGCAAATCAACTTGAGTTCACAAGTCCTAATCAAATATTAGAGTTAGTTAAGCTCAAGCTAACTAGTAACTTTCAATCACCAACCAACAAGAGACTTTGACAATTCAAGTGTCTCCAAATTACTCAATCCAAGCTAAGAATACAAAAAATCTAATTTAGAATCAAACCAAGCATTTTATCAAACACTTGGTAGGCACAAAATAAAAGCATGGTAAAATTGCAACAATAATAAATTCAAACAACTACCAATTGAAAGAAATTAACAATCACAACTGAAGAAAGCAGTAACAACATGAACATATAAATTGCATTAACAAAGATCCAAAGTATCAAGAGTGTATAAACAGAAGGATAACAAAGGGAAGGAAATAACAAGTGGAATTGAAGAACAAAGGTGCTAAAACAATAAATTGCAAGGAATTGTAAATAAAAACAGAAATTAAATCTAAATCTAAGAAGAAATTGGAGCAGAAACCCTAAAACCTAGAGAGAGGAGAGAGCCTCTCTCTCTCTAGAATTGTGTGAATGAAAGTGAGTCCCCCTTCCAACTCCACTCTGCAGCATCTAATCTGTATTTTCGGGCCTAAAACTGGGTCAAAAGCAGCCCAGAAATCGCCCCTAGCGTTTTCTATAAATTGCTGAACATGACGCTCGTCACATGTACGCGGGGCTGACGCATATGCGTGATAAGTGTCACATGCTGCAATTTACAGAAAACACTGGGCGGCGATTTCTGGGCTGATTTTGACCCAGTTTCAGGCCCGAAAATACAGATTAGAGGCTACAGAGTGGAGCTGGAATGGGGACTTACTTTCATTCACATAATTTTAGGTTTTAGGATTTCTACTCCAATTTCTTCTTAGATTTAGATTTAATTTCTGTTTTATTTACAATTTTTTGCAATTTATTGTTCTAGCACATTTGTTCTTCAATTCCACTTGTTATTTCCTTCACTTTGTTATCTTTCTGTTTATGCACTCTTGATACTTTGGATCTTTGTTAATGCAATTTATATGTTCATGTTGTTATTATTTTCTTCAGATGTCATTGTTAATTTTTTTCAATTGGTAGTAGTTAGAATTTATTATAGTTGCAATTTTACCATGATTTTATTTTGTGCCTACCAAGTGTTTGATAAAATGCTTGGTTGGATTTTAAATTAGATTTTTGTATTCTTAGCTTGGATTGAGTAATTTGGAGACTCTTGAATTGTCAAAGTCTCTTGTTGGTTGGTGATTGAAAATTGCTAGTTGGCTTGAGCTTCACTAACTCTAGTCTTTGATTAGGACTTGTGAACTCAAGTTGATTTGCTCACTTGACTTTCCTTCAATTGTTAGAGGTTAACTAAGTGAGAGCAATTTGTAATTACCATCACAATTGACAATGATAATGAGGATAGGAATTCCGATTCTCAACCCTTGCTAGGACTTTTCTTAGTTGTTAGTTTCTTTTTCTGTTATTTACATTCCTTGCTTATTAAACTCAAAACCCAAAAAGATACAATATCATAACCAATAATAAATAAACTTCCCTATAATTTCTTGAGAGATGACCCAGTGTTTAAATACTTCGGTTAATTTTATTGGGTTTGCTTAAGTCACAAACAATTTAAACATTGACTGAGCATAACTTGTTGGATTAGAACTATACTTGCAAGGTGACATTTTTGTGAAATTCTTTATCGATAATTTTTCCTCCGTCAAGTATCGGTGAAACCCACAGTGGGGACACCGAGGGCCCCCTCGAAACCAATATCCCTATCAACGTGGTCGGGCCAGAGGGTACCCGAGGGGAAGAGGAAGAAGGAATCTGCCTCAAAGTAAGAAACCTCAATCTGGCAAAGGCAAGGGGGCAACGCCTTCAGTGCATTTCCGAATAGTCTTTCCCTCTGATGGGGAAACATGTCCATAGGGTATTCGTTCTCCTGCGAAGTTGGATAAAGGCAAGGCAATAGCTCATACTCCAAGGGTTGACAAAGGCAAGGAAGCCGACTTGGATGAAGAATATTTTGAGGAAGGAGATGATGAAATGGTTGGAACTATTTCAGTTATTCCAGCTGAGTATTTGGGTGAGTATGAAGGCGACCCTGAAGAAGATTATGACATGGACGCCGAATAAGCTTTTTCTTTCATCCGATATGAGAATGAACCATGGTATTTTCTGAGGCCTTCCGAAAAATAAAAATCTCATCTTCGCCCACTTCATATTACTACTACCCCGAGTGGAATTAAAGTAAATAAAGTTCTAATTAATGGTGGAGCAGCAATAATTCTCTTGCCAGGAAGGATACTGATGAAAGTTGGTAAGCATCCTGATGATTTGGTTCCCACCAATATTGCTGTAATAGACTTTAGTGGTACTTCCACTCCTGCGAAAGGTTCGGTTATTTTGGGGGGTGAAAGTGGGATCTTCTGAATGAAATACTATTTTTGTAGTTGTGTCATCGAAAGCAAGTTATAATGCTTTACTAGGCTGAGACTAGATTCACAGAGTTGGAGTTGTACTATCTACTGTGCATCAAAGTGTCTTCCTTTGGACAAAGGATGGGAAGCCTGAAATCATTAAGGCTTATTTGAATTTATATGTCGAGCAGTTTCATGTCAATTTTAGGGTATATAATCTGAAATTGAAGACTTTAAATGTTGACAGGATGTCAAATTCCTATAATTGTGAGGGCTGCTATTTGTCTTCGGAAGGCCTGATAGTGAAGCTTCGTTATCCACACCTTGACATGCCCCCAACTGGTTGGGATTGTTCATCTTAGAATGAAGTCGAGATAGTATTCTATGGAACATGCTCAAGACATCTCGAATTAGCTGGTAATTTTAAATAATTATATAAGTAATTTCCCTTCAATAGAGAATAAAATTGATTCTTCTGATGTAGTTAAATCATTTAGGAATGTAACGTCTTCTTTTAGTAGTAACAATTTGATGTCTTCAATTGAATTTAGTCATGGTTTAGGTTTTTCTTTATTATGTATTGCAAATGATATTATTAGTCGAACTGCTGATATAATAGCAGAAGTCCATTATATTGAAAGTGAAGCTGTTGTTAATCCAGCAAGTGATCAAGTTCATTCTGTTTATAATGAACCTGTTGATTTCTTTTCCGATTGCATCTATGATTTAGAACCTTTGAGTTTTGAAAAAATATTCAGTAAAAGATGAGGATCGCTTAACGGGGTTTGAATCTCAAGATCCCTTAGAAGATATTAATTTGGAATCTGTTGATGATGTTTGAATCACTTATATCTGTAAGGATCTTGTAGATCCTTTCGAATTGAACTTTTCCATCTTTTACATGAATTCAAAGATTTTTTTTCTTGGGATTATCATGAGAAGCCTGGTCTCGATCGTTCTCTCATGGAGCATCGATTAGCATTGAAACCCAATGCTCGACCTGTGAAGCAAACTCCTCGATGTTTTGCTCCACAAATCATTCTAAAGATTAAGGAAGAAATTGAACGGTTGATTAAAGCGAAATTTATTCAAACCCCATGTTATGTGAAATGGGTTTCGAATATTATTCCCGTAATGAAGAAAAATGGAAAATTAAGGGTGTGCATTGATTTTAGAGACCTGAATAATGCTACCTAGAAAGATGAGTATTTTATGTCAATTACAGATATGTTGATCGATTCTGCAGCGGAAAATGAAATTCTAAGTTCTATGGATGATTATTCAAGATATAACCAAATCTTTATTGCAAAAGATGATGTGTCCAAAACTGCTTTCCATTGTCCCAGGGCATTAGGCACTTATGAGTGGGTGGTTATGCCTTTCGGTTTGAAAAATGCTGGTGCAACTTACCAGCGAGTAATGAATGCCATATTCCGTGAGTATATTGGAAGATTTATGGAAGTGTATATCGATGACGTTATGGTCAAATTGATTTCGGTGAATCAACACATTGATCATTTAAGGAAAGCATTTGTCACTATAAGGAAGAAAGGATTAAAAATGAATCCTTTGAAATGTGCCTTTGGTGTATCAGCTGGGAACTTCCTAGGTTTTGTGGTTCATAAAAAAGGGATTGCAATTGATAAGAGTAAGGCTGATGCAATATTAGCATTATCTTCACCTAAGTCGAAAAATGAAGTTCAATCGTTCCTTGGAAAAGTGAATTATCTTCGAAGGTTCATTTTGAATCTTTCTGATCGAACTCGAGTGTTTGTACCTTTAGGTAAACTAAAGAATGATTCACAATTCGAATAGAGATATGAGCATCAATAGGCGTTTGAGTCAATCAAGGTATATTTATCTAAGGCTCTAATAATGGCGAATGTTCTTCCACATGAGCCCTTGAAATTGTATATTACAGCATCTACAAACACAATTGGGTGTATGCTAGCCCAAGATGATGAGAATGGGTATGAATGGGTAATTTATTATCTTAGTCATGTTTTGACTGATATTGAAGCAAGGTATTCCCCAATAGAAAGATTGTGTTTATCACTATACTATGCATGAATGAAATTAAAATGTTACATGATAGCTAAATCAGTGAAAGTTGTGGCACAAACTGATCTTGTCAAATATATGTTGAGTTTTTCAATGTTACGAGGTCGTATAGGGAAAATGGATGTTAGCTGTGACAGAATTCGATTTGCAATAAGTCATTGCAAATTTTCTAGTTGATAATTTGAATAATCTGAATGACTAGTAGATAAATGTAATTGACATTAAAGTCGATTATTGGAAGTTATATTTTGATGGATCGAAGCATAAGGATGGTGTAGGGGTAGGAATTCTCATTATCTCGACGGAAGGAGTTCCACCAGAATTCCTTTTTGAGCTAAAATATCCTTGCCCAAATAATATGGCAGAGTATGAAGCTTTAAATTTGGGCCTTGAAATCTTGATCGGAAAAGGGGCTTTGGAAGTCCAAATCATAGGGGATTCTCAATTAGTCCTGAAACAGCTATCAAAGGAGTTCAAATGTAATAATGAGAAGTTGCAAAAATATTTCGCAATGGCTTGGGAGTTGTTAACCTCTTTTCGAAAAGTTTCCTTGGTTTATATCCCAAGGATCCAGAACAAGATCGCTAATGACTTAGCCCAAATTGCTTCGAGATATAGCATCGGCCCAGAAACATTAAGAAAATTAGCCAGTATCTATCAAATTTTGGTGCCTGCGGATGAAAGAGAAGCTTTGTGTGTAAGCGAATGGGGGGATGATGATCGGAGGAAGCCCATTGCAGAGTATTTAAAGAATCCTAGCATTCCAGTCGAGAGAAAGATAAAATTGTGAGCAATGAATTTTGTCTTGATGGCTGATGAGTTATATAAGAAAGGAATCGATGGAAGTCTTTCGAGATGTCTAAGTTGAGATGATAAGGACATTGCTCTAGGTGAGGTCCAAAAAGAGATATGTGGTGCTCATCAGGCTGGGATGAAAATGAAATGGGTGCTATGTCAAAATCATGTATATTGGCCCTCCATGATCAAAGATTGTATCGAATATGCAAAGGTGTGTCAAGAATGTCAAAAGCATGGATCGATATAATAGATCCCAGCGTCTGAGTTGCATTGGATTATAAAGCCATGGTCGTTTAGAGGTTGGGCTTTGGATCTAATTGGACTAACTCATCCCCCTTCATCGAAAGATCATAAATTTATTCTGGTAGCAATTGATTATTTTACAAAGTGGATTGAAGCAATTCTTTTAATAGAAGTTGGGCAAAATGAAATAATAGATTTTATTGAGAAACATATAATCCATCGATTTGGAATTCCTCAAACATTGAGTACTGATCAAGGGACTATGTTTACTGGTCAGCAAATTAAGAATTTCGCAACATTAAGGAATATTAATATGGTTACTTCAACCCCTTATTATGCACAAGCCAATGGCCAAGTTGAGGTAGCAAATAAAATTTTGATTATTTTGATCAAGAAACAGATTGGAAGTAGACCCCCAACTTGGCATGAAACATTGAGTCAAGTATTATGGGCTTATCAAAATTCACCCAGGGGATCGACATGTATGTCACCTCAAAAATTAGTATATAGTCATGATGCAGTGCTACCATTGGAAATTAATCTTAATACTTTGAGGGTGTCAAAACAGAATGATTTGCCAATTGATGATTATTGGATGCAATGTTTGATTAGTTAAATGAATTAGACTCAGAGCGAATATTAGCGCTTGAAAATATGATTCAACAAAAAGAAAGTGTTACTCAAAGTAACAATCGTCGAATAAAAGAAAGATGCTTCAGTATAGGTGAGTTGGTTTTGAAAGTTATCTTGCCAATGGAAAAGAAATCGAGAGTTCTTGGCAAATGGTCCCATACTTGGGAAGGCCCTTTCCAAGTGATTGGATTATATTCTGGAAATACATATCGAGTCAAGGATATTGAATCCGGAAAGATAATCAATTCAATAAACGGAAAATATTTGAAGCAATATCACTGCTTGCTAAGTTAGAATTAAAATGCATAAGTCTAAAGATAAAGGAAATCATTACAAATATTGAATTCTAAAGTGGAGAAATATAAGGTGTCATGAGCTCTGCCAAGTCTGAGTGTAACTTAACCCTTTCACTGTCCAGGACTGAGAGTGTTTCGACTTTCTTATATTCTTCACATTGGGCCTTATCAAGTTGCTTTTCACATTCTTCTTGCTTGGCATCAATAGAACAGATTTCTTGCACAAGCTTTTATTGTTCGTGTTGAACAATGGCTAGAGTAGTGGCTATATCAGCTTTCCTTTTTCGAATTTTGGCAAGTCTTTCATTAATATAAGCCAATTCTGCTTCAAGTTCTCTTTCTTCTTTATCATAATGAGCCTGCACAGAAAAGGCCTGAGAAATTCTTAAGTCGAATTCTTCATGAGAAGCTTTAATTGGCTAGAGAGCTGTAGTATAGCTTTCCGATTCAGTTTTGATTTTAGCCACTTCATTTTTAATCTCTTGTAGCTTTTCTTGGGTAGCTACATGATGGCAAGCAATTTCGCCGGTTAAGAATTCCTTCTCGGAAAAGGAGAAATAACCTCGTTGCAAGTATAGCTCTCAACCAATGAGTAATGCTCGATCAAAGTTTACAATTTCTAATTAACCAAGAGTAATCAAACCTCGAGTCGTCTTTCCTAGGAACTAATGCCAATGAACGCACAATTTCGGTTGCCATAAAGCAAATGGGTGTTTTCAATGATTGAAAGTAAGAAATAAAAAGATAAAAGAACGAGACAAAATTGCAATTAATAAAGTAATAAAAGAACAAAAGAACTATGTAAGTAATATAAACAAGTAAAGCTATAAAATGATGGAAAGGTGGTTCAAAACATAAATGAAACATTGACTTGGGATGAGTTATGGAATCCCTTCCTTGCCATAACCACAACTATGATAATTATGATGGATTAATCTCACTAAGTCAACCCTTAACATCGAAGGATAAGTCAAGTGAGCATAATTGTTATTAATCCACAAATCCTAGCTAACTTACTAATTACCTTAGTAAAAAGCTAGCGTTAGTCGAAACAATAACGACTAACAACCCAAGAATTATCACTAAATGTTGGACATTATGGATCTAGTAATCCATAAACTCATTTTTCCCAAGCCAAGGGGTGGAATTTACCCCAAAACTAAAATTGGCATTTCATCAAACACCTAATAGGCATAATCATAAAATATGGCAGAATTGGGAAAATGGTAAAAGCTATGAACCATAAATGATCAAAATCCATAAAGGCAAGTCAAACAAACATAAAACAAGCATCAACATCAAATTCATTAGCAAGAAAATTAAAATTGGAAAATCAAGCATATATTGATAAAAGAAAGTAAAATATAAGAAAGTGTAGAACAAGTATAGTAATTAAAAGAGACAATTAAAGAAATACTTACAAAGTAAATTGCTAGAATCCAAAATTCAGAACTTCAAGTATAAAATGCTACAAAACCTAATTGAAACTCTAAGAGAGCAAAACCTAAAACTACACTACACTACTCCTACTATGTGTTTTCTACCCTATAAGTGAGCTCCCTTTGATATATGTTGAATCCCCCTTATATAGCACTCCAAATTCAGCTCCAAGCCTTCAAAATTTAGGCCAAAAGCCCTCAAAAAATGCACAGCACGCGTTTCATTAACAAAATCATGTGCAGGGACCTGTGCGGACGCACAGATATGTGCGTCCGCACACTAGGCTGTTTTGGCTCCTGTGCGTACCACGGGTACTTGTGCGCACGCACGCATGGAAATTTCCTCTTGTGCGTACACAAGCTGGCTTGTGCGTACACAAGCTGGCTTGTGCGCACGCACACTTGGTTGAAGTGGTCTTGTGCGTACGCACGCTTGCTTGTGCGCACGCACACCTTGCTGTGTGTGATTTTCCTTGTTTTCTTTATGTTTTCTCCTTTGTACATGCTTTCTTCCACTTTTGGCTATCCGTTCTTGCCTCTAAGGCCTGAAAACACTCAGCAAACATGTCATGGCATCAAATGGAATAAAAATGCAATTAAATTGCTCATTTCAAGCACAAAATTGTATGTTTTCACATTTAGGATCAAATTCGGGACAAAACACAAAAGTGTGCTATTTTGGTGCTTAAGTGTGAGTTCATGTGCTAGAATCTATCCAAATTGAGTCAAAATATACCATCAAATATGGACTCATCAATTCCCCCACACTTAGACAATAGCATGTCATCATGCTAAACCAAGAAGGAGAAGGATAAAAAGGGGTAATCAACTTATTAAATGCAACTTTCTATATGCATGCAAGTATGTATGTTTATATGCTATCTACAAATATATATCTATTTATAGTTTCCTATGAAGTTGGTGAAAACAAACATTCAAATTCCCAAGCAAGTATAAATAAATAGGGCTAAGCAAGAAAATCTTTTAATGCAACCAAGATCAAAAGAATTGATTCAAGTCATTAAAAATGAAGCAACTTGCAAGAATGCATGATACGAGGTGAAAACATAGAATTGAGTATTTGAACCCTCACTTGGTGTGTATGTGCTCTAATCGCTCGGTGTTTAGGGTCAACTCACTCAAGTCTCCTTCCAATTATACTTTCAAGGATTTGCTTTTCATCTAACAATCGACAAGGAATTGATGCATGAATGCAATTATCATGAGGACTTATTAGGGTTGTAATGGGGTTAGGGTTAAAGTGGGATAAATATATGGCTAAGTGGACTAAATTGAATTGAATCCTTGATTAGTTTAGGTATCCAACTCAGCCTATATCAACCCAATAACAAGAACATGCAATCCTAACTTTCCATCATTTCTTTTTCACAAACACTCATGTATGCTTTTTCATTCACATCACATATGCATTCTTTATTCGTTTTCTTTTCTTTTTGGGGTAACTTTTGTCCCCTTTTTATGATGATGATTGGTTTTTTTTTTTTTTGAATCAAGAGAAATGCATATGGTTTAGTAGTTCATACATGAGTGTTCCCATTTTCCAAAATTTTTAATGAAATACCCAAATTAGCATTTCCATTCACTACCAATGTTTCCCAAAATTCCCCCACACTTAAATGTCACACACTTTTCAATCTAAACTAATCAAGGATACAATCTAAAGTAAATCATGGTTTTCCGCTTAAGGTTGTAATGTGGTAATATAAAAAAAATAATGGGGTAAATAAGGCTCAAAGGGATTAACAATGGTAAATGCAAAGGGTAGGCCATATGGGTTAAGTGAGCTTTAATCAAAGATGGCATCAATCATGCTCAATGCAATTCAAGACATCAATAATTGGAAATAAAGAATCTAGCAAAACCAAGATCACAATCATAGAAGATATATAATATGCAATGAATAAAATTAGTGGTTAAAAATATGTAACCACTCAATATAGCTCAAAAACTCACAAGGTATTTGTTCTTTACTCTCCTATGTTCCATAAAAATCTATTCAAGCAAGCTTTAAAAAACAATTTTTTTTTCAAATCAATTCAATAGAACACCCTTGAAACAAAATTCTTGAAAATTTTTATTGTTTTTCACCAAAATTTATTTTCTATATGTATGAATGTTGTGATGGATGCAAATTTTTCAAAATTTCCTAGTTCTTTTCCCTAATTTTCAACAAGCAAAAAGTAACATGAACAATTAGGATCACAATGAATTAGGCATATGCTATTCACACCATCCAATCACAATCCATATCTCTACTATATACTATGCAAAAATGCATAATGCAAAACTACGTACTAGAAGAAAATGCAATGCAACCATCAAAAACACTTCAAATATCTACAAGAAACATAATAAAAAAAATAAAAAATGAAGTGCAAAGTGTTCAGAAGAGAAATTTACGCCCCAAAAGTGGTGAATTCTCCCCCACACTTAAGCTTTGCACGGTCCTCTGTGCATAACACAATCCGGGGAGAATGGCTCTACGGTCCTCCACCTTCAGCTGGTGGATGCGGGGGCTCAGGTTGTGGTGAAATCTCCAAGTCCAATGTGGGCTTGGCATCTCCATCCTCGGCGTCCTCCCCCTCTCCCGGCTCTTTGCTTTTATGTCTCATCCTCAAAAAGAAGAGCAAAGTATAATTAGAACTCATAGGCAAGTAACACAAAAAGGTAAAAGGGGGAGTAAATAAGCATCTAATTGAGGAAGTTTTCATACTGGGTGTGGAATACACACAACGGCCGGTTAAAGTGGCATCCACACAATGAAAAAGTGAGCATGAGTTCCTCAATTAAATGGCCTAAGATGCAAGCAATAGATGAGCATCAATTAAGGACAAGCAAACTTAGGCAACTACCAACAAGAGTGACTTGAATGTGGGAATTATTGGATATTGAAGTTGTGCAAGTGAAAGAGCAAAATCGATATAAAATAGCACAACAAACAATAACCAATCCAATGATGAGGAGAAACTACTTATTCATCCTTAAGAATAATCAAATAATCACATGGGAAGGTGATTGCAACAAAAAGCGACAAGTCTTGATAAGAATCAAGTCAAGTCGACTCAAACCAATGCAAAGCATTAACAAGAAGCAAATACCTTATTATGTGATTATATTGACTTAAAAACCATGATGAACAAGAAATTTCATTCAATTCACTAAATTCAATATGTACTTGTTAAAAATTGCACCAAATAAGAGACAAAAAGTCAATTTCTAAATCAATTTGGTGCTAGCAACTCAAAGCATTAAACAACAAGTACATTATTAAAATTATAACCATTCAACGGTGCACAATTCTTAATTAGAATGCCAAACAAGGGTATAGTCTAACACATATGGTCACAACAACACATGCATTAAACAAAAAGTTCATTCAGGCATTATGTCAAACATATGGAGTGCAGTGCACATATTCATCAATTCAAGCAAAAATTCAAACATCCGCAACCCATAAATGGAAAATTTGAACACTTGCAATGTAACAAACAAACAAGGGATTAAGAAAAACTTAAGCTAAATTACCAAAACTAAATAAAAAGATAAAAATCAAACAAGAAACTATGCATAGAAAGAAAATTAAAATGAAAATAAGAAAATTAAAAAGATGAAGAGCGGAGAAGAAAGGGATAGGAAACAGTGGCACTTGTGTTAGCCACTGCGAGGCTCACGGCGACGGAGTTTCGCCGGAGAAGAGAAGAAAGAAAGAAGGAAGAAAGAAGAATTAAAAGAAAGAAAGAAAAGAAGAAGGAAGAAAGAAATAGAGAAGAGAGAAAAGACCTGTGTGGACGCACGGAAGGAAGATAGGGGGTATGCGCGCGCACAAGGTCATGCAGACGCTGCGAGCAGAAGGTGTATCACAACCTGTGCGGACGCACGAGGTCGCGTGCGGTCGCACAAAAGGGAAAAAGGGTAGGGTGCACACGCACAGACGCGACCAGGGGGGTTGCGAAGGGCTGTGCGGCTGCACGCATGGTGTGTGGTCGCACAGAGGGGAAAAAGAAGGTAGTGTACACACACACAAGCCGTGCGTATGCTGTGAACAGAGCGAGTTTTTAGGGGCGTGCGGGCGTACATTGCTGTGCAGATGCACAGGGACAAGAAAACAGCGAAGCTGCGCGTATGCACAAGGCTGTGCGGACGCACAGGTCTCTATTCCTACAACAAAAATTTTGCCTCTAAGGCATCAAACATGGCATCCAAAATAGGTTTTCAAGTCCCAAAACATCATAAAACTCCATAAACACATTATTTTACCAAAATTACCTAACAAACATCAAAATAAATCTAACCAACCAAGCAATATAGCCAATTATTCATGAATCAAAAGGTAAAATAGAAAAAGCTAGAAGGATATTACCATGGTGAGTTGTCTCCCACCTAGCACTTTGGTTTTAAGTCCTCAAGTTGAACTTTTGAGTGAAGCTTGTGTCATGGTGGCTTATGCTTCCACTCATCCTTGAGTTGCCACCTGTGCTTGTTCCTCAAGAATCCTCCGGGATCCTAAACAAAGTACATTAAGCTCCTAAGCAACCTCAAGCGAGAATTTGGGATCCAAAATTGTTGATTGTAGAGGCGTATGCCCCGATCCCACACTTTGGTTTCTCTATCATCCTCTTGTTGACTCTCACTTGAGCCCTTGGATGAACAACCTCTCCAAGCACCTTTGAAGCACCCACTTGAATGTTGGAATCCTCCAAATTGAACCTTGCACCACTTGTTCCTTGAACTCCATTGCCAACCAACGTCCCACCTTTCGCCATTTAACACTCCAAGAAGCACCTTAAGTTGGTGATCCGTCTCCAAGATAACAAATTGGTGTAGGCCTATGAAGTTCATGGGAGAAATCGTTACCCATTCAAATTGCCCTTGAGTTGGAATCACTCTTGTAAACTCTTGCATGTATGCCTCCGCTTCTTGGATGATCACCTCTTGCTCACCATCCTTTTCAAGCTCTTCCTTATCTACCTCAAACCTAAGAGGGGATGGTACCTCAAGATCATTGAGGGGGTTGACCAAGGTGGACAAAAAATCATTGATGATGCAATCCACTTCTCGATCAAACTCCTTCAATTCTCTATTTACCTCTTCCGGTTCACTAGTTCTACCTTCCTCCTCTTTTCGCTCAAGCCTTGGCTCCTCTTCTTCCTTCCGTTGAGGCTCCATGTTTTCATCCTCACTACACTCCTCCATCGATCCTCTACATCCCTCAAGGGGAATGTCCTGATTGCTTGAGTGTAGCAAGGTCAAGCGGTTCACTACATCGGCTATGATGTCCATGAACTACCCTTGCTTCTTTCGGAACCCTTCTTGCTCTTGAAAGAATGCTTGAAGGTTGATATTCATATAGGGGAGAGTGTAGCTCATTGTAATATGAGGGAGGTGTTTCGCATGAGTTTTTCTCATACACAATTGGTTCCTCCCTTAATTGATTCTCCCACTCCATGAAGCAACCCCAATTTGAATTCATCATGCCCTACAAAATACTCACAACCAAGCTCCAAGCAACAAGGGTGATAGCTCATAGAGAAAATAGAAAACAAAAACTAAAGACATCAATAAAACAAGAAAACAAAAACCTAGAAATTAACAAAAAACAACCAAATACCCAAAAAGTAAGATATTTACACTATCAACAAATTTATAACAACCTAAGATATAACACGAATTGCATCCCCAGCAACGGCGTCAAAAACTTGATGGCAAGCAATTTCTTCGGTTAAGAATTCCTTCTCGGCAAAGGAGAAATAACCTCGTTGCAAGTATAGCTCTAAACCAACGAGTAATGCTCGATCAAAGTTTACAATTTCTAATTAACCGAGAGTAATCAAACCTCGGGTCGTCTTCCCTAGGAACTAATGCCAATGAGCGCATAATTTCGGTTGCGAGAAAGCAAAAGGGTGTTTTCAATGATTGAAAGCAAGAAATAAAGAGATAAAAGAACGAGACAAAATTGCAATTAATAAAGTAATAAAAGAACAAAAGAACTATGTAAGTAATATAAACAAGTAAAGCTATAAAATGATGGAAAAGTGGTTCAAAACATAAATGAAACCTTGACTTGGGATGAGTTATGGAATCCCTTCCTTTCCATAACCACAACTATGATAATTATGATGGATTAATCTCACTAAGTCAACCCTTAACATCGAAGGATAAGTCAAGTGAGCATAACTGTTATTAATCCACAAATCCTAGCTAACTTACTAATTATCTTAGTAAAAAGCTAGGGTTAATGGAAACAATAACGACCAATAACCCAAGAATTATCACTAAATGTTGGACATTATGGTTCTAGTAATCCATAAACTCATTTTTCCTAAGCCAAGGGGTGGAATTTACCCTAAAACTAAAATTGGCATTTCATCAGACACCTAATGGGCTTAATCATAAAATATGGCAGAATTGGAAAAATGGTAAAAGCTATGAACTATAAATGATCAAAATCAATAAAGGCAAGTCAAACAAACATAAAACAAACATCAACATCAAATTCATTAGCAAGTAAATTAAAATTACAAAACCAAGCATATATTGATAAAAGAAAGTAAAATAGAAGAAAGTGTAGAACAAGTATAGTAATTAAAAGAGACAATTAAAGAAATACTTACAAAGTAAATTGCTAGAATCCAAAATTCAGAACTTCAAGTATAAAATGCTACAAAACCTAATTGAAACCCTAAGAGAGCAAAACCTAAAACTACACTACACTACTCTTACTATGTGTTTTCTACTCTACAAGTAAGCTCCTTTTGATATGTGTTGAATTCCCCTTATATAGCACTCCAAATTCAGCTCTAAGCCTTCAAAATTTGGGCCAAAAGCCCTCAAAAAATGCACAGTACGCATTTCATTAACAAAATCACGTGCAGGGACCTGTGCGGACGCATAGATGTGTGCGTCCGCACACTTGGCTGTTTTGGCTCCTGTGCGTACGCACAGGTACTTGTGCACACGCACGTATGGAAATTTCCTCTTATGCGTATGCACGCTGGCTTGTGCGCACGCACACTTGGCTGAAGCGGTCTTGTGCGTACGCACACCTTGCTGTGTGTGCTTTTCCTTGTTTTCTTTATGTTTTCTCCCTTGTACATGCTTTCTTCCACTTTTGGCTATCCGTTCTTGCCTCTAAGGCCTGAAAATACTCAACAAACATGTCATGGCATCAAATGGAATAAAAGTGAAACTAAATTGCTCATTTCAAGCACAAAATTGCATGTTTTCATATTTAGGATCAAATTTGGGACAAAACACAAAAGTATACTATTCTGGTGCTTAAGTGTGAGTTCATGTGCTAGAATCCATCCAAATTGAGTCAAAATATACCATCAAATATGGACTCATCACTACGCTTCTATTGGCAATTTGTATGAATTGGTTGACTATGGCAGAGTGATGAGCGGATAATTTATACGCTTTTTGGCATTGTTTTTAGGTAGTTTTTAGTATGTTTTAATTACTTTTTATTATATTTTTATTAGTTTTTATGCAAAATTCATATTTCTGGACTTTACTATGAGTTTGTGTACTTTTCTGTGATTTCAGATATTTTTTGGCTGAAATTGAGGGACCTGAGCAAAAATCTGATTCTGAGGCTGAAAAAGGACTGCAGATGCTGTTGGATTCTGACCTCCCTGCACTCAAAATGGATTTTTTAGAGCTAAAGAAGCCAATTGGCGTGCTCTTAATTGCGTTGGAAAGTAGACATCTTGGGCTTTCCAGCAATATATAATTGTTTATACTTTGCCCGCGTTTTTATAATGGAAACTAGCGTTTAAACGCCAAGACTCTACCCTTTTCTGGTGTTGAACGCCATAACTGGCATAAAATCTAGAGTTAAACACCTAAACTGGCATCAAACCTGGCGTTTAACTCCAAGAAAAGCCTATGCACGTGAAAGCTTCAATGCTCAGCCCAAGCACACACCAAGTGGGCCCGGAAGTGGATTTCTGCTTCATTTACTTATTTCTGTAAACCCTAGATTACTAGTTCATTATAAATAAAACCTTTTACTATTGTATTTTTATCTTTTGAATAATCTTTAGATCATCTTGGAGACTATCTTTTGATCTCTTGATCACGTTTGGGGGCTGGCCATTCAGCCATGCCTGGACCTTCATCACTTATGTATTTTCAACAGTGGAGTTTCTACACCTCATAGATTAAGGTGTGGAGCTCTGCTGTTCCTCATGAATCAATACAAAGTACTATTGTTTGTCTCTTCAATTCTAGCTTATTCTTGTTCTAAGATATCCATTGGCACTTCAACATGATGAATGTGATGATCAAGTGACACTCATCACCATTCTCACTTATGGACGCGTGCCTGACAATCACTTTCGTTTTACCTGAAAACGAGCTTGAATGCATATCTCTTGGCCTCCTAGCTCACGATGCATGAATGCCTCTCCTGACAACAGAGCATTCCATTCCGTGAGATCAGAGTCTTCGTGGTATACGCTAGAATCAATTGGCAGCATTCTTAAGATTCAAAAAGTCTAAACCTTGTCTGTGATATTCCGAGTAGGATCTGGGATGGGATGACTGTGACGAGCTTCAAACTCATGAGTGTTGGGTGTAGTGACAGTGTGGAAAAGGATCATTGGATCTTATTCCAACACAAGTGAGAACCGACAGATGATTAGCTCTACATAACCCGTAGCCAGACCATTTTCACTGAGAGGACGGACGATAGCCATTGATAATTTTGATCCCCCAACGTACAACTTGCCATGGAAAGGAGTATGAATGATTGGATGAAGGCAATAGGAAAGCAGAAGTTTAGAAGGAACAAACCATCTCCGTACGCTTATCTGAAATTCCTACCAATGAATTACATAAGTATCTCTATCTTATTTTATGTTTTATTTATCTTTTAATTATTAAAACCCCAAAACCATTTGAATCTGCCTGACTGAGATTTACAAGATGACCATAGCTTGCTTCAAGTCGACAATCTCCGTGGGATCGACCATTACTCACGTAAGGTTTATTACTTGGACGACCCAGTGCACTTGCTGGTTAGTTGTATCGGAGTTGTGAATAACAATTTAGTACGACCAAGTCTTTGGAGCCATTGCCAAGGTGTGAACAACAATTCCGTCCCCCAAGTTTTTGGCGCCGTTGCCGGGGATTGTTCAAGTTTGGACAACTGACGGTTCATCTTGTTGCTTAGATTGGGTATTTTTATTTTATGTTTAAGCTTATTTTCACTTTAGATTTCAAAAAAAAATTTCAAAAAAATTTTTATTAAGTTCTTCAAAATTTTTAAGAATGAATTCTAGAGTTTCAAATGATATGTGAAGTCTGGCTGGTTGTTAAGCCATGTCTAATCTTTTGGACCGAGGCTTCAACTTATCATCACAAGAGCTTGTTGATTTCTATCAATCTTGCTGTTGAATGTAATGATATGCTAAAGCTTGGCTGGCCATTCGCCATGTCCAGTGTTTTGGACCGAAGCTTTCACTTAAAGCTTGGCTGGCTAGTAAGCCATGTCTAATTCCTTGACCGTTGCTTTAGACTAACATTGCATGATTCCTAGAATTCTCATTAAGAATTTTGAATTTCTTATTTTCCTTTTTCCAAAATACTTTCGAAAAATACAAAAAAAATTTATAAAATCATAAAACCAAAAATATTTTATGTTTCTTGTTTGAGTCTAATGTCAAATTTTAAGTTTCGTGTCAATTGCATGTTTTAACTTTTCTTTAATTTTCGAAAACATATGCATTGTGTTCTTCATTGATCTTCAAGTTGTTCTTGATGATTCTCCTTGTTCTGATCTTTAAATTCTCTTGTTTTGTGTCTTTAGTTATTTTTTATATGCATTCTCAAATTGTTAGTGTCTCTAGTATGAAAATTTCTAAGTTTCGTGTCTTGCATGTCTTTGTTTTCTTGAAAATTTTCAAAAATGTGTTCTTGATGTTCATCATGATCTTCAAAGTGTTCTTGGTGTTCATCTTGACATTCAAAGTGTTCTTGCATGCTGGTGCACGAAATTGTGATCATCAATGGCGCCATCAACATGGTACGCTCAATTGCAATCTCAACTCTTTATCACAACTTCGCACAACTAACCAGCAAGTGCACTGGGTCGTCCAAGTAATAAACCTTACGCGAGTAAGGGTCGATCCCACGGAGATTGTTGGTATGAAGCAAGCTACGGTCATCTTGTAAATATCAGTCAGGCGGATTCAAATGGTAATGGAGGATTAATGATTAAAAGATGAATAAAACATAAAATAAAGATAGAGATACTTATGTAATTCATTGGTGAGAATTTCAGATAAGCGTATGGAGATGCTTTGTCCCTTCCGTCTCTCTGCTTTCCTACTGTCTTCATCCAGTCCTTCTTACTCCTTTCCATGGCAAGCTGTATATTGGGCATCACTGTTGTCAATGGCTACAGTCCCGTCCTCTCAGTGAAAATGTTCAACGCGCTCTGTCACAGCACGGCTATTCAGCTGTCAGTTCTCGATCATGTCGGAATTGAATCCAGTGATTCTTTTACGTCTGTCACTAACGCCCCACAATCGCGAGTTTGAAGCTCGTCACAATCATTCAATCCTTGAATCCTACTCAAAATACCACAGACAAGGTTTAGACCTTCTGGATTCTCTTGAATGCCGCCATCAATTCTAGCTTATACCACGAAGATTCTGATTAAGGGATCCAAGAGATATCCACTCAATCTAAGATAGAACGGAGGTGGTTGTCAGGCACACGTTCATAGGTGAGAATGATGATGAGTGTCATGGATCATCACATTCATCAAGTTGAGGAACAAGTGATATCTTAGAACAAGAATAAGCCGAATTGAATAGAAGAACAATAGTAATTGAAAAATGATCAAAAAGATGATCAAAAGATGATCCTAAGATTGAAAGATGAAAATACAATAGCAAAAGGTCCTATTTGTAGAGAACTAGTAGCTAGGATTTACAAAGATGAGTAAAAATCCACTTCCGGACCCACTTGGTGTGTGCTCGGGCTGAGCATTGAAGCATTTTTGTGTAGAGACTTTTCTTGGAGTTAAACGCCAGCTTTTGTGCCAGTTTGGGCGTTTAACTCCCATTCTTGTGCCAGTTCCGGCGTTTTACGCTAGAATTCTTGAGCTGACTTGGAACGCCTATTTGGGCCATCAAATCTCAGGTAAAGTATGAACTATTATACATTGATGGAAAGCCCAGGATGTCTACTTTCTAACACAATTGAGAGCGCGCCAATTGGGCTTCTGTAGCTCCAGAAAATCCACTTCGAGTGAAGGGAGGTCAGAGTCCAATAGCATCTGCAGTCCTTTTCAGCCTCTGAATCAGATTTTTGCTCAGGTCCCTCAATTACAGCCAGAAAAGACCTGAAATCACAGAAAAACACACAAACTCATAGTAAAGTCCAGAAAAGTGAATTTTAACAAAAAACTAATAAAAATATAATAAAAACTAACTAAAACATACTAAAAACATACAAAAAATAATGCCAAAAAGCGTATAAATTATCCGCTCATCACATGCATTATTAGTTTAGATCTTAAATTTTTCTGTTTTGAGTCATTTTGTTGTTTTTCTCTCTCATCATTAAAAATTCAAAAAAAATATTCAAAAAAATATCTTTTCAAGTCAATAATACAGAGAATTAAAGATTCAGAACATACAGCAGAGGAATTACAGAGAAAAAGTTGGGCGTTCAAAACGCCTAGTGAGGAAGGATTTCTGGCGTTTAAACACCAGCCAAGGCATCTGGCTGGGCATTAAACGCCCAAAAAGGTAGTGATTTGGGCGTTAAACGCCAGAATGAATACCATTCTAGGCATTTAATGCCAGGAAGACACAAGGGAGGTAAGTTTGTTTTCAATTCAAATCTTTTTCAAATCCTCATAACTTTTCAAAATCAAATCTTTTTCAAATTTTATCTTTTCAATCATATCCTTTTCAAAATCAAATCTTTTTCAATTTTCTTTCACTATTTTCAAAAATCTTGCTAACAATTAATGTTTTTATTCAAAAAATTTCAAGTTTGTTACTTTCTTATTAAGAAAGGTTCAATATTTGAATTTTAGAATCATATCTTTTAAATTCCTTGTTAGTCAAGTCATCAATTTTAAAAATCAAATCTTTTCAAATTGTTTGTCAATCATATCTTTTTAAATCATATCTTTTTCAAATCACATCTTTTTAAAATTCCAATTTCAAAATCTCTTTCTAACTTCTTATCTTTTCAAATTTATTATTTCTTATCTTTTTGAAAACCACCTAACCACTTTTTCACTTTTAATTTTTGAAAACCATCAACCACTTTTTCAAAATTCTTTTTAATTATTTTAAATTTTTATCTTTTTTATTTAAAAATTTTTTGAAAATTTTTCCCTCTCATCTCTTTCTATTTAATCACTAACACTTCTCCTCTACTAGCAATTTGGACTCTCTCCCTCTTTTTATGTACGAATTCTCCTCTATCTACCTCATCCCTCTATTCTTATTTTCCTCTGACACCTCAAGGAATCTCTATACTGTGACATAGAGGATTCCATACTTTCTTTGTTCTCTTCTCTTTCATATGAGCAGGAACAAGGACAAAGGCATTCTTGTTGAAGTTGATCCTGAACCCGAAAGGACTCTGAAGAGGAAGCTAAGAGTAGCTAAAGCATAATACTCTGAAGAGGACCTAACTGAAATTTTCGAAAAGGAGAAGGACATGACAGCCGAACCCAACAACAATGCCAGAGATGCAAGGAAGGTGTTTGGTGACTTTACTGCACCAACTTCATTGGAGCAAAAAACTTTGAGCTTAAGCCTCAATTAGTTTCTCTAATGCAGCAGAATTACAAGTTTCATGGACTTCCATTGGAAGATCCTCATCAATTCTTGGCTGAATTCTTGCAAATCTGTGCTACTGTTAAGACTAATGGGGTTGATCCTGAGGTCTACAGGCTCATGCTTTTCCCCTTTGCTGTAAGAGACAGAGCTAGGATATGGTTGGACTCACAACCTAAGAAAAGCTTGAACTCTTGGAAAAAGCTGGTCAGTGCTTTTCGAGCCAAATTCTTTCCACCTCTAAAGATGAACAAGCTTAGAGTAGAAGTCCAAACCTTTAGACAGAAGGAAGGTAAATTCCTCTATGAAGCTTGGGAAAGATACAAGCAATTGATCAGAAGGTGTCCTTCTGACATGCTTTCAGAATAGAGCATCTTATGCATATTTTATGATGGTCTTTCTGAACTGTCCAAGATGTCATTGGACAACTCTGCTGGTGGATCTCTTCATCTGAAGAAGACGCCTGCAGAAGCTCAGGAACTCATTGAAATGGTTGCAAATAACCAGTTCATGTACACCTCTGAGAGGAATCTTGTGAATAATGGGATGCCTCAAAAGAAGGGAGTTCTTGAGATTGACACTTTGAATGCCATATTAGCTCAGAACAAAATATTGACTCAACAAGTCAATATGATTTCTCAGAGTCTGAATGGATTGCAAGCTGCATCCAACAGTACTAAAGAAGCATCTTCTGAAGAAGAAGCTTATGATCCTGAGAACCCAGCAATGGAAGAGGTGAATTACATGGGAGAACCCTATGGAAACACCTATAATCCTTCATAGAGAAATCATCCAAATTTCTCATGGAAGGATCAACAGAAGCCACAACAAGGCTTCAACAGTGACAATGGTGGAAGAAATAGGTTTAGCAATAGCAAGCCTTTTCCATCATCTTCTCAGCAACAGACAGAGAACTCTGAGCAGAGCCTCTCTAGCTTAGTAACCATAGTCTCTGATATATCTAAGACCACTCTCAGTTTCATGAACGAGGCACGATCCTCTATCAAAAATCTAGAGGCACAAGTGGGTCAGCTGAGTAAAAAGGTTACTAAAACTCCTCCTAGCACTCTCCCAAGCAATACAGAAGAAAATCCCAAGAGAGAGTTCAAGGCCATAACCATGACCAATATGGCCAAACCTAGAGTGGGTGAAAAGGCAGTGATTCCCAATGAAGAAGACCTCATGGGACGTTCACTGACCAATAAGGAGTTCCCTATTGAGGAACCAAAGGAATCTGAGGCTCACACAAAGACCATAGAGATTCCATTCAACTTACTTCTGCCATTCATGAGCTCTAATGAATATTCTTCCTCTGAAGAGGATGAAGATATTACTGAAGAGCAAGTTGCTAAGTATCTAGGAGCAATCATGAACGAGGACTACCTTGTGTTTAAGGCTCAAGGATCTCCCTCTGTAACCATGGAGAGGAAGCATGAAAAGCTTCTCTCAATACAGAGTCAAACAAAGCCCCCACATTCAAACTCTAAGTTTGGTGTTGGAAGGCCCCAACCATGCTCTGAATATCTGTGAAGCTCCATGAGAGCTCACTGTCAAGCTATTGACATTAAAGAAGTGCTTATTGGGAGGCCACCCAATTTTATTTATCTATGTTATTTTATGTTTTCTTTAGGTTGATGATCATGTGAAGTCACAAAAACAACTACAGAATTAAAGCAAAATCAAAAATAGCATTAAAAATAGCACACCCTGGAGGATAAGCTTACTGACGTTTAAACGCCAGTAAGGGTAGCAGAATGGGCGTTAAACCCCCAGTCTGGCACCATTCTGGGTGTTTAACGCTAGAAAAGGGTACCAAACTGGCGTTTAACGCCAGAAAAGGGCACCAAACTGGCGTTAAACGCCAGAAAGGAAAGAAAAGATGGCATTAAACGCCAGAAATGGGCAGCAACCTGGCGTTTAACTCCAAGATTGGCACTCAAAGGGGCGTTTACACGCCAGAATGGTGCAGGGATGAGAAATCCTTGACACCTCAGGATCTGTGGACCCCACAGGATCCCCACCTACCTCAACTCACTCTCTCTCTTCTTCACACCTTTCCATAACACCCTTCCCCAAATACCCTTCACCAATCACATCCACCCACTCTTCCCCAAAACCCCCCCCCTACCAACCTCACCATTCAAATTCAAAACCTTTCCCTCCTAAATCCAACCCTTAATACACGAACCCTACCCTCTCTTCCACTCCTACATAAACCCCTCATCCATCCCTCAAATTCAGACATCACAACCACTTCTTCTCCCCCTTCTCCCTCAAATTAAGTTTGGTGTTGTAATGAGCGGATAATTTATACGCTTTTTGGCATTGTTTTTAGGTAGTTTTTTAGTATGTTTTAATTATTTTTTATTATATTTTTATTAGTTTTTATGCAAAATTCATATTTCTGGACTTTACTATGAGTTTGTATGCTTTTCTGTGATTTCAGGTATTTTCTGGCTGAAATTGAGGGACCTGAGCAAAAATCTTATTCAGAGCTGAAAAAGGACTGCAAATGTTATTGGATTCTGACCTCCCTGCACTCGAAATGGATTTTTTAGAGCTAAAGAAGCCCAATTGGTGCGCTCTCAATTGCGTTGGAAATTAGACATCTTGGCCTTTCCAGAAATAAGAATAGTCCATACTTTGCCCGAGTTTTGATAACACAAACTAGCGTTTAAATGCCAAGTCTATACCCATTTCTGGCGTTAAACGCCAGTACTGGCATAAAAGTTGGAGTTAAACACCCAAACTGGCACCAAAACTGGTGTTTAACTCCAAGAAAAGCCTATGCATGTGAAAGCTTCAATGCTCAGCCCAAGCACACACCAAGTGGGCCCGGAAGTGAATTTTTGCATCATTTACTTATTTCTATAAACCTTAGATTACTAGTTCATTATACATAGGATCTTTTACTATTGTATTTTTATCTTTTGAATAATCTTTAGATCATTTTGGAGACTATCTTTTGATCTCTTGATCACGTTTGGGGGCTGGCCATTCGGCCATGCCTGGACCTTCATCACTTATGTATTTTCAACGATGGAGTTTCTACACCTCATAGATTAAGGTGTGCAGCTCTGTTATTCCTCATGAATCAATGCAAAGTACTACTGTTTTTCTATTCAATTCAAGCTTATTCTTGTTCTAAAATATCCATTCGCACTTCAACATGATGAATGTGATGATCAAGTGGCACTCATCACCATTCTCACTTATGGACGTGTGCCTGGCAACCACTTTCGTTCTACCTGAAAACTAGCTTGAATGCATATCTCTTGGCCTCCTGGTTCATGACGCATGAATGCCTCTCCTGACAACAGAGTATTCCATTCCGTGAGATCAGAGTCTTCGTGGTATAAGCTAGAATCAATTGGCAGCATTCTTGAGATCCGAAAAGTCTAAACCTTGTCTGTGGTATTCCGAGTAGGATCTGGGATGGGATGACTGTGACGAGCTTCAAACTCATGAGTGTTGGGCACAGTGACGGTGTGCAAAAGGATCATTGGATCTTATTCCAACACAAGTGAGAACCGACAGATGATTAGCCCTACGTAACCCGTAGCCGGACCATTTTCACTGAGAGGACAGATGGTAGCCATTGACAACGGTGATCCCCCAACATACATCTTGCCATGGAAAGGAGTATGAATGATTGGATGAAGGCAATAGGAAAGTAGAAGTTCAGAAGGAACAAAGCATCTCCATATGCTTATCTGAAATTCCCACCAATGAATTACATAACTATCTCTATCTTATTTTATGTTTTATTTATCTTTTAATTATCAAAAGCCCATAACCATTTGAATCTGCCTGACTGAGATTTACAAGATGACCATAGCTTGCTTCAAGCCGACAATCTCTGTGGGATTGACCCTTACTCACATAAGGTTTATTACTTGGACGACCCAATGCACTTGCTGGTTAGTTGTATCGGAGTTGTGAATAACAATTTAGTGTGACCAAGTCTTTGGAGCCATTGCCAAGGAGCGAACAACAATTTCATGCACCACAGAGTGTGAGGACGGAACCTGAAGTTCAAGGGATGAACTCAAAATATCAGACAAAAGCTTGTTCAGAGCTGCATCATTGGTCCATTCGATGGGTGGATGGTCTAGGAACTTGAGAAGTGACAAAAGTTGTTCTCGAGCATTAACGTTCAGCTCAAACAGAAGACCAGAGATAAAAGGATCTATAAGTGTAGGAGCAGAAATGAGCACTTTATCTTCCTAATTTGCTTGATTCAGGATGATGACCAAGGTAACCAGGTCAGCATTGGTAGATTCAGTAGGCATACCCAGATCTCCAGATTTCGGACCAAGAGGAGCTTGAAGTTTAGCATGATTGGATGGACTAGAAGTTCTTTGTGGATAAGGATTGTTCTCTAGAATTTGAGATGGTGAGTCCGCATCAGGGACAACAGTTTCAGCAACTCGAGAGGGAGAGTCCGAATCCGGGGCCACCTGAAATTTAGTAGAGGTTTCATCCTCTTTGTTGGAGAAACATGTCCAATATTTAAAGTTTGATTTGGAGAATGATGGGTATGCTCCTTTATTAAATCAACCACTTGTGTCCCAGTTGAAATTGGAAAAGCTACCTGGAGAGGTTCAGCAGATACAGCAACATGAATTGATGAATGAGATGCTGGTTGTCCTGAACCTTGTGGATGTTGTTGATGTGGTTGGTCGGGTGCAAGAGATGAAGTGATGGATTGAGCAGTAGTAACAGGCTAAAATACAACATACATGAGTTAAGATTTATGTTGATTAAATCGACATATGTTTAAAAACAATATAATGTTACCGAAACAAGTCTTGTTCTTCGAATCAATTGAGAGCCCAAATTTGAATCAATTGTATCATTAGAATTTGAGGACGTTGCAAGGAGATTCTGGATGGATGGCTCACTATCATTGAAAGAGCTCTGGCTCGATGGCTGCAACTGTAACTGATGAAAGATTAAAATCAAAAGGATTGTAAGTGGATGTGGTTTTCGAAGAATTTCGGTTTAAATATATAAGTAGAGAGTAATTACCCTTCTGAAAGTTCTTGAAGGAGTTCTTCGACTCTTCTTGGGAGGTTGTCGTGAAGAAGCCATAGCTTTAATTTTCCTTTTTGAAGGCCTCTTGGGAGAGCCTTCAAAAAAACTTGGTGCAGAATTTACAACCATAAACTAACCGGCAAGTGCACCGAGTCGTAACAAGTAATACCTCAGGTGAGTGAGGGTCGATCCCATGAGGATTGATGGATTAAGCAACAATGGTTAAGTGATTTACTTAGTTAGAAAAACAGAAAAGAGTATTTGGGTCTCAATTGCATTAAACAGTAAATTCAGAAAATTAATAAAGCAAGCAGTAAATAAGTTGTGAATAATATATGGAGAAAACAGTTAAGGCTTCAGAGATATCTATTTTCCGGATTGACTTTTCTTACTAACTATTTTAATCATGCAAGATTTAATTCATGACAAACTATATGTTACTAAACCCTAATTCCTTAGACCTTTTTAGTCTCCCCTAAAATTCATCAACCGCCAATTCCTTGGTCACTTAATTCCAATTAGAGGGTGAAGTTCAATTCTAGTTTATGTGCCACAGAAACCCTAATTATCCAAATATAAGAGGATTATATGTCACGTATCCCATTAAGTCCAGATAATTAGAAATTTAGGAGGATATATTTTCAAGCTGTTGTTCAAATAAAGAGCTTTTCCAAGTTATACAAGAACTCAATTAGAACAAGGGTCATACTTCCGTTCGACCCAGATTCATAAGATAAAGAACGAAAACAATTCTTGAAATATAAACCAGTACATGAATTAAAATAGAAAAATAATAGTATCAATCCATACAATAGACAGAGCTCCTAACCTTAACAATAGAGGTTTAGTTGCTCATGGTTCAAAGAGAAAATAAGGATTCAGCTAAACTGTAAAGTGCGGAATAAGGTATATGAGAAGAGATAAGATTGTATCTTTTCTCTTTTATGTCTAATCTTAATTAATGTAAAATATATTTTATAAAACAAAATAATATCTTTTCTCATTTTTAAATAAAATAAAGTTTAAATCAGAATTAATAGGAGATTGCGTGCTTGCTTCTTGGAGAGTTGGGGGGGGGACCACTTGATTCCTTAATAATCCACGCCTAGCTTGAAAAATCTCAAGTTAGGTGCAGCTTTGGCTGAATTGATGGAAAAGAAGTATAAACTATTATATATCGTTGGAAAGCTATGGAAGTTAGCTTTCCAAATCCACTAGAATCACGTCAATTGGACCTCTGTAGCTTAAGTTATTTAGGTTTGAGTGCAGAGAGGTCAAGGTTGACAACATCATTCACCTTCTCTTTTTTTTGCGGAAACTCCATCAAATCCATCTAAATGCTACCTAAAATAAACAGAATTGCACAAGACTCAAAGTAGCATCTATAGTGGCTAAAAGATAATTAATTCTTGATTAAACTCAACAAATTAAATGAAAATTCACTAGGAAAAGCTAGGAAAGATGCTCACGCATCACATCACCAAACTTGAATTGTTGCTTGTTCTCAAGCAACCAAAATCAGTACATGATTAAGATGTGAATTTGCATGAGAGGTGAGAGTTCAGTTATGCTCATCTCTCTTCTTAAAGTGGGGTTTATCTGTTATAATTTTGAACAATTTTGCCATCTCACTCTCCTTTGAATCAGACGAATGTCACTGTCTTTCGGAATTAGAATCCGGATCATATTATGAATTCTCTATTCTTTGTACTCTAGTTTAATCCTTGAACACAACATACATCCTTTACTTCTCAATGAATTGGTGCTTTGCACCTTGAGTCTAGCCGTGACTTTAAATGTTTTGTCTCAAGCTTCACTTGACACAAAAACACCACAAGCACTTGACTGGGGAACTCTCTTTAAGTTCTGATTTTTCTTTCAGTTACTCCCAGACAGTGGTGCTCAAAGCCTTTGGCATACTCTGCTAAATGTATTTGGCCTCGACTCTAGATATTCTTTCTCAAGGATTACTTGACACAAGAACACCACAAGCATATGACTAAGCAACTCTTTGAGCTTTTAATCATGTCTGACCTCCTTAATCATTGATGCTCAGAGCCTTGGACCTCGCTTTTATTTTTCTTTTTCTATTTCTTTTGCTTCAAGGATTAAGCTTTCACTAATTTCAGAGAAGTCATAATAGTTCTCTAAAGTCTTGTTCCTTACACATCAACATCCTTTGATTCAAATTCAAATATGCATTATTCTTGTCATTCATTCAAAATCACAAATAATACCACCACATTTACGTAAAAAAGGACTACTCTTAAATATAAACTCAATTTCTCATGTAATACATCACTTCTTTTCTTTTCTTTTTAGATTCAAGCTCAGTGAGCGGTACATGAGACAATTTTTTTATATTTTTTTAAACTAAAAGCAAATAATAAGGTGAAACTAAATCTAAGAACTGAAAGTACTAAAGATCGTACAGGCAATCAAAGCAACAGAAAATAGAAGACAACAAAATAAGAACAGAAGGGGAATTAGAATGAAAGGAACTCAACCACCTTAGTTATGTTGGTGGCCATCTCATTCTTCTGGCACTTAAAGGTTTGCTTGTCCCTAAGCAAAGAAAAACTCCAAGGTGTCATAAATTCTTTTTAATTGCTCCTGTTCCTATTCTAACCACTCTGCATGACCACAACACATGTAAAACAAGAAAAATTCAAAAAAAAATTAGATAAAGTAATTTAAAACCAGAACTAAAAAAACTATAATTCTAAAATCCAAATAACTATAAAATTAAAACCAAAGTAACTGCAAAACCAAGGATACTAGTAGTTGGGTTGCCTCCCAACAAGCGCTTCTTTAATGTCACTAGCTTGACACTTGATTGCTGAATTTTCTTCCTCTTCTTCCAGTTGGTTAAAAGAAATGTCTCCAAGGGGGGATGTGAAAATTAGTGCCCCCTGATATAAATTCTTCCTAACAAGCTTTTTTTTATTGTGATTAGCTTGATTCACCTTGCTTATTGGGGGTAGAGGTTGGATTGCTTTTTGTTGACCTTCTCTTTTCCATGGATATTGTCTTTTGTTTCTTGGTCAAAATCCCCTTTTCAGTGCTTTCCTTGGTTGCCTTCACTTCTTTGATTTCTAAATTTAGGGGTTGTGTGATGGTTAGAATGTACCCTTCATCAAGAACTTCTTGAATTGGTGGTTCAAGAAACTCACTCTCTATGCCACTCTCTGCTTCATTGGAGTGTAGATTCCCATAATTATTTTCATCCCTTACAACCTAGAATCACCTTTTTAAGCTGAGGTAGCCCTGTTAGAATCACCTGGACAGCTAGTAAATTGGCCTAACTCCTATTAGCAAGTTTGCTCTCTTCGGTATCGTTGGGAAAGAGGAGGCGTTTGAGCAAGGCAGGACCACAATTTCGATGCAAAAAAGAGGGTGAAATTGAGGTCCTCATTGTGGAAGTCTTTACAAGAGTGAAAAAGGGAAAAGACAGGCCAAAATCGGTCTTCATCCGATTTAGCTTCTGAAAAATTTGGCTTGAAGTTAGCTAGTCAAAAATGCTCAATGTGCTATTTGTCTGAAACACCACCTCCAGGCTTTATCATGTACTTTTCAAAAATGGCGTTTAGCCCAAGTTGGAGAAGCCAAAGAGGGCCCCCTGTGATCAAGTAGTTGTTTCGAGGACAGTTACCGAATTAGCCAAGTTCTTCGAAAATGTTCCCTAGAAGTAGTTTGGCCGAATTGAGGTTGTTTCCTTCATGAAGTAGGGTGGCAAGAGGAACGAAAAGCTTCTGCATTTGAACCATTCGAGAGTAGAAGATAATTGCGTTTAACCAGTGGAACAAAAAAGCCACATGTTCATCATCTGTGATAGGGCTACCCTCTGCGCCCATATGATGAACAATGAAGTCATTATAGGAAGTAGTGGGGGTAATGTTGTACTGTTGTTTAGGCTGCATATCGGAAGTGAAATCTGGAGGACTAATCGGGTGTCCTGTAATAGCAGCTACATCTAAAAGTGACATACCAATCATCCCACAAGGAAGGTGAAAATTGTTGGTAGTCCTGTTCCAGAAAAAGGTTACGGCTCTAATCATCCAAGGGAGCGTCGAAGTAGAAAAGTGAGAAAGTCTCAGTAGATCTTGAATCCCGAGAGCCTCCCAAGCAGCGCTCTTCGATGGAGCAACACGCTCGTACTAGGCTGTGAAGTCAGTTCCTCGAGGGGTAATTTTTGGGTTATTCCTAAAGGGTTTTGATTGGTAAAGAAAGATATGTTAATTTTTTGACTAATCAACAAATCTTCCCTTTGAGCATTGGGGAAGAAAGGGAGTTTTTTTTGTTCGTCCGTTCCAAGTTCTCAATACGACCAATAAAACAATGGGTATCTTCACCCACAGTAAAAAGAATAAGAATTCTGGAGTCATCAAGTTGAAGTTACGGGTTATCAATGACTTCATCATTGACTTGGTTCAGCACGTGTAAGGCCGGAGGAGCCGTGATAAACCCCGTTTTGACGGTTTATCTTGTATTGATTTTAAGAGATTTTATCACTTCTTACCCACATTTATTCAATGAAATAGCATGGTTTTGTGATTGTCTCCTTATTTGTGCTTAGATGTGAAAACATGCTTTTAGACCCTTAATTTGATGATTTTTATTCACCTTTGATTTCACTAGATACCTTGATGTGTTTGTTAGTGATTTCAGATTGAAAAGGCTAGGAATGGATCAAAGGAGTGAAGGGAAAAGCATGCAAATTGGAGAAATCATGAAAAGTCAAAGAAGTTGAACTCGCCCATGGACGCGCACGCGCACCTGCGAATCACCCCATGGACGCGTACGCGTGCTGTGCGCGTACGCGTCGGTGCTGGTTTATGATTTTTTTTTTTTTAATGAAAACGTGGCCAACAAATTCTGAAGGGTTGTGGGGCCCAATCTCAACCAACTTTGGCGCCTAAATTGCTATTTAAAGCCAAGGATTGAAGAGCAAAGGGGATTCCAATCATTCATACTCACTAGGATTAGTTTAGAGGTAGTTTCTAGAGAGAGAAGCTCTCTCTTCTCTCTAGAATTAGGATTAGGATTAGGTTTAGTTCTTAGATCTAGGTTTTAATCTTTGCCTTCTTCTACTTCTATCTCTCAATTCTTTGTTGCTACATTCATCTTCTTCTATTCTTTTGTTGTAATTTCCTTTATATTGTTCTTATATTTTGTTGTAGATCTACTATTGTTCCTTCTACATTCTTCCAATTCAATAAGAGGTAATTCATAATAAATGTGTCTTCTTTGCTTTTCTATTATTGATCTCTTGTTTTTGTAGTTGTAGATTCATTTAATTCTTGCATTTAATAATGTTTACTTCTATTGCACTTTATGTGTTTGTTGAAATGTCTCTTTTAGTTTTAGTGTAGATTTTGTTCCTCTTGGCCTAGGTAGAGTAATTAGTGACACTTGAGTTATCTAATTCCTTTGTTGATTGATAATTGGAGAGATTGCTAATTGGTTTGGAGTGCACTAAAGCTAGTCTTTCCTTGGGAGTTGGCTAGAACTTGTGGCTCAAGTCAATTCATCCACTTTACTTTCCTTTATTTAGTAAGGGTTAACTAAGTGGTAGCAATGAACAATTTTCATCACAATTGAGAAGGATAACTAGGATAGGACTTCTAGTTCTCACACCTCACCAAGAGCCTTTTATAGTTGTTAGTTTACTTTCTTGACATTTATCTTCCATGCCTCTTATCAAAACCCCAAAATAACTCACAATCAATAACAAGACACTTCATTACAATTCCTACGGAGAACGACCCGAGGTTTGAATACTTCGGTTTATAAAATTAGGGGTTTGATGAGAGAACTTTTGCGTGGTCTAGAAATTTGCGGATAAATCCTCGTTGCAAGTATAGTTTCTAAACCTTCAAAAGTCCTTTCATACAAACGTTTTGGTTGTCACAAGTAACAAACCCCCTTGAAATTGATAACCGAGTATTCAAACCTCGGGTCGTCTTCTCAAGGAATTGCAGGGAGGTATGTTTTATTGTTGGTTATGAGTTTGTAAATTAGGGGTTTTAGAAATTAGGGAGCAGTATGTTGCATAAGAAGAAATAAAATAAATAAATAACTATAAAATAAACTCTTGGCAAGGTATGAAAACAGGAAGTCCTATCCTGGTTATCCTTATCAATTGTAAAGAGAATTTGATTCTTCTCCCACTTTGTTAACCTCTAACTATGAAGGTAAGTTAGGTGGATGAATTAATTCTGATTCCTCAGGTCCTAGTCTTTCCTTGGGAAAGACTAGAGTTATTGGAACTTGAATTAATTCTTGAAGAATTCCAATTTTCAATCAACAATGAGTTTGATAACTCAAGGGTCACCAATTATTTAACCAAAGCCGAAAGGGAAAAATAAATCTAAATTGAATTGAAAGCAATCTTAAACAGAATAAAACAATCATAATCTGAAATACCTCAAAATGCATTAATAAAAGAAATCAATTCTAACATGAAGTTCATAAACCAACATTAACAAACTGAAATAAAATAATAGAATAAATAAAGAACCTGGGATTGAGAGCCACTCCTAAAACTAAGAGAAATCCTAAATCATAATACTAAGAGAGATGAGAGAACCTCTCTCTCTAAAAACTACATCTAAAACATGAAAAGTGAATTATGAGAGCATCCTCATGAATGAATGGATTCCCCCACTTTATAGCCTCTAATATGTGTTTTCCGGGCCGCAAACTGGGTTAAAAACAGCCTAGAAATCGCCCCCAGCGTATTCTGGTACGTACAGGTCACGGAAAAGTGACGCGGCCGCATGGCTCACGCGGCTGCGCGGGTTGTGTTCCTGCCAGGCCATGCGTCCGTGTGACCCACACGTTTGCGTCGCCTGGCGTCATGGCAGCTATGGCAAATTATCTATCAAATCGAAGCCCCAGACATTAGCTTTCCAGCGCAACTAGAACCGCGTCATTTGGACCTCTGTAGCTAAAGTTATAGCCGTTTGAGTGTGAAGAGGTCAGGCTGGACAGCTTAGCAATTTCTCCAACTTCTTGTATTCCTTCCACTTTCGCATGCTTCCTTTCCATCCTCTGAGCCATTCCTGCCATGTAATCTCTGAAATCACTTAACACACGTATCAAGGCATCTAATGGTAATAAGAGAGGATTAATAATAAGCAAATATAAGATCAAAGAAGCACGTTTCCAATCATAGTACAAAATCAGGAAGGAAATATAAAACTATGCAAATATTATGAATAAGTGGGTAAAGAGTTGATAAAATCCACTCAATTAAGCACAAGATAAACCATAAAATAGTGGTTTATCAACCTCCCCACACTTAAACACTAGCATGTCCTCATGCTAAGCTCAAGAGAAACTATAAAGATGAAGAGGAATGGTAGATTAATATGAAATGCAATCCTATCTATATGAATGAAACTACATGCAGAATGTTTCTACCTATTTGGTTAAAAATAAATAAATCTTTCAAGAACATATATGAACTGGATTTCACTTATTCAAATCATAAAAATGAAGTAAAAGTAAACTTGCAAAAGAAAATAGCTCATGAAAGCCGGGAACAAAGAATCGAGCATCGAACCCTCATTGGAAGTGTATACACTCTAATCATTCAAGTGTTTAAGGTTCGACTCTCTCAATTCTCTACTAACCTTTCTTTCTAAGGCTTGCTCTGCATCTAACAATCAACAAAAATTTAATGCATAAATACACATATCAAGAGGTCTTTTAAGGGTTGTAATGGGGTTAGGGTCAAAGTAGGATTGTATTTGGCCAAGTGGACTAAAAATCTTAATCCTTAATTAACTTAAACTTTTCCACCTAACTTAGACAATCCATGTAATCATAATACAACATCTAACCATCCATTAACTATGTTTTCCACATATTCATACATTCTAATTTCAAGTACAACTCATATGCATTGCTTTCACCACTCACTTTGGGGCATTTTGTCCCCTTTTATTTGCTCTTTTTCTTTTCTTTTCTTTTCTTTTTCTTTTATTTTTCTCTTTTTTATATTATTTTTCTTTTGTTTTTCTCAATGCATATGATTAAATTATTAAATGCATAAACATGTCCTAAACATTTCTTTCACATTTTCAGAAATTTCTAACATACTCAATTCTAAAACCAAATGTTTACAAACACAATTTTCCCACACTTAAATCATAAGTACTTTCACTAGTCTAAGCTAACCAAGGATTCAAATTAAGGACATTATTGTTTTTTGCTTAGAGTTGATGATGTGCTAAAATAAAGAACAAATGGGTATAATAGGCTCAAAATTGGTTTTCATGGGATAATGAAAGGTAAGGCCATATGGGTATGTGAGCTCAGTGAAACAAAGGCCTCAATCATGTAAGTGCATGTATACATCAAATAATGGAAATATAGAATTAAGCAAGACAAAGATCACAATTTTAGAGAGAAAAACACACATCAAAAATAAATTATTGGTTGATAAAATGCAACCAATCAATTAGGCTCAAAAATCTTACAGGTTTTGTGTGTTCGAGCTCTAAACCATGTTCCAATATAATATTTCTTCAAACAAGTGTAACAAAACATTTTTTTCAAATTAGTGAAATACTTTAAAAGGTTTCTTGGAAAAGAAAATATTACTTCAACCAAGTGGTAAAATATGCAAAAAATCAAACAAATATGCAATCAATTATGCAAATGCAACAATGAACAAACAAATAAAATAAAAAATTTTTGGTGTTGAGTCAAGAAATAACTAACCCATGGAAATCGGTATCGACCTCCCCACACTTAAAGATTGCACCGTCCTCGGTGCATGCTGAGATGTGCAAGTGGATGGGGGTTGTGGTTTCTCAGCTGAGCTCTTTTTGTTCCTTTCCTTGCCGGCGGTTTGGGAGTAGCTTTCTCCTTTCCTTCCTTGGTGGCCATCCTGAAGAAGGGAAGAGAAAGTAAATTAAATTCAAATAGATATATAGCAAGGAAGAGAACGGAAGAGTGGTGATGGATGCACATTAGGATGTAATTGACATTAACACATGCTCGCGAGTACATGTGAAAAGCCATCAATTGAAAATAGCTAGTGCATATAAGGACAAGTGAATGCAAGGTGTTTATTGGCATGCCGGCAAAGGGCATGAGTAGCATAGACCAAGCATCACTTGTAATAAATCACCATGTTTGTATTGACAATTATATTCAATTAATAAAATAGTAAAGGGAGTTTATGAAAAGCAAGCATTGAATAGTTTAAAGTATAATAGAGAAGTGCATAATGCCATATGGGCTTTTTCACAAACACATAGCATGTATGGTAAATAAGCTATTGAAAGTATTAAATTGAACATGCAAGCAACCCTTCAAAAAGTAATATATAATTGTCAAACAATTTCATAATAATTTACAAGAAAATAATTTCCCAATTAAATTTTTAACACCAAAATAACAAATTTAGAAAAGAAAATAAAAATATGCACAAAATAAAAAATGCAATGAATGAAAGTATGCAAATAAATTAAATAAAATAGAATGGAAGTGAGAGAAAATAAGAAAGGAAGAAGAAAGAAATAAGAAAAGATAAGAAGAATAAGGATTCGGAGAAGAAAAGATAAGAAAATTGGCACTAATCTGGAGAGGTTGTGCGACGCTGGCGACGCGGTCGCGTGGGTGACGCGGTTGCGTGGTGCGCAATAAGGTTAGGCGACGCGGACGCGTGGGGCATGCGATCGCATGACTTGATTTGTGCTAGTGGCGCGAGTGCAGCCTCGCGGTCGCACAACTCTCTGTTCAAAACTTAGTATTGCCAAAATCCAGAGTGACGTGGTCGCGTGGTCGACGCGATCGCGCGGGTGGCCTTTTTCTTAAAATGACGCGGCCGCGTGGGGCACGCGGTCGCGTGGTAGGGCTTGGGCTTCCAGCACGAGTCCAACCCAATTCCAGCTCAAATCGGCCATACACCTTGTTACTTCGAAATCCAGGGCCACGCAGTCGCGTGGGTGACGCGGACGCGTGGGGAAGCCATTTTGCAAATGACGCGGCCGCATCAGCGATGCGGTCGCGTAGGACGATTTGTGCCCTTGGCACGCCTCCAGCCCTGCTCCTGCGTAACTCTCTGTTCAATTTCTTTTCCTCCTAACGCACATACGACGCGGACGCGTCAGCGACGCTGCCGCGTCGCGTGCGTAAATCCCTTTTTTTTTTGAAAAATGAAGAATGCAGTGTTAATATGAATGTGACGCAAAACTCCAGGTTCAATATACTAAAATAAAATAAAACTAGAAAACAAATAAAACTAAATAAAAATGAAAAAAATGAACGATCGTACCATGGTGGGTTGTCTCCCACCTAGCACTTTTAGTTAAAGTCCTTAAGTTGGACATTTGGTGAGCTTCCTGTTATGGTGGCTTGTGCTTGAACTCATCCAGGAATATCCACCAATGTTTGTGATTCCAGTGTCCTCTGGGATCCCAAACTAAGCATGTAAAGCCCTTAAGAAGCTTCAAACAGATTCTTAGGCTCCCGGGGTGACAAATGCCGGAACAGATTCCAGGATCCCAAACTTTACTTTTACACCCGTTTTTGTCTCGATCTGCATTTTTCCAGCCGGGTGAAAGGTGATCTGAATTCTCACTGCAGCGACCAAACAGCTTCCTAGACCCATTCAGTTGAGCTTTATACCAACCTTTGTGTTTAAACTTAAAGTTTCCAACCATGATGAACCTTGCAGGACAATTCTTACCACTGACCATCTTCCTCTTACTCTTGATGCCACAGAGAGCTCTAAGTTGACCATTTGTCTCCAGTAGCCCATATTCAAGTTGGATTAGAAAGCTAAGGGATATGAATTTTACCCACTTGAATGTTGTGAAGGATGATGGAAACTTAGGGGGAGGTATTTTTAATGAAATTGCAAGCTCCACTCCCTTGTACTCCTCTTTGATAATTACCACCTCTTTGCAAGCTTCTTCAATTTCAACATCTTCCTCTTGGTAGCTCTCTTTCACTTCAATCTCCTCTTCATTGCTTTCCAAGGGCATGGTAGGTTGTGCTTCTTCTTCTTGAATCTCCATCTCTTGATCAACCTCTTCCAAGTCTTCAACTATGATATGCTTTGGAGGTTGTACACCCTCCTCAACATCAATTTCAACCGTCTTGGAAGGAGGCTCTATGTCTTGACTTTCCCATGGAGGTTCTACATCTCATAAGTCTTCAACCACTTCTTCTTCTTCTTGAACAACGACAGCGTCTTCTACTTGTTCTAGTACGAATTCATTCTCTGTCTTGTCCACTGGGGTTTCTGGTATCTCCGTCATGCTACGCTCTTCAGTAGACTGTCCACATGGAGCTATGGCTGATCCTTGTATATTTGAGCGCCTAGAAACCCATTGAATTACTACTTGCTCCAGTTGTTGAATGGTTGCCTGAAATCGATCCACTGTTTCCTTGAAACGATCCTTTGTCTCTTGATGTACTCGGCTTTCATAAGTAGGATCATAGTGCTCTTGGATTGATGGATATGGAGATGATGAATATTAAAGTAGTGGTTCTTGGGAGTAATTGGGTTGGAATTGGAGTGGTTCTATATATGGTTCATATGGCTCATAAGGTGGTTGGTATGGTGGTTGAGGGTTAGGGTCATATGGAGGTGAATGGCAGAAAGGGGCTTGTGAGTTTGGTGGTCCAAAGTTATGTTGAGGAAAGGGTTCATAGGCATATGGTGGTGGTTGTTGATAGTCCATTGGAGGTGGTTGTTGCCATGAGGATTGATCAAGTCCTTGTGGCTCCTCCTATCTTTGATTGTTCCAACCTTGATGCCTATTCTCATTGTAATTTCTTCTTCCTGCAACATTATTGTAACCAGACTCATAGCCAAAGGGGTGAGAGTTCATGATAGCAAAAAATTAAAAACAAAAATAAAAACAAATTGAAATTAAAAGGTTATTTAAATTTTGAATTTGAAAATTAAATTTTGAATTTTGAATTTTAAATTTTGAAATTTGAATTTTTAATTTTGAAATTTGAATTTTTTTTTTTTTTTGAAATTTGAAAATTGAAAATTTTTAAATTTGATTTTTGAAATAAGATAAGATAAGATAAAAATTTTAAAATAAAAATCAATAACCTCTTAATTTACGAAAAAGAAAATAAAAATAAAAAATAAAAACAAATCAAAAAGCAAATATGTATAATAACCAATAATAAAGCACACGTTTGCAATTCCCCGGCAACGGCGCCATTTTGATGAGAGAACTTTTGTGTGGTCTAGAAATTTGCGGATAAATCCTCGTTGCAAGTATAATTTCTAAACCTTCAAAAGTCCTTTCATACAAATGTTTTGGTTGTCACAAGTAACAAACCTCCTTGAAATTTATAACCGAGTATTCAAACCTCGGGTCGTCTTCTCAAGGAATTACAGGGAGGTATGTTCTTATTATTGGTTATGAGTTTGTAAATTAGGGGTTTTAGAAATTAGGGAGCAGTATGTTGCATAAGAAGAAATAAAATAAATAAATAACTATAAAATAAACTCTTGGCAAGGTATGAAAACAGAAAGTCCTATCCTGGTTATCCTTATCAATTGTAAAGAGAATTGGATTCTTCTCCCACTTTGTTAACCTCTAACTATGAAGGTAAGTTAGGTGGATGAATTAATTCTGATTCCTTAGGTCCTAGTCTTTCCTTGGGAAAGACTAGAGTTATTGGAACTTGAATTAATTCTTGAAGAATTCCAATTTTCAATCAACAATGAGTTTGATAACTCAAGGGTCACCAATTATTTAACCAAAGCCGAAAGGGAAAAATAAATCTAAATTGAATTGAAAGCAATCTTAAACAGAATAAAACAATCATAATCTGAAATACCTCAAAATGCATTAATAAAAGAAATCAATTCTAACATGAAGTTTGTAAACCAACATTAACAAACTGAAATAAAATAATAGAATAAATAAAGAACCTGGGATTGAGAGCCACTCCTAAAACTAAGAGAAATCCTAAATCATAATACTAAGAGAGAGGAGAGAACTTCTCTCTCTAAAAACTACATCTAAAACATGAAAAGTGAATTATGAGAGTATCATCATGAATGAATGGATTCTCCCACTTTATAGCCTCTAATATGTGTTTTCTGGGCCGTAAACTGGGTTAAAAACAGCCCAGAAATCGCCCCCAGCGTATTCTGGTACGTACAGGTTGCGAAAAAGTGACGCGGCCGCATGACTCACGCGGCCGTGCAGGTTGTGTTCCTGCCAAGTCACGCGTCCGCGTGACCCACGCGTTCGCGTCGCCTGGCGTCGAGGCAGATATGGCAAATTATATATCAAATCGAAGCCCCGGACGTTAGCTTTCCAACGCAACTGGAACCGCGTTGTTTGGAACTCTGTAGCTAAAGTTATAGCCGTTTGAGTGCGAAGAGGTCAGGCTGGACAGCTTAGCAATTTCTCCAACTTCTTGTATTCCTTCCACTTTCGCATGCTTCCTTTCCATCCTCTGAGCCATTCCTGTCCTGTAATCTCTGAAATCACTTAACACACATATCAAGGCATCTAATGGTAATAAGAGAGGATTAATAATAAGCAAATATAAGATCAAAGAAGCACATTTTCAATCATAGTACAAAATCAGGAAGGAAATATAAAACTATGCAAATATTATGAATAAGTGGGTAAAGAGTTGATAAAATCCACTCAATTGAGCACAAGATAAACCATAAAATAGTAGTTTATCAGGGTTTGTTACTTGTGACAAACAATCTTTTGTATGAAAGGATTATTGCTTGGTTTAGAAACTATACTTGCAACGAGAATTCATTTGTGAATTCTAAACTGTCAAAAATCCAATCATCAAAATGGCGCCGTTGCCGGGGAATTGCAATGGTGTTGTGTTATTGGTTATTGTATATATGTGAATATTGTGAATATGTTTGCTTTTTGCTTCTTTGTTAGTTTTTAGTTTGTTCTCTTTATTTATTCCTATTTTTTTATGATTAGCCCTCTTTTACTATCATGAATTCTCACTTTGGCTATGAGTGTGATTACAACTATGTTGTAGGTGATGAGAACTTCAATGAGAATGTGTATCAAGGATGGGACACTCAAAGGTGGGAGGAACCATATGCATATGATCAATCTTCATGGCAACAACCTCCACCAATGCACTATGAAGAAGAGCCATTTTATGATGCATATCAATCCAATGGCTATGGTGAATCACCTTGTGACTTTCAAGAACCACCACCATATGCCTATGAGTCATATCCTCAACATGACCCTCAACCACACTCACAAGCCTATTTTCAACAAACACCTCCATATGACCATGATCCTTACCCACCATACCAACCTCCTTTTGAACCATATGAGCCATACATGGAACCACAATTCCAAGATTACTACTCCCAAGAACCACCTCAATACACACCACCACCTTACCAAAAAGAACCACCTTCCTATAATGAACTCTTTCTCCAAGACAATGAACCCTCTTATCTACCCCAATCCTCAATGGATGAAATCCTTAGCCTTATACTTCAAGGGCAAGGAGAAATGCAAAGGGAGACACTAGAATTTATGGCTACCTTGGCCAAGGTAGTATGTATTTTAGCCTCCCAATGCTTGAGCACTCAAAGCACTCCCATGGTTACACGTGGAGAATCGATTAAAGAGCATAGCATGAAGGAGAGATTGGAAACTTCGGTGAAAAATGAGGAATGCCACTTTGTATTAGAACAATTGGAGAAGCCTATGATTATTGAAGAAAAGGAAGAAGTGGTTGAAGACTTAGGAGATGCGAAACTTCCATGGGAAGCTAAAATCAAAGAAAATCCCTCCAAGAAGAGTAAATTTGATGTTGAGGAGGAATGTGCACAACCTCCGAGGCATATTCTATATGAAGACTTGGAGAGAATGAAGCAAGAATTGAGCTCCCTTGGTGATGAAGATCATGCATCCAATCTTCTTGGTGAAGAATCCTTTGAATTTGAAGAACCTTCTCCCAATGAATTTAAAAGTGATGTGGAGGTAGATTTCTCTCAACCTCCCATTTATGACTTGAGTGATGGAGAAGAGTTAGATGAAGTTGATGAACAAAGGATTGAGAATGAAGAAGTTTATGAAGAGGTGGAGATTGACAAAGAAGCAAACAAGGGAGTAGAGCTTGCAAGCACATTGGAGATACCTCTCCCCAAGCCACCACCATCCATTCTCTCATTCAACTGGGTAAATTCCTTATACTTAAGCTTTATTATCCCACTTGAATATGGTTTGCTTGAAACCGATGGCCAACTTAGGGAAGTTTGTGGGATGAAGCGTAAGCGGAAAAGGTTTTGTGGTGGGCGTTGCAAATCAAGGCTCATTATGGTTGATGCATCAAACATGAGATATAAAGGTTGGAGTAGTGCTCAAATAGATGGGTCTAGGAGGATTGTTGGCCATTATATGGAGAATTCACCTTACTCACCACCCAGTTGGACTAATAATGATGATCAACCTCAAGACGGGTGTGAAAATAAAGTGTGGGATCCCGGATTAGAAAAAGAGGACCAACTTTGGGAGCCCCAAGCTTGTGAAGAACTTCATCAACACTTGGCTCAACCCATAGGAAATCTTGGGGCACAATGGAGAACCAAGCATTGGTGGGAGTTCCAAGATGAATACAAGCACAAGCCACCTTGAGAGAAGCTCCCCATAAGTCCAACTTAAGGACAATAAATAAAAGTGCTAGGTGGGAGACACCCCACCATGGTAAAATCCTTTCATTTTCTCTTTTGTACATGTTGGTAACTAGTTTAAATTCATGTTTTTGTTTAGATAGTTGAGTTTGATTGGTAGTTTAGTATGTTAAATAAGGTTTTATGGTATTTTGGTAGCTGTTTAGAGGTTTAGAATGCTTAGATTGGTGCAAAAACATAGGAAAATTTTGAAAAACAGAGCACCATTCACGTGCACGCGTAAATGGTGCGTACGCGCACTTTAAGCATTTTCGACCACTTACGCGCACGCATACATGGCGTGCGCGCGTAGATGCAGAAGTTCCACTCCCAGCCAACAAACCCGAGGGTTAAGCCTTCACTGTGCGAACGTTGAGCCCCAGGCCCAACATCATCCGCGCGTACGCGCACCTGGCGCGTACGCGCCCATCATGCTGAATTCGCAATGCACGCGCAAGCGCACATGCCGCGCGCGCGTCGATTATGCCACCTGCACTCCTGGTACTTTTACCAGAGAGTTGTGCTAACTCTGGGCCAACATTGAGCCGCTGGCCTGGCTAGCCACCCACGCAGACACACACTGTACGCGTCCGCGCCTATGCCCACATCCACATCTACGCGTTAGCGCACTGTACGCATCCGCGCCTCCCTCTCTGTTGCACCACCCGCGCGCGCGCGCCATGCGTGCGTACGCGTGTATGTCCTTTCTTCCATCCATTTCTCTTCTTCTCCTCTTTCCATTTCTTTCTTTCTCCTTTCTTCTTCCCTTTCTTCTACCCCTCATCCAACACTTCCAAATACCATGGATAACCATTTATTTTAGTTAGTTAATTAGTTAGTTGGTTAGTTAATTAGTTAGTTTTAGTTTAGTTTTCATTTTATTTTCTCTCTTTTCATTACAAGTGTTGGATTATTGACTTTGTTTACTACACATTGTTGCCTCCTTATTGCCTAAATGCTAATTTAGCATTAATGTTTTTAGATAATCTTTGTTGCATTCTATGATTGAGGTTATATTTTGCTACTTGGTTTTGAGTTTTTCATGCTTACCTTTTAAGAATACCAAGTGATGAGAATTGCCTTCGAGCTTGTAACTCTTTTTGAATTGCATGATTTGGCCACCATGTGATTTGAGCCTTATTCTGTGATTAGGCAACCTCTTGATGGATGATGTTATGCATTTACCTTAATGCATTGTATTTCATGATCATATGCATCCATATACTTTAGCTTGAATGCTTCTATGCTTCTCTAATGCTTGTTTTACCTTACAAGTTTACTTAAAGCATCTCAAGCACACTAGGATAAGTGAAGTGCATGCTTCTTTTGTGACATAACTTTTAGGCTAATGTGTGTTCTAAACCGCGCAATTTAGAATTCACACACTTATTTGTCATTCATGTCACACTAATCCACTCACTCATTTCTAGTGATTAGTTCCTCATTCCAACAATGTATGCTTCCTTGTTTTTATATCTTCTCATCTTATGGTGTTATATTTTTGTTTTTCATGAACAATGCACCACAAGCAAACATGGAAGCAAGACTAAGAACACACAGCAACTCGGAGAGTCGCCGTACCCCCTTACTCATCTTTGAGTGCACCGAGGACGGTGCAAACTTTTAAGTGTGGGGAGGTCGTCCAACCGGTCGGCAATTTTGGGTGACAAAATTCTAATCCCAACACTTTTGCATTTCATTTTAGGTTTTTAGTATTTTTACGTGCATTTTCTTAATTTTTGCATATGTATACACAATAAGCTTAGTCAAAATAATAAAATTTTTCAAGGATTTCTATCTATAGGGCACCAATTGATTTGAGTGAAAACTTTTCATTAAACTTGCTTGAATCACACACACACACACACACACACACAAACACACACACACACACACACACACACACACACACACACACACACACATATATATATATATATTGTGGAACATGAATTTTTGAGCTAAGAACACAAGCTTGTGAGATTTGAGCCTAATGGTGTGGTTACATCTTATAACCACTTATTTTCAATTTTTGTGTGCAATTATTCTCTTTCTATGAATGTAATCTTTGATTTGTTTGATCCTTTATATCCATTATTTTGTGTATTTATGCATTTATATGATTGAGGCCATCATTTCATTTAGCTCACTTACCCAAAAAGCCTTACCTTTTATCTTCCATTGCTAGCCAATTTGAGCCTACGATTAACCCACTTGGTTCTTTAATTTAGCACATTACAAGCCTCAAAGCGGAAAACAATAAATGTCCTTAATTTGGATCTTTGATTGGCTTAGGCTGGTGTACGTGAGTACCATTCAAGTGTGGGAATCTTGGGACATTGGGGGAATAAAAAGGTAGTTTTGTATTTTTATTGAAAATATTGGGAATTGGGTACATGCTCATATATTGATAAAATGTATAGACCTTATGCATTGATGCTCTTGTATATAGAAAGAAAAAAATGAGAAAAACAAAATAATATGGAAAAGAAAAGAAAAAAATAGAAAAAGAAAGAAAAGAAAAAAAAGAAGAAAAATAATAAAAAGGGGACAAAATGTCCCAAAGCAAAGCGAAGCTCAATAAGATCAATGCATAAGTGTTGTAAAATGAAAAGAAAATGCATGAGTATGTGAAAAAGTGAGGAATGGGTAGTTAGGTTAGAACTTAATCGTATAGGATGTCATAGGCTAGGTGGGAAGTTTAAGCTTATCAAAGATCCAAATTTTAAGCTCACTTGACCAAATATGCATCCTACCTTGACTCTAGCCCCATTACAACCAAAGAAAAGACCTCATGATAGATGTATGCATGCATGAGATATATGTTGATTGTTAGAAGAAGAACAAATCTTGGAAAGCATGATTAGGGGAGAATTGAGAGAATCAACCCTAAACACTTGAGCGAATAGAGTGCAAACACATCCGGTGAGGGTTTGATGCTCAATTACATGTCTCCACCTATGATCATCTCCTTTCATGCAAGTTTGTAAAAATATTTAATAACTCAATTCAATTGTGAACTAGACTTGCTAGTCCTTAGCCCTTGCGTAAATATGCTTCTTGAGAAATTGATTTATTTTGACCAAGCAATTGCATTCATGTAGATAGTTGCATATAGGTAGATTGCATTTAGTTAGTTTCCATTAAATAAATGCCATACCCTTACTTTATTCTTGGTTTAAGCATGAGGACATGCTTGGTTTAAGTGTGGGGAGGTTGATAAACCCCGTTTTGACGGTTTATCTTGTATTGATTTTAAGAGATTTTATCACCTTTTACCCACATTTATTCAATGAAATAGCATGGTTTTGTGATTGTCTCCTTATTTGTGCTTAGATGTGAAAACATGCTTTTAGACCCTTAATTTGATGATTTTTATTCACCTTTGATTCCACTAGATGCCTTGATGTGTTTGTTAGTGATTTCAGATTGAAAAGGCTAGGAATGGATCAAAGGAGTGAAGGGAAAAGCATGCAAAGTGGAGAAATCATGAAAAGTCAAAGAAGTTGAACTCGCCCATGGACGCGCACGCGCCCCTGGCGCTTGCGCGCACCTGCGAATCACCCCATGGACGCGTACGCGTGCCGTGCGCGTACGCGTCGGTGCTGGTTTATGATTTTTTTTAATGAAAACATGGCCAACGAATTCTGAAGGGTTGTGGGGCCCAATCTCAACCAACTTTGGCGCCTAAACTGCTATTTAAAGCCAAGGATTGAAGAGCAAAGGGGATTCCAATCATTCATACTCACTAGGATTAGTTTAGAGGTAGTTTCTAGAGAGAGAAGCTCTCTCTTCTCTCTAGAATTAGGATTAGGATTAGGTTTAGTTCTTAGATCTAGGTTTTAATCTTTGCCTTCTTCTACTTCTATCTCTCAATTCTTTGTTGCTACATTCATCTTCTTCTATTCTTTTGTTGTAATTTTCTTTATGTTGTTCTTATATTTTGTTGTAGATCTACTATTGTTCCTTCTACATTCTTCCAATTCAATAAGAGGTAATTCATAATAAATGTGTCTTCTTTGCTTTTCTATTGTTGATCTCTTGTTTTTGTAGTTGTAGATTCATTTAATTCTTGCATTTAATAATGTTTACTTCTATTGCACTTTATGTGTTTGTTGAAATGTCTCTTTTAGTTTTAGTGTAGATTTTGTTCCTCTTGGCCTAGGTAGAGTAATTAGTGACACTTGAGTTATCTAATTCCTTTGTTGATTGATAATTGGAGAGATTGCTAATTGGTTTGGAGTGCACTAAAGCTAGTCTTTCCTTGGGAGTTAGCTAGAACTTGTGGCTCAAGTCAATTCATCCACTTTACTTTCCTTTATTTAGTAAGGGTTAACTAAGTGGTAGCAATGAACAATTTTCATCACAATTGAGAAGGATAACTAGGATAGGACTTCTAGTTCTCACACCTTACCAAGAGCCTTTTATAGTTATTAGTTTACTTTCTTGCCATTTATCTTCCATGCCTCTTATCAAAACCCCAAAATAACTCACAACCAATAACAAGACACTTCATTACAATTCCTAGGGAGAACGACCCGAGGTTTGAATACTTTGGTTTATAAAATTAGAGGTTTGTTACTTGTGACAAACAATCTTTTGTATGAAAGGATTATTGCTTGGTTTAGAAACTATACTTGCAACGAGAATTCATTTGTGAATTCTAAACCGTCAAAAATCCAATCATCAAGCCGGTGGTTGCACCATAGGACGTTTTCCCTTGTCCAGAGTAGCAACGTGAGATGAAGAAGCAGCCATTGATGAGCAGAGAAAAATGAAGGTCAAAGAATAGAGGTTGAATGATGAGAAGGGAGAATGCAAGAAAAGTTAAGAGAATAAAGATGTGAGAAAGTTGAACAAGATGGAAGTGTTGATTTTAAAGGGAGTTTTAATTTAGCCATTATTACAGAGGAAATTCAAAAAGAAAAGAGGTAGCTTTGTGAAGAAGGTGAAGTGGTGGAGAGAGAAAGTATGAATTGTCGGATACGTGTCAAACAGGTCAGAATTAATGGAGAAGGGAAATGGTAATTATTATCGGTTAAGGAGACTGGCGACTAGATTAGGATTAAATGTTTCATCTTCCAAGAAATGACTTCGAAGGCAAACATATTAATCCTAGGGGGCAATTTGTTAGTCGAAATAATTATTTTCGGAAGATTAAGCTGATTCGAAATGCTGGTGAAGGGTCAGGAAAGAAGTAGAGGCCGAAAAGACGCACGTGCAAACATTAAGCGGAAGTTATTTGACACGGACTTTATTTATACACCTTGACAAATTGAACAATTACTCGAATGAAGAATCGAATAGTTTTTCGAATGGAGAATCGAGCAGTTACACGAGTAGGAAAGTTGAAGGCTTTCTCTGAGTTAAGAATTTACTGGTAACGCTCATGGGTAAAAGAGCGGGTACGGTTACCTAGGAATTTGCGTACAAGGCAGCATCGTGTAATTAATGGTTGGTTATGGAAGTAAGTTATACATATTAGTAAGTTTTAGAAAATAAGGGTTGAAACTTCTTTTCAGAAATACACTCAAGCACACTCATATCCCAGCGAATTCCTGAGTCTCCATTCGGGTTCGATTTCTGTAGGGTTCCTTCCACTGTCTTTATATTTCATTTATAATTCTTGCAAAACTTTATCTTTCAAGCATTGTTTAATTTCCATGTCCAATTTACACTTCTATACCTTTAATTTTCATGTCTAAAGTTCTTTGATCCAATAGAAGGCATCTTTATCGCTTTCTTTAAATTTCAATGCAAACCTTTTCGATTTCAGTCAATTTTACTTTTCGAATCCTTTCTTTTGCACTTCTTTTACCCTTTTTGCACTTTTTGAACTTATTTCCTGTCTTAATACTCGTCTAATTTGAGAATCTTTGATGCACTTATAGAAAATTAGTACCTGCAAAAGAGGAGCTGATTTCGCTCCCAAACCATTAGAATCGAACCACCATCAATTTGTTAAAAATCGATAAAACACAATCAAAACGAAAGAGAAAACAAACATATTAATATATAATAACTAAAAAAATGCTCACCTCTGCAAAAGGCCAAAAGCAGAACCGAACTCAGGTTCGACAATAAAAGAGAAGCAAGTTGCGGATGCGTTGAATGATGTACAAAACCATGAAGAGAGCGAGCTTTGTGCCGTTCTTTTGTTAGAGAGTGATAGTGAGTGAGAGAGGTTGGGAATCGATGATGGGTCTTCAAATTTTTTTTTTTGTCTTTTCTTTTTTAATACAGGAATGGCATTGTTTTTGGGATGGAGTTTGAAAAAAAAATTAAAATTCAAACCGGTTCGATTTTTTTAAACCTGCTGGATAACTTTTTTTTTGGAAACTACCTCGACTTTATTATTACTACCAATCAATCAAAATGTAACTGTTTCATTCAAAATAAACAAACTCAGATAACATAACTAATAATATATTATACAAATATGATTTAAGTATGGTTATTCTAACTAAAAGAAAAAAAAGTTTCTCTTAATTCTTTTTTGGGTCAACATTCAAATTATATAATTTTATACCTACTTTACTATTTTGCAAGAGATTGAAAAAAAAGGATGAGTTTTGGGAAGAAAACAAAACGTAAAGCAAATATATACACACTCTTTCTCTTTAATTGATAATACAATTTATATTGAATTCTAAAACCTAATAAAATTAACCTATATAGTTGGTAGAATTTGAGTTTTGGATATGGTGCACAAACAAAGAATCAAAATTTTTAGTGAAATATTATTTTTAAAAAAATTAAATTCACATTATTTTTAGAGAACTATAATTAGAATTCAGAACATTCAAAATAAAAAATAAGATAATAAAAATAAAAAGATTATATTGACAAATGATAGTTTGGAGTATCTTTTCAATAAACACAAATAATAAAATTAGTCATTTAAAAAAATTAATTGTTTAATAGAAGAATGTAATCAAATATTAGAAAAAAGAGAATAGAAGAAAAATACACAAAATAAAATTAAAACTTTAAGCAATAAACATGTATTTTCTTTATAAAAAGAAGTTTTAATTTGTTTTTTTGATTTTTTTTTAATGCATAAATTAGGAGGATGATCAATAAACAGATGAGATTAGATTGCATTATTTGATTAAAAAATATTTTCTATGTATATACGATCAGCATCTAAAATTATTTAAAAATTCTCTTTTATTTTCTTTTACTTTCAAAATGTTTTAATTATTAGCCACAGATATATTGACCTCTCAAGATCCATTATTGTTCCTTAGATTCCTCGTCAACTTGATAGCCTAATTATAGTCTTCTTGAACTTACCTTATTAGCTTCTTGCAATCACATACTCCCCTCTCCTTCCCCCCAAAAAAAACATATATATTTGACAATTTTTATTTGGATATTGATTATGTTTCTTCTTTAATTGGAAAATGAAAAAAAATTAAAATCATGAAATTGAAGATGCAAGTTACACAATATAAAACAATTTTAGAGGAATCAAAACTCCAATTCTAGTCTATTAATAGTAAACCTAACTAATTATGACTTTGAAATCACCGAACTCCCTCAAGTAATGATGTAGGAGTCATACCTCTCATGAATTTATTCAATCTATCATTTTTTATGTTGCGGTCCAGCCCAGCTGGCCTGTTGGCGGACCCGGCCTACGGACGACCCGACCTGATCGGTCGGATTGGCGGACATAACCCGTCCAGTTTATGACCCGAACACAGGTACCCCTGCTGCCAGCTACATGACAGCTGTGGGAGAGGAAGTTTCCTGGAAGGGTCCTACTGACAGGGTATATATGGAGAGGGTCCTACCCCTCCCCTAAGGTACATCACTGTCACCTTATCCTCAAACCACCTGTATACCTTCTGACTTGGGCGTCAGAGTGTCTTTGCAGGTGACACCCCCCTCTCCTCACAAAGAGCTTGGGAGATCGTCAACCCCCGCGCCTTACACACAAGCTCATATCCAGGCCGATCCCTATCTCATCACCCGGAACACTTCACCTACCCATCCGGAATTCCGAGATACCGAACATTTTATAATTCTAAAGTAAATAGCAACATGGTATAACAAGATTTTTTCACAAATATAGAAAGTTGTCAAACACAACATTATGTATTTAGTTTTTTTTTTAAATCACCAAGTCAAACCAATAAGACTCAAAGTTGGAATCATCAACTAAGGTGAATACATATCAAATTTCAAAGCTCATCAATATCTAAAAGACCAGAAACTCATCAAATACACACAAACATAAAATCCTCAAGCAAAAACTAAAAGCTTTAAATAATTTACATTCAACAGGAGATTGAAATACCAAACAAATGGGAGGCCATCACTTATTAAAGTTGGAAATTTTTTCAGAAACTCAGATGCAAATAAGGAAAAATGACAATAGTCGTGGATCATAGAGTAAATAGGTCATTGATATCAAATGGCTCGAAACAAATGCTGTAGAAATTCTCGAAATAGTCAAATGCTCTAGCTAAAAGGTGGTATGATGAAGGAGAAAAAGCTAAAAGATGAAGATGAAGACAAAGACAAGATGAAGTTTTCCATGATAAACTTCACAGTGTGATGGAGAAGACTCTGGTAAAGAAGAACAAGAATCCTTGAAGGGTGGCAAAAGTCCATGGCTGTCGAAATTTTTAGAAAAATTAGAGGTTTCGTTTGAAAAGGTTATTTAGAAAGTTTTGGGTTTAAGGATTATATGATTTGATCTTGAGTTATTAAGAAAATGATTACGTAATGAGTTTGATTTATTTAAAAAAAATGAATTATGCTTTGAATCTGAATTATTGATGAACGAAATAGGAGATGTGATGAGAATGAGTATGAGAATGAGGATTGATTTTAAAAGTATGATATTTGAATGAATTGAATGATATTGAGATGTATGTGACCGGGTAAAAGGTAGTGGCATTGTCCACTTACTCTGGATAAAAGTTCGAGACTCCGGGTAAGAGGTTAAGGTTGAGTTCTGTCACCGCTTACTCTGGGTTAAGAATGGTAACACCACCTAGGTAAGAGGCAAGGGTGAGGTTGCCCCTTGTTCCAAGTACGCGGGTAAGATGCAAGGGTTAAAATTTGGTCTCACTTGCTCCATGTTTGGTGTTCTGTCTAGGGTTAGCTACCGAACATGTCGGGTTTGACTTTATAAACGACAGATAAGACTCATTGATCATAGGGCAGACATGCATCATATACATTTGCATGCTTTATTTGGGTTTGAATTTGTTTTGGTTTGCCTAATTACTTAACTGTTATTAACTACTATCTGAGATACTTGTTGTAACTCCTATCTATACCTATGTTTTTCTTGTCTGTTTTGTCTGTGTTTGTTCTGGTGTGGTACTTTTGAGATTGAGTATTGGTGCTAAATTGCTGATAGTGTTGGTTGGTTGTGTGATGGGCAGGAGGCTGTGATTGGTTTTTGATTGAGGTTTAGTTAAGTATAAAAAATCAAGATGGTTCAGTATAGACTTAATGAACATATGCTTGGAACAGGTTGGTCATTCATATAGCCTAGGAAAATTTTTAAGATTTTCTTATACAAAAAGAAAGGTTTCGGATTTGAATAATTAACTGATTTCTTTTAAAAATGGTTTTGGATTTTGAAATACTAAACCGTTGGTTTTCAAAAGATTCATAAGACAAAGATGATTACTGTGCTTGGAAAAAGTTTTCTTTTTAAAATATCTTCTTATGACAATTATAAAAATCCGTAGTGAGACCATGTGGTTTGATTCTCACCCCCTATAACTTTACCTTTTCAGGAATCGGATGAAGAAGCTTACGAAGAGTGTTATTGCATTTTACTTATACAATATTGTTTTAGTTAGATAATTATTCTTCCTTCGCCTTTATTATTATAACATTGTACAAGGGATAGGAGTTGTATGTTTTATATGTATCTTACTATCTTATATTTATAAGGTAGTTATGTAATAAGTTTTGTATATATGAATATGCTTGATTATTTTCAAGATAAAATATTTTTCCGATTTTTCAAAGAATAGTTTATACAGTTTCAAGTTTTTTAAAGGCTCATATTTTATTATTAAATATATAGAAGTCATCGTAATACTTCTTACTATCAGAGTGGCGCAGCCAGAAGTGCGACATTCTGATAGTAAAGGTGTTACAAAAAATAAGGGAGTCAAAACCAAAACCATAAGTAAAGTGCCCATAGCAACTTCAGTTTTAGAGTAAAATATATTATTTTTGAGCAACTAAACATTTGTAAAATTAGTTTTTTATATTTTTCTCAATCAATTTCTTTCTTGGAAAAAAATGTAAAATCTTATCACATCTAATTTGTAAGAACAAGTAACGATTGAAAAGTAAGAGAAAAATAAGTTTAGACCCAATGTGTAACGATAGAAATGAATTAGTTAAAAAATTTCTCTATTTATTTATTTATTTTTGGTATTTAGTGTGTAAAGTAATAGTAAAAAGCTAATAATACAAGGCAACTTTTTAGACCATTAGAAAAATTAAAGCCAAAAAAATATTATAGTAAGAACCACAAAAACAAAGAGAAACAAATTAGAGGATTATATAAATATAGTCCATGGCATTGAAAAATCCTAAACTCACAGAGGTTGAGCATGATATGGAAGTTTTAATGCTGCGATTACTATGAATCTTTCAAATAAGACCAGGGACGGACCCAGGCATCGGAGGAGGGGACACTTGCCCCGACTAGGTTTAAGAAAAAAAAATAATTCTATATACATTAATATATTTATTTTAATGTAATTTATTTTTGTTCCACAAAAATTTATAAAATTTTATTTTGAGATTCATGTTAAAAATATTTTTTTATTAAATTTAATGTATAATAATATTTATTTTGTTAAATTTAATTTAATATCAAAATTAAAAATAAGTGAATAAATTAACTCAATAAAAAAATTAATAAACAGTGATAATATAATTTTTTAAATCCAATCAACTCATTAATTACCAAATTAAATCTCTGTCTTTTAAATATAAATAAAATTATCAGTATCTTTTTTTGTCTTAAAAAATTAGTTGAGGTAAGAAAAAATAGTATTTATCTATTAATTAATATCTTTTATTTTAAAATGATATAATATTTTTTAATTTTATCGTTTAATAATCTTGCTTGTAATACATTACAAAGTATCTTATGTCATAAATATTATAAAAAATAAACTTCCCTAATTCAATGTGAGGTAATTAATATTTGAAAACTATAATGAGTAATAGAACAATTGTTTAAAAGCATGAAAGTTAATTTTGATATATTAAAATATGTATATTTTTTACATAGTTATTTGATTATATTTATTTTTTAGATAATTATTTATGTGATGAATGTAAAAGATATTTTCAAATTACAATACATAAATAAATAGATGTATAAATTTTTTAATCTAATAGTATATTAAAATTATATTAAAAAATATATAAAAAATTAATTATTTCAAAAAGAAAAAGAGAAAAATAATTGTAAATTAAGTTTTTATTATTTGATATAAACATATTTTTCATATATAGGTTTATTTTTTTATGGTATTTATATACGATTATAGTTTCAAACTATAAATACTAGTGTATTAATAGGCGCTAACGTACCAATTGATTCAGTCTTTTATTATTAAATGTGTATAAAAATACATAAAAATAAAATTAGTTATGATGACAAATTATTTCTAATTTAATTAAAATATTTTAAGTTTAAATTTTAGAAATAAAAATATTTTTTTATAAATTATATATAATAAATAGTATTTTAAAAATAAAAGTATTCACTAATTCTTTTTAAATTTTATATCTCTATTATATTTTTAATATAATTAACAATGTTCGACGAAATTTATTTTAAGATATATATTTTTGCTCCCACTCTTAAAATTTTCTGGATCCGTCACTAAATAAGACTATTCTAAAATGATAGGTATACCTCAAACAAAATGCTCATAACAAAGAATAGTATTAGCCCCATTTACATGGAGCAAAAAATAACACTTTAAATACTATCAGACAATAACTCAAAGCATTAGATAAAAAATATAAAATCAACCTACAATTAATCATAATGGACATAAAAAAAATAGAATATGAAACAAGGAAGTTTAAAACAACATATGAAAGACATTGTAAAACAATCATTACCAGTATGTTCAAGCTTTTTTTTTTTCGTCAATAGTTGAAATCATAAACTTTAAAATATATCTCTACATTTGAATAAGTGCTGAAAATACAACAAATAGCATGCACCTTTTAGATTATATAACACTATTAAAATAAAATCTGAAAAAAAATCTTAGTTAATTCAGTTAATTACTTAAATCTATAATATATTTAAAATTAACACAACTACACAGTAGTAAACCTAACGTGAAATACAAATAAATTGCTGCAAAAGCTATTTTTCCTAATTACCTAAAAGAATCCACACAAAATATGAAGAAAAATACTGACAAAAGAATAAGTTAAAACCAATGTTCTGAAAATTAGACCGGTCGATCGAACCGATTCAATCGAGAACCAACATGAAAAGTAGTCCAATCTTCTTCGTAAAACCGCTAATTTTCAAACTGATTAAAAACTGTTGAACCGGTCAATTATCGGTCGGTTGGACCGGACCGAGAACTCACCAATTCTTGTGAACGGCGTCATTTTCTTTATTTAAAAAAAAAACCACGTTCAGCCCTCACTCGCCCAACCCTTTCCCCCAACATACGTCCCCCCTAATCGTGAATCACTATCCCTATGAACTCTGAAGCAAAGTTCAAAATCACCCAACCAAAACCCTAGGTTCTCCCTGCAACAATTCTGCCGCATTACCGCTGCAGTCCGTGCTATCGGCGTCTCTGCGTCCTCTTTTGTAGCTCGGCGTCCTCCTTCCCCTGTCTCCGTCCTCCCTAGCTTCTCTCGAACTTGGAGCAGCTCGCCAACGTGTCACCGGTCGCTGTTCGTGTCTCCATCGAAGGTTAGCGTCACTGTTTTCACTTCTTCGGTTCTTCTCATCCTATTATGCTATGTTTGCTGATTTTGTGAAATTGTGAATGGATTAATGAAAAATCAAATAATTGATTTTGTGATGCTGCTCTTTTTTTAATTCCTACTCTTTTTTCTAGGATTAATGGAAAATCAAATCATTATTGAAATTTTTGTTTAGCTTTATTAATTTCAGGTTTAGTGTCATTAGGGAGTACTTGTTGCTATTTTGTAATGTTTGTTGGTGAATGCTAAAAATGAAAATCAAATCAAATGTTGTTTGAATGATAATTTTTGTTGCTGAATGATGAATGTTGTTGGTAGTATTAATTTTGTGCTTCTATTAATTTTATGGCTATGTTGCTGCTGTAGGTTCTAAGTTCTGGTGTGCTATTGTGTGTTTTGTGGCTCTACTGTGTTGATCATCTTTCTCAAATGTCAATGTCACTTTTCACTTGCGTTAGTCATCTTTCTCAGTTATTGTCAATGTTCTTTATCAGAATTGAGAAGCAAAATGGCAATCTGAACCAACAAAAGAATTTCCGCAGCATCAGCACGCGCTCACGCTCGCATGAACAAGAAAACTAACTATTTTTATGCCCTCTTTCTGCACTCATTCATTGTATAGTAAGTCAACTCTTTGGATTACTGGCATAATTGAATTGGAGATTCAAGAGACAGTTGATTTCTTAATACTAAAAATTCACCCTTAGTTTTGATCTAATTGTGTTGTTTAGTAGGAACTAATATAATCTCTTCATGGTTTTATCATTGTTTTTTTCAAGTTATACTAGTTTCTTGTAAGAAAATTAAAGCTAGCTAGTCTGGCCTTCCGTTTTGCACAAATAGGAATATGTTAATATGGCCATTTTATCAAAACTATAGTCACAATTAGGAAGTTTAATTTAATAGTATATGATGCAGATATGTCAATGGTACAGATATTTGAGTAGAAACGAAGTATTTGTACATTATAGCTTGCATATGTTGCATAATAGGATAATAACAATTAAGAGTATTGAGTATTGATATACTTGTTATCTCTCTTTGAAATGTTACTTTCTGTATTTACTGTTTTAATTTAGCTTTGCATTTTCTCAGGACTTTTTCTTGGAACAACGATTATAGTGTTGTATTATAGTGTTGTTTATTGGGTTTCTTTCAATATATCATGGTATTATGTGATATCTTCACACTTTGTACTATTAGAATTGACATTTCTTTCAATAGTCACTCACAAGCTGCTTCTATACTCTAGGATGTTTATAATTTATTTATTATTTTATTTTAAAATGATTTTTTCAGTTGAACCACGGTTAAACTAGTTGGACCAATAAACTAGTAAATTAGTGACTAGAACGATTCGATAACCGATCCGATTTTTAGAACATTGGTCAAAACCACAATTTTAAAAGATCTAAAGATTAAAAAAGTATAAATTTAATGCTCACAACACCAAAAAACATGAATAGTAAAATCTTTTTAAATTCAAGCAAACATTAAAAATAAAAAACCACCAAATTAAAAATCAGCCATTAACACTAATGAAACCACATTGAAAATTAGTTATTGATTAACCGTTGCAGTAATTTAATTCATTTCAATGGGAATATCAATCATCAACTAATATTATAATAAAGCACATATTTTTCTCTAATCTCATCCATTATTTTGGAAGAAGATCAACATTAGCATATACTCATTTGAGTTCATGGATTCAATAGGAAAATAAACAAAAAATGCAACAATTTTTAATATATAAGGTTACTCTTTTTTTTTATTCAGTCAATTTCTTTTATTATTGTTAAAGTGGGAATGACATAAAATGATAAAAATTAAATGATCAGATGGAAGAAACAAAAATAAATAAATAATAATGATAAAGTTTATTGGCGCAACAATGAGTCATCTTCATCTTCACCATCAACATCGTCAATGTATCCATACAAATCAAACAAAACAGTATAAGAAATTAAAGGCCTTTAAATAAAAAATATAAAATATAAAAAAATAAAATATAAAAAAAAAGAACCACACAACCAAAGGCGACGAAAAAGAGAAACTGTGGTAGAGGTAGAGGATGACGGTGGTGACAAGAAAAGCAGATAAAGAAGAAGACGATGGCGTCGCGGATTTAGATAGAGTTCACTATGCACAATGAGAAATAGAAAGAGTGGCTAAGGGATGGCAGAGGTGGCGAGAGTGATTCAAAAGGGGGACACCAGCGCAGGAGAAAATATGGTGGGAAGGGAGGAATGAAAGATTCCGAAATATAGAGAGAAGAAAATTTTGAGAGATAGAAAAAGAGTGTATTTTTGCATCAAACACTCATCACTACTAGAAAATGAATTAATACAGACAGGTTTATAGACAGATTTAGTCTTTATTATAGACGAATTTTTGGTTACCGACGAATTTTGTCCCTCTGTAAAAGTCTCATCGGAAATTATTTACCGACGCATTTTCCCTCTATAAATTCTCCATCCATTTTCCTACAACGTCGAACTTTTCGACGGATTTTCCATCGGTAATTACAGACGAATTTTTCGACGAATTTTCTGACGGATTTTCCGACGGATTTTCTGACGAATTTTCCGTCTGTAATTATAGACAAATTTTTCGACAGATTTTCCTTCGGTAATTACAGACGGATTTTCCGTCGGTAATTGGAACCTTGGAAAATCATCTAAAACTCTGAATACAGACAGAAAATCCGTCTGTAAATCCATCAGTAAAGTAAAATATTTTTTTTAGATTTTTCATTGCAAAATAAACTTGTTTTCTTACAAAATAAATATAAATTTAATAAATACAAATTTTTATTGATGGTACAAATAGAAAAACACACCAGTGAGTACAAAGTGCTTTCTTTATAATAAGAAGCAATTATTTCCATGCAATAATACAAATTGAATACATTAGATGACAAGTAACTACTACTAGTGGACTCATCAGGATTCAATACCCTAATTTATGGATAGTTTCATTCTTTCTTGAGCTTCTTAGTGATGGTGGCAATATACTTGTCTTGGTGGAATGCTTGCTCCAACTCAAGTTTAGTTGGTTGTCTTGATCCATCACCACCAGCATAAATTCAGGCACCGTACGGACTGCCACCCTTCACTTCATTCATCTCGAACATGCCGCCGTCGAACATAGAATACATTAAATACAGAGAAAAAGATAAAGACTTTACATGCATGGAAGAAGCTCTTGCACAACACCAATTTTGTTGAACCAGTTATTGCAAGTTTCTTTAGCATCACTACAAATATCACTTGCCTTAAAGTTTTCTGCACTGTCAGTCAACAGATTTGGATAAACGATCGGATGCCAATACAAGTTTTGAAGCAACTATCAATTATCAAACACCATCAAGCTTATATGATGTATAAATTAGCTGCAACGAGAAAATAATTTTAACATTTGGAGACTTCTGAGGGCAGTTACTGTAACAACCCATTTATCAAGTTATAGATAATACATGGAGAACTTTTGACGCATTTGAGTGAACTTTTGGCAAACAATTTTTATATAGGGGTTTCTCCTATAAGCAACAATCTTGTAGCAAAAATTTTTATTTGCCTTTACTGTGGTTCACCATAAGCTACCCATTTGAGGGGTACAAAAGAATGACAGATTCCAGATTGAAGATTCTCAACCACTATTGATATTGGAAATGCCTAAGGAAACACTCTGGGTAAAACTAAATTGTGTGAGAGAGAGATTTAAATTAAGAAGAGACCTGCTAAGTTGCAGAGTAAGGCTCCATCTTCAGTAAACTCGGCTTTCCGCTTTATGCATTGCCAAACCAATTCGCCAAGCATATCCATGATATTTGTGACAAGGACAAAAAGTGTAGGATAAAACTCAGAAACCGACGTATCCATCAGAAGCTTAGCTACCTGCAAACAGAACAATCAGTTTCAACTTTCAAGTTCATATAAACAACCCATATCAGGATAAGAAATGAAGAAAAATATTATTTCATCCCAAAATAAGAAAAATTATTTCAAATCCCCTCTTCCCCCAGCGGTCCCTTCTCACCCAAGCAAACTTACTGTTATACATGATTTGGATTTAATTAGGTAGCTTATCCCTCTTCTATTTATTTAACATATGGTTCAACAAAATTAGCCAAGAATTTCCTTCTTATATGTAAACAAAATACTACTAGGTCAATAAAGGAGAAAATAAAACATAAAACAGTAAATATATGAATTTTTGAAAAAATCCTTCTATGCAATGCACAAACCCAAAAACAAGCATTGAAGGTAATTTTTATAGATTCTATAATAACAACCCAGAGACTGTTAAATGTATCAACATCTACCTTTATAGATAACTTTAAGGATGTTACACGATCTTCAGCTAGCCAAGAACGGTTAATTTCATCTTTGAGCTCATATAACCGAGACACATACTCTTGCCAAGTAATCACCTTGACACCCTCATCAGCAAATTTTTGTGGATCGTCCAATTCCTCCAAATGTATAATTGTTGAAGATTTCTCATGTGCTGAAAATCATGACATCACATAAATAAATAGAGACAAATACATTTTTTTAAATAAATAAGTAAATAAAAGAAGGATAAACAATGTAATAGATATGGGCATACATTTTGCACATCTCATTAGAAGATCAGGAATCTTTAATTAAAAGAAAAATAATTAGCCATTATGATTAACTAAAAAAAATAAAGGGTTACAGAACAAAAAGGAAGCCATTTTGAAAAGCTTACCAAAGACATTGAACCCATTTTGGTGATAGGAAACCTTTGCATTAGTAATCTCCTGAAAGAGGTCCAATCCTTCGTCGGATGATGATCAACCGTATTGCTGAGGTTGTTAGAATCAGGAGATTCGACCTTTGCCTCATTATCAGTTCCTCTCACTGGATCAAAGAAATCAGGCTTGAGAAACTTAGCAGCCCCAAAATCTGAAACATGAGCTTCATACTCTGAATCCAACATAAAGGCCTATAAGCACACTCTCTTGGATAACTTAGGAGTCCAACTATCATTTATATTTATTTGTAAATATTCATTAAAATAATTATCCATGCCTAATTTCACTGAATTCAATGTAAATTTCAAATGATGTATAGTATCCATGCTTAATTTAGATACCTGAACAACTAGGAAAAAGAGAGAAAGAAAGAGGTGGAACCGCGGCTAATGATGGAACTGATTTTGGTCACCACGGAGCTAGGGCTTGTGCATATAGCCGCGGCATTGACTGGAGGAGATGATGGCTGTAGCACTGGAAGAGATGATGGCTGTAGCCAGAACTGAGGGGAATAAAAGGAGAGAGAGAGGCGCGGCGATGGTGGAGCTTGAGCTTGCTTTGTTCTGCGAACGAGAAAGAACGAGAGACACAGTGGCTGTGTTCTACTGGTTCAGTGTTAAAAAAAGAGGAGAAGAAGGAGAAGGTAGCTACGACGGTTAGGGTGGCCGGCGGTAGCACTGTGGGTGAGGAATGGAGAAGAAGAAGTAGCTGGTTTATCAGTGTTGACGGAGAAGAAGGGTGAGGAATGCTGGTTTATACCATTTGATTTGTGTGCTGTGAATGGAGCTCGGGTAATGGTAGATATAGCTTATTATTTTCGATGAAAAATTTTAAATTACAGACGGATTTTCTGTCTGTAATAATTTAATAAAACGCAATGTTTTTGTCTATTTAATTACAGATGGATTTTCCGTCTGTAATCATTTTCCACGGAAAAAAAAAGTAATATTTCTGACAAAATTACAGAATTATCGATGGATTCTTTTTTTCGTCTGTAATTTATGCTAATTCATTTTTTTTGTTTTTCGACAAAAAATTCCTCTAAAATTCTGTCTGTATTTCTGTGGGATAAAATCCGTCAAAAATTTCCGTCTGTAATAACAAGTTTTCTTGTAGTGCATTCTCTCTGCAATTTCTTACTTATGGGGAGAGTAGTAAAGTTTTTTCAGCCAATCACTCATTATCTGCAATTCTTTACTTACTTTTATATCTAATCAAAAGAAAATTTTATTTTTAAAAAATTCTAAATGTGAATATAAGCCATGGAAGATACATTGAACTCTGTAACTTAGTGAACCCCCTACATATTAGGTGAAGAACAAGTTTTAAGGTAATAGATATCCTCGTAGCTCTCAAATCAAACAGTGGAATAGAAGCACCTAATTCTAAATGTGAATATAAGAAAGAGATTTTTTTTAAGAAAATTCTAAATTCTATAAAAATTACATGTCAGCATGAATTCTTCTAAGTTTACTAGAGTAATATATATATATATATATATATATATATATATATATATATATATATATATGTATGTGCGTGTTAGAAAGGGTAAGAGAGAGAGCAGTAGAAAAAAAATTGTGTATATTCAAGTTGTGTAGAACGATACAATATAGAAGGGTATTTATAGGTGCTATGAGAATCGAAATAATAAAGACGTAATATCATATAATAAATATCCAGATATGCTGAATAATTCTAATAAATGATAATTGATCCTAATATATTCTACATCCTCTTCAAACTCAAGTGACAACTATAGTTTGAAACTTATTTAAAACAATGAAATAAAGAGAGTAAAAAACTGTATAAACGGACGGGTGCAGGTGGAACTGCAGAAAGGAAGCGCGGACAGAACTACCGGAAGGAAATGCAGATAAAACTGCCACAAAAAAGTGTAGACAAAACTGCCACAAAGAAACACAGACGGAACTGCCACAAGAAAACGCAGATAAAACTGCTCAAGGAAAAGCAGACGAAACGCAAACAAAACTGCCACAAGAAAACGCAAACGGAACTGCCACGAGGAAACGTAGACAGAACTGCCACGAGAAAATGTAGACGAAACTGCCGAAAGAGAGCGAAAACTATATGATTTCTCCATGAGAATAGGTAAGCAATGGATGACAATGATGTTTGATCATTCGACTCGGAAAGACACAAGATGAAGAGAATATGCTCGTCAATGAGGTGAAAAAGCATCAGAGAAGTGACAAAAGACAAGAAAAAAATGGAATAGAGAAAAAATATGAAAAATACGGTGATTTCACCAAAAGAAAAACAACATATCATTTTCAGAAAGGGATACAATGACACTGATACCATGTTAGAAAGAGTAAAAGAGAGTAGAGAGAAAATAATTGTGTATATTCAAGTTTTGTAGAATGAATAATATAAAAGGATATTTATAGGTGCTAAGAGAATTGAAATAATAAAGACGTAATATCATATAATAAATATCCAAATATATATAAAATAAAATAAAAAGATAAGTTATCTTTAAATTAAAAGATAAGTTATCTCTTGCGACATATCTTACTATTATTAAATAAAATAAAATAAATTGATTTATTATGGTTAATTTTAATTTTTAGTCTAATCTAAATTTTGTTAATCTAATCAATTAATCATGATGTAGTTTTTTTATAAATTATAAAAATCATTAAAAAAGTTTAAATTTATATTTTTTATTTTTTAAATACATTTATTAATTAATTTCAATCATAAAATAGAAAAGATCTCAAAAAACAAAAAGAATAAATAAAAAAATTCAAGAGGCCAAAATTTTCTTTCTTTTACTTTTTTAATTTTTTTTAAAAACCTTTCTCATTGCTCTTGTTAATTAATTATATTTATTTATTACCGTACCATCACTTTTGGAAAGAATTTTGAATTAAAATTCTTTCAGTTTTCATTGCTTTAAAAATCAAATATTTAAAAAGTTTTATTATTTTAAAATATTTTTAACGTATCTAATTTAATTGTTAAGAAGAATAAAAAAGATTTTTAAAAGAATAAAAGAAATAAGAGAGAATTATTAAGAAAGTGTTTTGAGAATTCTAAATTTCGTCTCTCTTTGATTTTTTTATTTTTTTTATATTTTTATTTTGTAGTTTATATAATAAAACTTTTCTAGTGATTTTTATAATTTGTAAAAACAGTTAAACCATAGTTAATTGTTTAAGTAAATAAAATTTAGGTTAGACTAAGAATCTAACTATGATAAATTAACTTATTTTATTGCATAATAATAAGATATGTTATAAAGGAGTAATTTATTTTTTATTTTAGATAGAGTTAGATAGAATATATATATATATATATATATATATATATATATATATATATATATATATATATAGAGGTGACTTCTGTGGTGGCTGGCTAATAAATATGTAGCCAATTGAAGCGTGACACATGGAATGAATGTTGACTAATTTCCAAATGAGTTTGACCATAGAAATAATTAGTTTGGTTAATGAGCCACGGTAAATGTGAGTAAACACCGGTAAGTAGGAAATGTAATGGATTAGTAATTGTAGTTTGTGAGGGTCATTTATTCAAATTTCAAAATACTTGAAACAGGGGGAATTGAAATAGAAATCAAAAAGAAAAATTAAAAAATATCCCAAATTTTAGAATTGAATGAGCAGACCTTTAAGCAAGTTAGAGAAGTTATGGTTCATCTTGAAGCTCTGCAAACTGTTGCGGGAGGTGGCTGCATGCCATCCCCAAAGAGGCGATTGGAATCTATGTCGGCGATTCAGCGGAGAAGAGCAGAAGAATAGTGGAACAGTAGGGTTCGCGCCGTCGTTGTCTCTCCTCTGTCTCCTTTGAAGTGCCCCTTCGATCTCTCTCAAGGGTGGAACCCTTGAACTCTGGAGGCTGGTTCTGGATCTCTGACTCGCCTGGTGTCCCTTGTGTTTGCTGGGTTGCGTCGTTGCTCTTCGGAAATGGTGAAATTTGGCTCCTGTTCATTCTTATTCTGTGCTCTTACATTGGTGAGTATAATTTTTTAGCTTTGTTCTATATTGGAGGAATATGCAATTATGCTGAATTTGTTGAGATGGTTGTTAATCTGTTGTGTTAAGCATTGGATATACTGGTTTTGTTTCTCAAAAAAATGCACAGAGTTTCTTAAATTGAATTTCTGAAAGTAAGTTAATACCTCTATTATGATGCTTAGGAACAAGATGAACCCTGTAATCGACCGCCGAAAAAATTGTTTATTAGGGGCTGCTTGTGATTGGAACAACAGCAAATCCTTATGACTTTACCAAGAACAGTAAACTTAACAGAATATTTAACCGTTGTCATGGTCTTGAGGTCCCCATGCTGTAAAATCAAATGACCAAACTTATGCATTTGAAAACAAAACTATGTGCGTTTAGTATAAATGATTTTAGTTAAACTGAATTTGATATATTCTTTTAGCAATTCTCTTCTGGTCAACCTTAACCCAAAAATTAAAAAATTGTCTTTGTAATATTAGAAACCAATGAGTCAACCAATTTATTTAGACCATACACTGTAATAAACTATTAATTGACGACTATGGACTTCGCTTAATGCTAATTTAAGTAGCAATTTTCTCCATTTAAGTTAATTCCATAAGCGACAATGTGTACGACATGCTTTGTTCCTCAATGGATATTTTTTTTAAATCCAGGGATGTCTGATAGTGAGTCAGATTTGGATGATGGCAGCACATCAGGGTTGTCAGGTCATTGGACTGATGGTTGGAGCACCGATTCGGGAGATGGGGATGACTTGAACGGGTTGGAGGAACCGCTGACTGAGGAAGGGGATATTGGCCATTCCGACAGTGAATACGACGGCAGGGATGGTGGTGGAAGCTATATGCATGCTGCTGTAGAGGATCATGCAAACTTCGAGAATGTCATGGGTATACAATTCAGCTATCCAGACCCTGTGATTGCTTCCGTGTTGTTATCTGTAGAATTTAATGGGATTGGAGATGCGTATGCAAGCTATGTCGCGTATGCAAAGGGTATTGGCTTTGCAGTGCGAAAGGGAGATTCTATTAAAGACGAGGAGGGGAATATTGTTAGAAAGTTTTTCTACTGCAATCGGCAAGGGCTGCGTGAAAAGAAGCATTACGAGCGAGTTGATAGAAAAAGGACTCATAAACCGGAGATGAGAACGAATTGCAATGCCAAGCTTGTGGTGTTTCTAGACAAAAGTTGTAGGAAATGGCGAACGAAAACATTGGTCGAGGAACATAATCACGAATTGGCGCCCCAAGAGTTCACTAATGTCATGGCTCCACATAGGAAGATCCCAGAAGGGCACAAAGCGCATATACATAGCATGCATGAAGATGGGTTCAAAACAACTCAAATAATGGGCTTCTTTTCCCACATGTGTGGTGGATATCAGAATCTTAACTTCATTAGTAAGGACTTGTATAATTATATGGATGGAGTTAGGCAATCAAGGATTGTCGAGGGAGATGCAGCCGCAGCAATAAACTACTTGAAGGGCAAGGCTGAGTTGGATCCGACGGCAGTTGTGCAGTACTCTTATTGCGCTGAGAAGCACCTTGGGCACCTATTTTGGTCATATGGTAACATGCAACATGACTATGAATGCTTTGGTGATGTGTTAGCATTTGACTCAACGTACAGAAAAAACTTATATAACAGACCTCTTGTGATCTTTTTTGGCACCAACCATCATAGACAGACAATTATTTTTGGGTTTGGTTTGCTAGAGGACGAGAAGATTCCGTTCTACAAATGGTTGTTAAGTAGCTTCTTGGAGGTAATGAGGCACAAGGAGCCGAAAGTCGTTATCACAGATGGCGATGAATCCATGCGAGAGGCCATTAGATGTGAATTTCCTAGTGCAACACAAAGACTATGCACCTGGCATCTTGCTCGAAATGCAGTTGTTAATATTAAAGACAAAGATTTGTGTGCTGCGTTTAAGACTGCTGTGTATGGTCACTTTGATATGGAAGAGTTTGACAGATATTGGATGGACATGATCACGTCATTCGGTTTAGAGGACAACGATTGGGTCGCAAAGACATACGAAAAGAGAGAGATATGGGCAAATGCTTATTTGTGTGAGAAGTTTTGTGCCGGCATACAAACCACTTCTCGGTGCAAGGGTATTAATTCATCACTTAAGAAATTTATCAAGTCTGGGAATTGCTTACTTAAGTTGGTCGAGAACCTGGATCGAGTAGTTAAAGATTACCGGAATAATGAGTTCATTACAGATTACAAGACTCTTTACTCAAATCCGGTGTTGACAACGGGTCTTGAAGCATTGGAAAGATCTGTGAGCAAGTTCTACACGAGGAAAATATTTTATGAGGTGCAAAAACAGATTGAGGGAGTTGGGGCATTGTTAGTGTTGCACAGGGACAGTATTGGTGGCACGGAGAAGTTTATGTTCCGAAAGTATCGAAAGTCTCATCATGTATACTCGGTTTTCGTGGATAGAAGTTGTGATAAGTATGAATGTTCTTGTAAGTTGTGGGAGAGATTAGGGATACCTTGCTGCCATATATTTTGTGTCCTGAAAGAGCTAGAGAAAGAAGAATTGCCGAGCCGATTGGTCCTGCGCAGGTGGTGCAAAGATGCCAAGGTCGCTGATAGTAGTAGTCAGCATGCCTCAGTCAATCCCACAGATGGATTTCGCGTTAGATACGGTGCATTGTGGAGTGCCTGCCTGTCACTGTGTTTTACAGCCGCGCAATGCACGAAAACATACAACACTGCCATGACAGAGGTGGCCAGAATGTCGAGGGAGTTTGAATCTCTAGGTGGCATAGGACAAATGAGCAGTCGTGTTCAAGTAGGGGCGGATGAAACTCATATTCTCGACCCAAAGGTTATCAGGTCCAAGGGTGCACCTCGGGGGAGCACAAATGCGAATAACGGGAGGCGTACTATTGAGTTTTTAATACTATTGAGTTGTTACTATTATAAATTTTTGGTATTTTGTGTACTCCTTATTTTAGAGATTTTTTATATGAGGAGTACTAGGGGGCTAGCAGAATTTGTGATGTTTAGCCATCAATTAGCCATCATTAATATTTTTAATGGTGTGAAATGATATCTAATGGTGTAGGATTAATCATTTTCCTTTTGATGGTTAAGTGCTGGCCAGATTTCAACAAAAGTGCTAGCCCCCTAGACTTTCTCTTTTGATATTCTTTTACTGTTTTTTTTTTTTGCCAAAGATATGAGACTCAAACCCGCAACCTCTTAATTGAGTATGGGAAGACTATGCCATATGAGCTATAACTCATTGACTTGATATTCTTGTACTGTTAGTACTCATATTTTTATTAAAAATATTATATATACATCAATAATTAAAAACTAAATTAATCATGATGCAATTCTGTATAAATATTATTTAACTTATTTTAAAGTTTAAATTATACTTTTAAGTTGACTTTTTAAATTTAAATACTTATATAAATGATACTATTTCTACTCGTTATCATTGTTTTACATGGAATAGAAAACCTATAAATTTAAACTAATATAAGATATTAAAATTATATATACAATATAAAATTATTCATGATGGACACTCAATGCAATTTGATAAAATAATAAACACTAAAGAAAGTGTATTTATGAATGTTACATGTGAAACAGTCATTTAAAAAAAATAAACCGTCTATACTGTAATTTTATTTTTAAACAAACTTTATTTAATTTAGACTAAATTTTATTTTTATTTGTTAATAATAATAATTCTTTACAGTATGTAATTAATCAATTTATTTCTAATCACATATAACTAAATTACTCTTAATAAAACTTTTGCTTTGAATTAGCGTTTATAAAAGAGTTAATTGCTAATAAAAAATTATTAGAAAGATAATTTTTTTTTCAGAATTTTGACAACAATAAATAATATTATAGATTTTTATTTTCGCTAATTATTACTCAAAACTGTTCCTAAAGCTGGTTCACATGAATAATTTATCTTACTAAGTTGAACAAGGTTAAGACGAATTAACTGTAATATTGTTCCTAACTTTAGTTCGTGCTGTCCATCTAATGACTTTAATTAAGAAATCAGAAAAAAGATTAAACAAGTAATGTATTACAGAGCCAAAATGAAGTACCAGAGCCAAAAACAAGTATTGTATTTTTTTTGTTATGCTTAATTAGATTATAGTTTAGAGCAATGCTAGGGGGCTAGCAATTTGTGTGATTGTTAGCCATCAATTAGCCATCAATGATGATTTGATGGTGTGAGATTGTTGTGAGATTTCATCCAATGGCTCACCTTCCTCTGCTAGTTATATGCTGGCCAAAATTCAACAAAACTGCTGGTCCCCTAGACTTTTTCTATAGTTTAATCTCTATCCTATGTTCATGTGTAATGAGTTTTAAACATGGTACAAAATTTGTAGTTCAATAATTCTTTATTGTAGTTAACTTATACTATTTAAAATGTATACAGTGGCCGTGGCTAACAAAAATTATACACAAGCATAGTATTCTAAGCTAATTCACATTTCTCATGATGCACCTATCGAAACTCTATAATGGTTTTTCTGGCCAATAGGTCTCCACTCTTTCGCAAATGAACAAAGTAAGTGGAGCCCATTTTATGTGGTGAAGGGGATGGATCTCTTGCCTATTTATACTTGTATCCAGACATTTTCTTGTCTTCACGCTGCCTCGTATAGAACACACATAAGGCCCTTCAAACTCACGTTGTCTCTCCAACCCGACAGCCATGTCGCACCCGATCAACCCTGCCGCCATCGCCGATGAAGTTGCATCTATGGAGCACATCCGAGCACTAATTTGTGCAGCGCAATCAGCGCGGGCGACGATCTGGCTCAAGCATTCGTGCTAATCTATGGTCATTCAACCAGAACGATGTCCTTCGCCAGTTGACCCTCGCCGACCGCCACGACCACGGTACGTGTCCGTCATCCTCCACCTACTTGAACATTCCCATTTTTCACATGCAATACGTGTTTGACCACATGTTTCTTTGCAGGAGTCGAATTCGTTCCAGATCGTGATTGGAGCCATGTGGCTCTTTACAAGAGCCGCCAAACCTCACTCCGGCAAGTGTGTACTAGTCTGCACGAACCTCCGCCTGTGTACCACAAGCAGACCTACGAATCCACCACCAAGGGAACTGTTTACAGATTCCTGGTTGTCGTTCCAACCGACTCGGAGTATTCCTCTTGCAGTGCGGCCGGTAGATACTCGACGGACGAACATCTTGCGCACGCAGCGGCCTTGATGAGAAAGCTGTTGCAGTTGCATTCGATGGTCGTTGATGACTTCAACCACGACTTGTTAGAGGAGGAGAAACTTGTCCACTATGAGACCCGCAACGCGCTTGAACGACTTCGTGCACGTTATCGCAACATGGCTTCATCATTCAGGAATTATCGCCGCCTGAATCACCCTGAGTACATGTCATCAAGTTCCGAGTATGTCTCGGAGTAGACGATCCCTACGTCTTTGTAGGCCTCAACGACTTCTTTTTCACAACCGATATCAAGTTACCTTTAGAAATAGGAGAACCTTAAGCCATTAGGAACAATGCTTTTTATTTTGCTATGGCACCAATTTAGATGTTGCACTTTGGTGTACTACGCGATCGAACATTATTGTGTATCGGTGTACTGTCTCTTGTATAACTTTTACGTTGCCTTTAAATTGGAAACTATTTATCATAGTTTGTGATCTTTTTACATATCCATTTCAATATTAATTAAAAAGATAAAAGGTACCTACATGTCAGTATTATTGTTTTATAAAATGGCTAAAAATTACAAATTTAAATTTAAAAAGTAAAGAAATAAAATGAAGTTTACAAAAACCAAAATATTTTTTAGAATTAATTTTGTTAGTGAAGTAACAATGTTACGTATTAAATTAGATTTTGAAGGATTGGCATACATGAGGTTTATATTTTTAAATCGACAAACAGGCTTGTCGTGTAAATAAGGCAGGTTAAAAAAGTTTGCATGCGATATTAATGGATTTGAATTCTCTAAATTTTATTTTATTTTAGAGTATAAAGAATGATCTTACGCTATTAGAAATAATAACACAAAATGAAATATATATTTTTATTTCCTATTGAATTTTGCAGTGTTAATTTATAATATATTAAAGTATAATGTTCTCAAAGATAAGAAAATATGATTTAATATTATTCTTTTCTAAAAATCATATCTGTGCAAACGTATTAGAAAATAAGGAGGTTTTTTTGCTGGGAAAAGAATAATCTGAACCCTGAAGAACCAGGTTATAAATTCAAATAATAAAAAATACAGAAATTGGTTCACAAATAAAGCAGAATTACAGTTGAGAGGAATTTGAAAAAAAAGTATAAAATTTTTTATTACAAGAAAGCACCAATGCCGCGTCATGCTGGAGGGGATCCGCTTGGTCTCATCGCTGCGTTGTCTTCCCCGGCAAGTTGGCGTAGACTCAATGCTGCTAGTTGAGGAGATCTAAGAGAAGAGCAAAACAGAGAGATTCATAGAGGAGAGAGACCTCGCCTCGCCGTCGTCGTTGCCGTCGCCACCGCTGTTCATCGCCTCTCCAGATCTAGTCGCAACGTCCAAGTCTCTGAGAATGTTCCATTACGAAGTGGGGGTGTAGGTGGAGGCCACTATCGGAATTCTTTGCAGCCATTTTTCAGTACTTGAAATTTAATGGAGATATGGAGGAGACAGAGGATTCGATAAGGGTACTTAGCAGCAAGAAGATTGTCTCCCTTAGCTTGAAGTTCATAACAAGATGATGAGTTGGATTAAGGATGTGGAATCAAATGTGCCTGCAATTGATGTGTTGGGAGGCGATTCACATAAACAAATCGGTGAAATTTTACAGCCAGAGGAAGATGGGAACACGAACTGCCCTGACTTCAAGCCCGAATGTGTTGGGGTGTTCGAGGTCATCTCAATTGACTCAGTCACAATACTGCAGGTCCGATGTCGTGACGAAGCTGGAAGCTGATCAATCTTGCTATTCTTTTTTTTTTTATTAATCAGAGTAGTATTTTGTGGATTGTGTTGGTATATAACTTTTTAGGAATTTCGTTACCTGATGCACTGATTCTATTCAACCAAGACACTATGGTTTTTGAGAATAAAATGTTATCTTCCAAAATAATACTAAATAAAAAAATATTGAGAATATTAAAACAATTATAGAATATTTTTTGTTTGATATTGTAAAATTTATCATTGTAATTTTTGTGTATTGTTTATTATTCTAATTTTTTTATAATATGTATTATTGTTCCTATTAGAAATGATAAATTAAATCACTTGGGATTTACTATAAACTCATTTTCATTTTCTTCAAATTTTTGCAGGAAAAAAAAATCATATGTCAATATGAAAGCTGAAGTTGTACAGGAGAATATGTGTTTCACTGAAATATGTAGTGTTTGATCATTAAGATATGGGTAGTAATTCAGGCAATTTTTTTAGAGTATGGAGTTATGTTACATTATTTTAAGTCCATGTTACAAAAAAAAATATAATTGGTAAAAAACAATTCATTTTTTTGTAAAAAAAAATCAGTCTTTAAATAATTGGTCCAACCAAACTATACTGAACCGGTCTGCAAATTCATTAAACTTTAGGTCAAACATAGAAATTCTAACAGTTGTTGTAAGGATACAATCCTAGCTATTGAGTTTGCATCTTTCCACTAGATCCATCAAGATATGAAAAATACCATCTCCACCAAAGACAAGGTCTAAAAAATAATAGTATGTCATCCAATGAAAGAATATAATTAAAAATAATAATTCTAGAAGTCTAACCGGTTCGATGATCAGCTCAGTTTCGACAACTATGACACAGAGGCAGCAACGAAATATGTTCTGACGAGGATTCCACGACAACGTGTAGAGAGTCCACAAAGAACATCATCTTCTTCAACGTTCGTGGAACTTTTATATGTTACAATTGGAGGAAGAAGGTCTACGTTGGAGTGGGTGGGATCCAAGTCGAAAGTATGGGTCTGTTGGGAATGGGTTGAATTCTGCGGATTTGGTCTGCTTTTGTGAACCTTAACCCAAATCTAAAAAAAAAAGACAAGTCAGTCATTAAACTAATAAATTAGATTGCTTCATGTATTTCAACTATTTTATCTTCTCGAAAAAAATAAAAGTCTAATTTTCTTTATAATTTTAATTATTTTTTCGTTTTTCTATTTTCAGAATATTATATTTTATAATTTTAATTCTTGCATTAAAAATTTAGTCTTCACTTTAATTATCTACGATGTGAATGCTTTTTTTTCCTCCAAATCATCAAAAGGATACACGATTAATATAAATTACTTAAAATGACTTTATGTCATCTGATAACAATAATAGGCAAATAATTTTTTTCTAACACAAAAGAATTATTTTAAGTAAATAAATCTATAATAAATCGTAAAATAAACGAGATAACGGAGCAAAGGAGTTTATTAAGTTGAAAACAATATGCCATCTAAATTTTAACAAGAGAAAAAAATTATGTTTTACATTTTAATTGTTAAGTTATAAAAATAATAATAAAATTGAATATAAATTTCAAAATAATAATAATAATAATAACAATTGAGTTTCATTTTTTCTGGGCTTCTTCCAACTGAATCTAGGTTTTTGCTCTCCACCATTTATTTCATTCAGCTTTGTTTTTTATTTAATGGTGAACATCCCAACAGCCCATCCTTTTCGGTTTTTGGCTGATTGTTTCTCTGTGGTCCATCTCAACCCATTCCTTTTTATCTTAAAATTACTTAAATGCCCTAACGGTAAACCCAAAATAATAACCGTGCTCAACTTTAAACTTGCTTTGACAACCCCTTCAGCAACTCATTCCAATAACCCATGTGTCTCAAGGTTATTGGACGGTCAACCAAAAGTCATTTTTGGTCACTCTTGGTCACCTAATACATTGTCACCACAGAGTTGCCCATACATATATATATATATATATATGAGAAAAGCTCTGCATACAAGTCATTAGGGTTTGTATGCTTTACAAGTTAATTAACGAATAAATCCCAAAAACGCAATACAAGGTCTACGTTCTTCTTTTTCTTCTTCTTCCTCTTCTTCTTCTTCTTTTCTTTCGTTTCTTGCCTTCTCTTTCTCCTTCTTCTTCTTCTTGCTGCACGTTCTTCTTCCTCTTCCTCTTCCTCTTCTTCTTCTTTTCTTTCGTTCTTGCTTTCTCTTTCTCGTTCTTCTTCTTCTTGCACGTTCTTCTTCCTCTTCCTCTTCTTCTTCTTTTTTTTAGTTTCTTGCCTTCTCTTTCTCCTTCTTCTTCTTCTTGCTGCACGTTCTTCTTCCTCTTTATGTTCTTCTTCTTCATTTACGTGCTTTTCTCTCTGTTTTCTTTCTTCGTTATTCTCGATTTCCATTTTTTTTGACATCAAGCTCTGAAATCGTTTTTGAAGAAGAAGAAGCAGCAGAAGATGAGGAGGAGAAAGAGAAAGAGCTCTGAAATATGCATAAGGTGTACTTCAACGAATTTTGGGTGTATTTCTTAAATTCTTTGGGTGTATTTTTGTAATCCTTTGGGTGTATTTCTGTAATCCTTTGGGTGTATTTCTGTAATCGTTGGGGTGTATTTCTATAATTGTTTGGGTGTATTTCTGAAGTTTCATTATCTTCAAATATGGCAAGAAAATTATTTTCATGGAGGAAGAAGAAGAAGAGTTGTTCATAATGCATGGTGAGTAGCGCGCTTTGGAAACAGGAAATTATTGAATAACGTGCGTTTTATTTACTCTTGAATGTGGAAGTGTGTAATGCGTTAATTAAGTGTAATGTGTGTGTTTTATTAGACTTGTAAGACTTGTAAGCCAAAAAGACTTGTATATATAGTAGTCCTATATATATATATATATATATATATATATATATATATATATATATATATATATATGGACAGATGTATGTATATGAGTGTGGGGGCAATCGCCTCCACTACGATTTGAAATTTTTTGAGTTGTATATGATAATAATATTTATTCATTAAATTATTAAATTTGACTTCACAATAATTTTTTGCTCAATTTTTGGTACTTCATAGTCAATTTAAAAATTTCATATTAAATGACATTAGAATGATCAATTCTCAATTTAAATGAAATTTGTGTTTTTTCTTAGAAATCAATTTGAAAGAGTGTTATTTATATTTTTTTATATTAGTTTTAATTTTTTTGTAACAACTACATTAATTGAAAGAACTTTTTCAACTATAAATCTCAATAAGAATTGACTTCTAATTATATAAGAAGTAAATTTCTAAATAAGTATTTACTTATATATATGTAAAAGAAATTCTACACATCCAAGTTTTTTGATGAACTAAATATAACCAAGTTAAACAATAAAACTTAAAATAATATTAGTCATAATTGATTTTTGTTGTCTTAGACAAATTTGATTGGACTTGGTTAACAAAAAAATATGAACATGTAGCATTATTCTATATAAAAAGACATATATTTATAACGGTAAATTTATATGCCATGAATTAGGAGTTGTAGGTCACGTCTCTCATTAAGACACATAATAGCATTGAGACACATATAGAGTAGTAGTAAATAGCACTAACCTGTTGCCAAAAGAAACATGCAACTTAGTGATGATGACTTTCTCTTCATAGAGATATTTCCTCTTTTGAGATCTGCAACTCTTACCACATCTTAGTAATCCACATGAAGAAGAATAAGAGCCTGATGATGAAACTAGTTCAAGCATTGAATTAGAAGTTTTCCTTACATTTCTCTATATCTAAGTAGAAACTTCATATCCCTGTCAGTCTTAACATGAGATGATTTTTCATGCCGTCTAGAATCTTGATGCTTAATTGACAAAGGTGACAAGAAGCAGCAACATAGTCACAATCAATTTGAAGTCAAAGTATTACCTTCAATTTTCTTGATCAGCTCTTCTTCTGAGACGCGTGATTTCTCAAGTTTCTTCCCAATTTTAATTTTCCCTTTCACACACATAAATCTATTCCTAATTTCTCCTGAAAAATGAGGCTAACCCCAAAGAGACAACAACAACAACAACAGAAAATCAGAAATAGACAAAACAACAAACAGGTAGAATGCATATTAACAAAGTCCATTCTAAAATATATCCAATCTGATTCAATTCAATGCTCAACAAATTGGAGTTCCTTCACATAAAGCTTGCCATCTCTGTGCCTGTAACAAAACCCTAAATTATTTTCAGAACAGAACAGATACAATGGCAAGAGAATCAATGTTATCGGAAGGGACGACGGAGCCTACCTGAATCAACGGCGACGAGAAGAAAAGGTAGAAGCGGCGACGACGTTGACGAGCTTCAACGAGTAGTGACAGAAAACGGTGTCGAGAGGGTGGCAAAATTCATCGGCGTCGAAGTTGAAAGAGAGAGACTGGTGAACGGGTGTGACGGAGAGATTGGGAAAGGGGTGTGATGGAGCTCCGGGCAGTGGCGGTGCAACGGTGTGAGGTGCCGCCGATGAATGATTTGGAGGGCATGGGTGAGGAGCCCATGAAGGATGGGGTGTTTGAGAAATGAAGAGAGGAACCAGAATTAAACTCTTATTTTAATATTTTCGACGGAAAATTTTAAAAGTTACAAACGGATTTTTCATTTGTAATAATTTAATAAAATGTAGTGTTTTTATTTATTTAATTACATACGGATTTTTCGTCTGTAATCATTTTTCACGGAAAAAATTAATTTTTTTGACAGAATTATCGACGATTTTTTTTTCCGTCTGTAATTTATGCTAATTCATTTTTTTTGTTTTTCGACAAAAAATTCCTCTGAAATTTCGTCTGTATTTCCATGGGATAAAATCCGTTGGAAATATCTGTCTGTGATAACTAGTTTTCTAGTAATGGAAGTTTTTGATTTGCATCAATATACTCTCGGAGGCTAAATTTTCAAAAAATTTAAGACCAATATAACAATAATGCATAAAAATTATGCTTAATTTGCTTGTGTTGAGGGGTTGTTCTTATGAAAGTGCTGTTGAATTGATCTTAAATTTTTTGAAAAATTAGCCGTCAGGAGTATATTTGATGCAAATCGAAAACTTTTGGAACAAAATTAAAACAAAATAAAACTTAGGGATATTTTTAAAACTTTTGTCAAACTTTAAGGACAAAAAATATACTTTACCCTATTTATAAATGATTATTTTAGTGTTTTAATTTGTAAAATTAGATATTATAAAAACTAATCATGTTATATTTATATCGAAAATAACTACCAATATATATATTAAAATAAAAAATACACATTAAAAATAAATTAAATAATACATATATTTATATACAAATATATCATGATTAATAAATAATTTAATAACTAATTTTTATGTACACATAATATTTTTATTATAAAATTATTTTCTATATATATATATATATATATATATATATATTCTTTTTCTACTTTATTTTTAAGTCTATAATAATTAATAATTAAAACTAAGACTCCATGATGTACTATACTATACCACCGTCTCAAAATCACATAGTAAAAGCTAATCAACCATGCATGTACAAAATTCGTAATTATTAACTAAAGCTTAAACAACATTGTTATCCACAGCTTGTTGGTCCTCAGCCTCACCAGACATTTCTTCTAGTGATTTTCCTTTGGATTCAGGAACCAAGAATGTGAAGAAGAAGCCACAGACGTTAACCACAGCCATGATTATAAGGGTGTTCCTGATGCCAATTCCTTTCTCAGCGTAAACAAATCCAAAAGCACCCACCATAGCTCCAGCTTTGCCTGCAGCTGCTGATATGCCATGACATGTTGATCTAAGCCTAGCAGGGAAGATCTCGGCAGGGACCACAAAAGTGGTGGCATTGGGTCCAAAGTTGGCGAAGAAGAACGTCAATGAATACATCACAACAAAGCCAATCTGGTTTCCATTCAAGGTCCAATGATGATAAGGTATTGCCAATGCAAACATGAAAACTGTCATGAAGAAGAACCCCATCAACTGAATGGAAAACCTCCCCACCCTATCAATGAGTGCCACCGTGAACCAGTAACCGGGAACAGTGCTGCACAGTGCAATCAAAGTCTGTGCTCTCGCAATCTTGTAAACCTCTTCAATTGCGCTCATTGTCTTCGCGGGTGGGATCCAACCGATGGCACTGAAGATATCTTTCTGGAACAGATTCTGGCTGTAGTAAGCAATATCCAAAAGGAACCAAGTTGTGGCGGTTCCAACAAGGTGAAGCCCATGCCGCTTAACAAATTCACTCGAGAACAATCCAAAATCGTTGCCTCCTCCTGTTTCTTGCTGCTCAATCTTCTCTTGCTCTGCTTCAATCTCAACCTCTAGAACCTTGGACATGTCCGAAGCTGCTTGCTTTGCGTTCTTCGCCACCAAGGCCGTATACCTTGCTGTCTCCGGCATCTTCATCCTCCAATAGTACGTCGCAAGAGCGGGAAGCGCGCCAAACATCAAGATTATCCTCCAAACGTAATCGGCTTCTGGCACGGTGGACCCCACGTGGTCGAACTCAAACGCCGGAGCAGGGTGCAGTCCCTTGAAAATGGACGAAACTATGATCGCAACCATGCCACCTGCAAGGATTCCAAATCCCTGCATGGCAAAGACCGCCACGATGAATGCTCCACGTGTCTTCTTGTTGGCGTACTCAGACATAATGGTTGCAGAGAGAGGATAGTCGCCGCCGATCCCAAACCCAAGCCAGAACCTAAAACAAGGACAAATAAATCAACTATTAATAATAAGCTATTAGGGTTATTTGTTTTTGGTTGGAAACTTAAATGCACCTTTTTTCTGCTACCAAGTTGATCATCGAAATTCATAGTTAAAAATTGAGAATTTAGTTACATAATATCAAATTGTTTAACTAATTCTTTATTTTTAAATTAATATATAAAGATAACTGCGCCAAAAATCTTTACTTAGATGTTTATACTCTAAGAACAAGAAATAAGTTATTGATACTAACCTAAAGAAGCAAAGAGTGACCATAACAGATTTAGGCTCTTTTCCAAAGGAGAGTCCGGAGGCTAGGGAACAAATAACCATGAGCATGAGTGTCATTCCATAGACACGCTTCCTTCCCACCTTGTCGCCCAGCCAACCGAAGAATAGTTGGCCGGCGAGGGTGCCGCAGAATGCAACGCCATTAATGGCGGAGGAGACGTTGGACGGAAGAGTACCGGGGTTGTCGGAGCCATCATAGTAGTACAAGCGACCAAGGAGCTTGGTGACGAGGGAGATGCAAAAGAGGTCATAGGCATCAGTGAAGAAACCCATCCCAGCTATCACAATCGCCGTGAAGTGGTTGGTACCATTGTGTCTTTGCAACATCCAGTGCATTCAGCACCTGCAATTGTTCCTTCGCCATCTTCTCCTAATAACGAAGATCGATTAGCTTAATGTATAACTGAAATTAAATAACACTTCTCATCTCAATGATACATATACAAGGTGTGGGTGGGGAGTGGTATTAAATTTTTATTTTAAATTTAGCTGTTATTTTATCTTTTTTTTAAATAAATTTTATTATTTTTATTTTTTTTAGTTATGTATGTTTATTTTTTTAAAATTTTGATTGTTTTAACTTATGAACATGTGCATGTGACACGCCCAAATATATAAATGGACGAGTAATCAAACAACATTGAGAATTCAAATAAAAAATAACAAACAGAGAAAATTGTAGAGATAGGGTAATAATAATAACAACAATCTTATTAGATAGATAATAGAGATTGTAAACAATATAAACAATAAATTATATCTTAAATTTATTAAATAGGAATAAATTTAATTAATTTAAAATTTAAATTTTAAAATTAAAATTAAACTTTTTTTAAATTTATTATTTAAGATGTTAAAAAAAGGTTATTTTTCTTTACTTTTACTAATAATAATAGGACACATGCAGTTAATATGAAAGAAACAGGGCTCAGGATTCAGTGGTCTCAGAACTTTTGGATCATTTAATGGTCCCATTAAAAAACATGTTTTTAGAGTTTTTTTAATAATTGTTACATAGTCTTTGAACTACTTTTAATTACAAATTAATCCCATATATTTTATTTAATTATAGAAACTATTTTTTATTTTATAAATTATTATTTTATCAATTATCTATTATATTTATTAACAATCAAATACAAAAACAACAACCAATTATATCCTCCATTGATCTTAATAAAGCTTTTGTCCATTCCAATGGATTAGATTTTCATATTTGATCTCGTGACATTCGTCCATGGCTTCTAAATCGTGTTTCCTTGAAATTCAATGGATTGGATTACAGTGTATCACAAAACAATCGATTGAACAATGAATTAAATGTAAAATTTATGTAATTCAATCAATTGTTTAAGATTTTCAATCTATTGATTTCTTCAAAACAGTCTATTGGTCTCATTATTCAATCGATTGGTTATACACGTGACTTCTAATTCAATTGATTGGTTTAAAAATTCAATCGATTGGAAAGTAATCTAAATGTGTTTTTTTCGGATTTCAATCGATTGGTATTGTAATCCAATCGATTGAATTCACCAAAATAATATGAATTTGCCTAATTCAATCGATTGAAGTGTGATACCCAATCGATTGAAATGTGTCATGCGCCTATTTCAATCTTGTTATCTTTTTAGAAATTATCTTATTATTCATCTATCTTATCTTTAAAATTCTATCTTCAATTTTTGCTGTTTTATTTTGATGTAGATAAACTAATATTATCTTTTTCTTAATATTAACATTATAAATTGGTGAATAATCCATCACTAATTATTCAATCCCACCATTGAAATCGTGTATCATTTTCTTTGATTATAAAAAAATTAATTATTTTTCTTTGGAACATCCATCTACTCAATATCCAATTTTTTTTAATTTTTTATCCGTCTATTTAATATCCACTATTTCTTCATCGTTAATCACCGTTGCAGCAATAAGCAAAGGTCTAATCAAGTTTTTCATTGTAGTGTTCAAAAAATAAACCATCGTTTTGATTACAAAATCGAGGTCAGTGAATAGAATCTCTAATTTTGTACTTATTCGTTTCGATACTTTATTCGTAAAATTGATTGTGTAAGGAAAAAATATTTTTTTATCTTTTATTAATTCACAGAAATTGAGAAATACTAAAAAGTAAATAGATGTTATTATTTGTTATCATTAATTAATTAGCTAGCAATTAGGGACGGAACTAGAGGGGGCGAGTAGTGGCCTGGACACCCCAAAATTTTAAGAAACTATACTTATCTATAACAATTTATATTAGGAATACAGAGGGTTTGGTGTCGATTATTTTTTTCTGTTTTACCCATATGTTTATAATCTAAAACAACATACTCAATCACGTACTCACGTTCTGTAAATTTTGCATTAACCCATGACAGAATGATGTAACTGCTCATTAAGATATTCTTATTGGATGTAAGTTATTGTTACAAATATTTTTATTAAGATATGTTTTGAAGGAATAAAAGTAGAATAGTTTAATAAGGATTAATTTTAAAAAAAATAAATTTACACTAATAATTTTTCTCTTCAAATTATTAACGTACTTTTCTAATATACTCTAAGTGCCTACACAATATATAATATCAATTAGCGTTCAAATTTAAGTTCCAATATTGTTATTAATGAGAGAGGTTTATTAATTTTTAAAAAAATTTACACACAATAAGTTTTGTATCAATATATCATGATTAATTTTAAAAATAATATTTATTCATCTAAGTTATAAAGTGTCTTGAAAAATCATATTTAAATAATTTTTTTATTTTTTAACTATTTTATACTTTTAGATTGAAAACTGTATTTTTTTATTCAAGCTTTATTTTTATATTTTATTTTAATTCTCTTATTCAAAATTATTAATATAAATTTTTATTTTATAGGATAAATAAAAAGATGAGATTTTTTTAATAAATTAAATTATTGAAAAACTTACTTATTATAAAAGAAGTTAAGTATATTTCTGGATTATAAGAATACATATAATTCACTTTTGAATGTAATCAAAATAAATATAAATTTATTCAATTTTTTAAAATTTACATTAATTATTAAAATTATAACATAATGAGTGTACTCCTATACAAATTTATTCTTATTTTTTTATTTTAATTTTGTTAAACAAAAAAGTTTAAATATTATTTATTTTTAATTTTTAACTTTTACCACAAATAAAAATATATGAATTTGTGTGTATTAAATAATTTTTTTCATTGGACATTTTAAGATGTCAGGTATATTTACGAACACTTAGATGAATGAGCAATACCAGGAGGACGATGACTTTAACCAAAAAGAAGAGCTAGTAAGTGACCAAGATATGATGGATGAATAGAATGAATTCGAATAAGATTTCAGAGATAAATTTATTGAGGGAGCGTTTTTTTCTGAATCTGATCAGTCAGAAGATATCCTTGAAGCCGCTTATGCGGTTGACTTCGTGCAAGACATTACAACTTTGAAATTTAGTGATAATTTTGCGGAGAAAATTGGCAAATACCACTTTTCTACTTTGCAGCTTGCATTTGATTTTTATATGAAGTACTCAAAGTTGAAGGGCTTTAATGCAAGGAAGAGCAAGACCTTCAAGAATAGTACTGGCGAGATTTACAAACAAAAGTTTGTATGTCATAGGCAAGGATTCAGGATGGAGAAATATTACACGATGGAAAAAAGGAAGAAGAAGCCTAAATTGGAAACAAGAACTGCATGTGAAGCTCGAATGGATGTTAAATTTGTACCTAAAAGTGGAAGGTGGCATATCTTTTATTTCTCCAACAAACACAACCATGATCTATTGGATACACAATTCAGTGCTATGTTGCCTGCCCACAGAAAAATGACAGAGGCAGATATTATGTAAATAATGAACATGTTAAAGTCAGGAATTAGCACCTCACATATATTTGGTCTTCTAGCTAGTCAAGCAGGCGGGTACGAATTGTTGGCTATGGTCCCAGAGATATGTATAATGAGATTTCCCCGCCTGCTTGACTAGCTAGAAGACCAAATATCTGTGAGGTGCTAATCTCTGACTTTAGCATGTTCATCATTTACATAATATCTGCCTCTGTCATTTTTCTGTGGGCAGGCAACATAACACTGAATTGTGTATCCAATAGATCATGGTTGTGTTCGTCAGAGAAATAAAAGATATGCCACCTTCTACTTTCTGGTACAAATTTAACATCCATTCGAACTTCACATCCAGTTCTTGTTTCCAATCTAGGCTCCTTCTTCTTTTTTTCTATCGTGTAATATTTCTCCATCCTGAATCATTGCCTATGACATACAAATTTTTGTTTGTAAATCTCGCCAGTACTATTCTTGAAGGTCTTGCTCTTCCTTGCACTAAAGCCCTTCGACTTTGAGTACTTCATATAAAAATCAAATGCAAGCTGCAAAGTAAAAAAGTGGTATTTGCCAATTTTTTCCGCAAAATTATCACTAAATTTCAAAGTTGTAATGTCTTGTACGGAGTCAACCGCATAAGCGGCTTCAAGGATATCTTCTGACTGATCAGATTAAAAAAACGCTCCCTCGGTAAATTCATCTCTGAAATCTTGTTCGAATTCATTCTGTTCATCCATCATATCTTGGTCACTTACTAGCTCTTTCTGTTGGTTAAAGTCATCGTCCTCCTGATATTGCTCATTCATCTCAGTATCCGTAAATATACCTGACATCTTAAAAATATCCAATGAAAAAAAATTATTTAATACACACAAAGTCATATATTTTTATTTGTGGTAAAAGTTAAAAATTAAAAGTAAATAATATTTAAACTTTTTTGTTTAACAAAATTAAAATAAAGCACAAAAATAAGAATAAATTTATATAGGAGTACATTTATTATGTTATAATTTTAATAATCTATTCTATTATATAAAAATCGGATGTCTACACTTAATGATAGAGCTGAAGTGGCATGCTTAAGAGAGTGTTTCCCGATTTAATTTTTTAACTCATTCAATATAATTTATTACCATGAGTTAATTATATCAGCTAATTGATTTGATTAGATATTTAAATATTAATATAATTTATTATAATATATATTACTTAATTAATTTTACTACATTAATTGTAATTTGTTATATTAGTTAATTAATTTATTTATTTATAAAGTCCGAAAATAAATAATTTATTATTTATTCTAATTGAATTCATTAAATTTAATTATATATTATATATGAATTAATAATAATTTATAAATCACTTTATATTATATATGTATTAACAAAATATTATATATGTCTTAATGTGTTAATTGAATATTATATACGCACAGAAAAATAAATACAAAGATGATTTATATAATATTGATAATATTATATTAGCACGGTGATTTTTTTTGTTTTGATATCATATAGTATTGATAATGATAATATTATTATATAGTATTATATAAACTTTCTAATATTAGTATAGAAAATTGAAAAATTATTCCTTATGGCAATTATTCTTAGTGGAATAGTGTGTCCCTTATATAGTATTGATAATTGTTGCTTAATTTAAAGTAATTGTATATTGGTATCTTAAATTTATTTTTCAATAATGACCTAAATAGATAAATCTAATTGAATTGAATGATTATCTAAATATTTATTATAAGATATTACGTCTTTATTATTTCGATTCTCTTAGCACCTATAAATATCCTTCTATATTGTATCCTTTTACACAACTTGAATACACACAAACCTTTTCTCTACTGCTCTCTCTTACCCTTTCTAATAATAATAAGTACAATTTAATTTAGTTAGAAGCTCATTTTTTATAGTCTTCTATAAAATAATCTTTTTATCACTTTGGATATTTTAACTCTTTTTTTTCTCTTTACATGTAATTTTGTTGTGCATTAATTTTATTTATTTAATGATGAAATATACTCATGTTAATTCTATCATATAATAGTTTGTTTTTCTCTTATGTATTTTTATTTGTATAGTTACTATTGATCTTACTGTTTTCGATCTTGCTGCTTTTGTTTTCTTGAATTGTTCTTTATTTTTTTATGACTTGATAATTTAAAAAAAAAAGCAAAGAACAGAAAAAAGATGGCCAAAGACGAAGGTTAGAAGTCTAAAGCAACAACATCATTCCTCAGCATTATTATTATTAATATGAACTTTATTATTTTTTTTCTAACATTCTTTAATGCAAGCTTCGTTTCTTTTTCTTAATTATTATTAATACTTTTATTCTTTTCTTCTCTAATTATAAATCTTCTTATAATAATTTTTTGATCGGATATTTTTTTGGTCTAATAAATTTTTTTCTCTATTTTTTGTCAAAAATAATTTATATTAGAAAAAAAGATAAAAGTAAATTTTAAGATTCAAATTTAAATAAGATGTGCAAAGAATAACTATTGAATTCATTTGGTCTATTTAAACACTTTGTATTATCATCATTGAAAATTTTAAATACTATTATAAAGTTCTAGATATTTTTATTTTATTGTTCTTAAATTATATATATTATACCGTGTATTTGAAGAGTTTCATCTTTTTAAAAATAAAGTGTGACATTATATACTTTTTAGATACAACAAATAAATAATAAGGTTAAAGCGAGTAACAAAATTGATTATATAATAAGATACAAATTTTTTGAATTTCTAGCACAATTAACAAATTTTTAGTTTCAAAATAGTTGTTTACTCTATTTTTTATCTTTTATTTGATTTTTTATAATTTTTTCTTGATTTTTTTAATTAATTATGATTGTAATAACTCATCATAAATTTGTGTTTTGTAAAAAAAAATTATCAATCATAAAACACAGAAGACTTAACCAAAAAATTTAAAAAATATTGATTAATTACAAAAAAAAATTATAAATTGTGCTTTAATTATATTGTAAAATACAAATTGGGACTATTTAAAATTAGTTTTTTACCATTAATGTTAACTTCAATCATAATAAGGTAAAAAGTAAAAATTATATATAATAATTTTATTTTATTATTTATACTACCAAAATTATTCTTTAATATATTATATCCTATTTATTCTTATTCATTAATAATCTTTAGTTCTCTATTTTCAATAAAAATTCGAATTGATTAAATAGATTATTTTTCAATTAGTAATATAATTATTGTGATATTTACTTTATTCAGTAATATTTTTTAATTTATTTAATCTGATTAATCATCTCTTTCTTATTTTATGCTAATTTAACTAATTAAAGTTAATAAATTTTAGTTATTTTAATTTTTGTAATTTTTTATTATAATAATGTATTTCTATTAATGTATTAATATAATTTTAATATTTATATATCATTAATAATAATAATCTCATTTTAAAGTGATGTTTTATTCCCTATATATATATATATATATATATATATATATATATATATATATATATATATATATATATATATATATATATATATATAATATGTCTAATTGTAAAAAATTTACTATTTTTTATACTATTAGATTAAACATATTTATATTCAATTTATTTGATTATTTAATTAAAATTAATTATATTAAAAGATTATATTAAGATTATGGTAGACTAATTATATTATTATTCATTAATTATATTAAAAGATTAAGATTATGATAGATTATCATTATTTTATTATTTTTTATTTTTTGATATTAATTCAGATGTTTAGCTTCTTTTTATTATCATTTTTTATTCTCTTATTCTATGTGTTTATTCTCATAAATCTTGCTAAATTAAATAAAGTATTGTATATCTTCTTTTTATTCTTCTTTTATATACACATAAAATTTATTAAATTATTTTTCTTCCATCTAATTTTGTTTCTCGTCTATTTATATTTTTTTCCTTTAATATTTTATTGGTTCTTATTTTTCTAAATTTTATTTTAATTTATGTATTTGTTCTTACTATACCTAATTTTTTTATTTATGTGTAATATACATTCTTATATATGTTATAGAAATATGATTTGATTCCATTAACTTGTCAATTTTTTTTTGAAAAATCTAAAGCTAAAGCACAAAAATATATTTATAGATATTTTACTTTAATTTTTTCACTAAAAAATATAATATTTTTTTGTCATATTTGTTGGAATTCAAAGTTAAATATGAATATTAATTTTTGAAATAGAATAAATATATTTTAAATTTTTTACATCTAAAAATAATATTCTATCAATGTTAGAATTATTTATATGGATAAGTAATAGTGAATATAGAATTATTTAGGATGGATAGAACAAAATACATCTTTTTATTGAAAATACGAATTTAAAAATATTATGTTCAATTCTCAGTAGTCAACCTCTCATTGAACCATTGTATTTTCAAAAGATTTTTGAAAAAATGAAATAGTTTTAGGGGTATAAATTTTGTAAAAATTTAATTAATTTAAGATATTTATTATCGTTGATTAAAAAAGTAAATTGAAATGACAATTTAATATTTTTATACTCTTAAAATATTATTTATTTATTTTTCTAGCATTCTTTATCATCCAATGATCACATTAATATAATTTGATTCAATAAAATTATTTTATTATCATTTGATTGAATAAAATTTTTATTTTAGCTGAAAATTTTAGGATTTCTCAGCCTCAAGATCATCATGTTAAATCATTAAAAAATATAACTAAGAGTGCAGAAGCGTCTCTTCATTCGAAAGTATGATTGAGATCAGAGAGCTTGGCTCTTGTGGTTCTTTGATCTTCGTCAACCAAAACCTTCTGTATTTTTTATAGGGCTGAAACACAATTTTACTGTGGGAAAAGAGCTACAAAGGCGAGTTTGATATGTTGGAGACCAAAATTCCAAAGTCATTATTTATATTTGAGTGTGACACTCATTAAACCCTAAAACTCAAATAAAATAGTATCTATGATTTTAATCTCATTTATCCAAATCAAAAATAATAATGACTTATTTAATTTAACATTTATGACAATAAATAAAATCACCCTTATATAAGTCATTTAATGTGAAATTACTTAATTTACGATTATAATTAATATATGTATTATCCATAAATATATTAAGAAATAATAATTTCCTAACAATCTTCTACTTGGGTTATAAATATATATTTTTCTGAGATAACCTCTTATAAATTTTACGCGTAAATCTTAATGTTATTTCTCTTATTACTTTATTAATCTGGCCTATCTCATATATTAGTTATGAAATTACCGAAACTTTTATCACATTAGTGTCACAACAAAACCACGATGATCCCATACTAAAATACTCAACCACATAGATCAAATTTGAATGAGAAAATTCAGAAATTACATGCAAAAATGATCTCATGCATGTCTATTTTTAACTTGAATAAAAATTCTATTTTATTCGGTGACCGACTCAGATGAAACTGCAACAGCAACGTCCGGGCTCATAACGAAGGCGACTAAGTGATGAGTTTGTGGAAGAAGAAGAGAAGAACTTAACAGACTCACAATGAGAGAGAGAAAGAGAGAGAGAGAGCGAAAAATTTACCTAGAGAAAAGAAACTCGGCAGGAGAATGGTGGCGACGGGCTCAACAACGACGGTAACGGGATGAGTAGCGATGATGACATAAGCTGTGAACAGTGACGGACCCAGAAAAATTTAGTAATGAGGACAAAAATATAATAAAATTTAGGTAAAGATATTTTTTTTGCTTTTAACAATATTCAACAAGTTAAGGATTAGTCCGTCATGAATTTGAATTCCATTTAAGAATCTACAATTGGCCGGCAATGAGTTGCTCTACATATGAGACAGAATTCGAACCCTCAATATTTATTTAAGCGGACGACTAAGTTGATCACTTGATCAATATAAATTGGTTTAGATATATTCAAAATTTAAAATTAGAACTATCTAATACATATTGATAAGAACTAGAAATATACACACAATCATTATTATAATATTTAAAATAATAAAAATATAATTTCATACACATAGTATAATATTTAAAATAACAAAAAATATTTATAAGGACCTTTTTTATTTTTAACATAATTAAATATTATTTTTTATATATATTTTTTAAACAATTATTTTACTTAATTGTCAAATCTACTTATTATAATTTTTATAGTATAAATAAATTTTTTAACCAAAATAATTACAGTATATTAATACATAGATATTTTTTTATCTTAAACAATTTTTAAAAAATCACTAATAATTTAAGTTGTATTTAATTAGAAAATTAAATTTTAATTTAATTATTAATTAATTAACTAATATAATATAATTAATTATCACTAATTTTTTAGTATATTTATTTATTTTTCATACTAAATCAAATTTAACAATATAATTATTATTATGTGTTAAGTTTAACAAAATATTTTTTTAACATAAAATACAAAAGAACTATTTATATTTTATTTTGAGACAAATATAATATAATAAGTGGTATATATGTATGTAAGTATTACTTTTAAAAAAAAAAATTGTGGGGGCAAATGCCCCCTCTATATTAAACGTGGGTCCGTTTCTGACTGTGAAGGAAGATGGAAGTTGTGAATAGGTAAGCGGCAATGAACTCAGCAACAACATGACAGGAGTTATGCAGTTTTTTTGTGAAGAAGTCGAGAAGAAGAAGATTTTAGGTGAGGATGATTGAGTTTATCTTGCATGGCTATAGAGTATAAATTGAAGTTATGAATCATGTGTGATGTGAGGCAAATCCTAATTCATAAAATATGTTTATATGTATATATTCGGGCGGGTACACCCTAAACCCAACCATACCCTGTCTTGAGCAAAATCTGCCCCGACTCGGGTCAAATTATTACCCTTTTCATCCGGGTATGGATGGGTCGGGTACCTGCGTATTCGAAAACTCCTACCAAGTCTACCCACGTATTGATACTCCATTTACTAAGGGTTTATCGCTAGCCAATGGATTGCTATATACACAAGACGAGATTCTAACTCCTAATAGTTGTTTAAGCAGACGAGTGAAATGATCACTTAACAAACTCAAATTGATTAAAACAAATACTAATTATTTTTAATATTTTAATATTAAAAAATTTGAGAGTTTAATTTTAATTATAACTTTATAAAATATTTATAATAATAATTACTATATATATTATTTAATTTTTTAATAAAATTTTTAATATAATTTTATGTATTATCCCGTACAAGGTATGGGAACATATACTAGTTAATGTAAATTTTAAAAAATTGAATAAATTTATATTTATTTTGATTACATTCAAAAGTGAATTATATGTATTCTTATAATCCAGAAATATACTTAACTTCTTTTATAATAAGTAAGTTTTTCAATAATTTAATTTATTAAAAAAATCTCATCTTTTTATTTATCCTACAAAATAAAAATTCATATTAATAATTTTGAATAAGAGAATTAAAATAAAATATAAAAATAAAGCTTGAATAAAAAAATACAAAGTTTTCAATCTAAAAATATAAAATAGTTAAAAAATAAAAAATTATTTAAATATGATTTTTCAAAATACTCTATAACTTAGATGAATAAAAATTATTTTTAAAATGAATCATGATATATTGATACAAAATTTATTGTATGTAAATTTTCTTAAAAATTAATAAACCTCTCTCGTTAATAACAATATTGGAACTTAAATTTGAACGCTAATTGATATTATATATTGTGTAGGTACTTAGAGTATATTAGAAAAATACGTTAATAATTTGAAGAGAAAAATTATTAGTGTAAATTTTTTTTTTAAATTAATCCTTATTAAACTATTCTACTTTTATTCCTTCAAAACATATCTTAATAAAAATACTTGTAATAATAACTTAAATCCAATAAGAATATCTTAACAGAACGTGAGTACGTGATTGAGTATGTTGTTTTAGATTATAAACATAGGGGTAAAATAGGAAAAAAATAATCGACACCAAACCCTCTATATTCCTAATATAAATTGTTATAGATAAGTATAGTTTCTTAAACTTTTTTGGTGTCCAGGCCACTACTCGCCCCCTCTAGGTCCGTCCCTGATTGCTAGCTAATTAATTAATGATAAAAAATAATAACATCTATTTACTTTTTAGTATTTCTCAATTTCTGTGAATTAATAAAAGATAAAAAAATATTTTTTCCTTACACAATCAATTTCATGAATAAAGTATCGAAACAAATAATTGCAAAAGTAGATATTCTATTCACTCGATTTTGTAATCAAAACGATGGTTTATTTTTTGAACACTACAATGAAAAATTTGATTAGACTTTTGTTGATTGCTGCAACGCAACGGTGATTAATGATGAAAAAATAGTGGATATTAAATAGACGGATAAAAAATTAAAAAAAATTGGATATTGAGTAGATGGATGTTCCAAAGAAAAACAATTAAATTTTTTATAATCAAAGAAAATGATACACGATTTCAATGGTGGGATTGAATAATTAGTGATGGATTATTCACCAATTTATAATGTTAATATTAAGGAAAAGATAAGATTACTTTATCTACATTAAAATAAAACAGCAAAAATTGAAGATAGAATTTTAAAGATAAGATAGATGAATAATAAGATAATTTCTAAAAAGATAACAAGATTGAAATAGGCGCATGACACATTTCAATTGATTGGGTAGCACACTTCAATCGATTGAATTAGGCAAATTCATATTATTTTGGTGAATTCAATCGATTGGATTACAATACCAATAGATTGAAATCCGAAAAAAACACATTTAGATCACTTTCCAATCGATTGAATTTTCAAACCAATCGATTAAATTAGAAGTCACGTGCATAACCAATCGATTGAATAGTGAGACCAATCGATTGTTTTGAAGAAATCAATCGATTAAAAATCTTAAACAATCGATTGAATTACATAAATTTCACATTTAATTCATTGTTCAATCGATTATTTTGTGATACACTATAATCCAATCGATTGAGTTATCATTCAATCGATTGTTTTAATAAACCAATCGATTGAATTTCAAGGAAATACGATTTGGAAGCCATGACGAACGTCACGAGATCAAATATAAAAATCTAATCTATTGGAATGGCCAAAAGTTTTATTAAGATCAATGGAGGATATAATTGGTTGTTGTTTTTGTATTTGATTGTTAATAAATATAATAGATAATTGATAAAATAATAATTTATAAAATAAAAAACAGTTTCTATAATTAAATAAAATATATGGAATTAATTTATAACTAAAAGTAATTCAAAAATTATGTAACAATGGTTAAAAAAACTCTAAAAACATATTTATTAATGGACCATTAAGTGATCCAAATATTCTTGAACTACCGAATGCCGAACCAAAAGACAATGTGAAGTGTGGTGTTGTGTTGAGTTATGTGATGAGGTTTAGAATTTAACTCCCAAGGACTCTATTATATATCAGCAGAGAAAGATAGAGTTAAGTTGATTAACAATTATCAAGAATCTATCTTTAATGCAGAATATTTTACTTCACCCCACCGCATCTTTAACTTCCCAGATTCTCTCTTTTATTATGTTGATTTTAAATTTTAATTTTTTTTCCAAAACGTGTTTATCTTTTTATTTTAAATTTTAATTCTTTTTCAAGAAGTGTTATCTTTTTTTGATAGTTAATTATATTACGGTGTAACATAAAAATACAATAATGAGCTATTATATAAGAATATACATTTAGTATTTATAAAAAAAATGAATTATAGTTTTATTTAAAAATTGTAAAATATATACAAATGAATAATAATACATTTAGTGATTAATTAATAATATTCATGAAATACTTTATTAGTTCTAAATGTTAATAGCTTGATGGCTTTAGTAATTGAATTCTCTTCATTGAATAAATAGTATCATGTTAATGATTTGAACTTTAAAAATTTGTTTAAAATAATAAGAAAAGATTTGGATATTCGATAATGTATTCTCCTTTGTTAATAGGCTAATAGCGTTTTTCCCCTAATATTACAAGATGCTACTAGCTGATAGTTTAATTTTCAGTTTTATTCTCTTAGCTTTTGTTCCATATATATAATTTCAGACAAGCAATTATGATTAGGTATGTTAATGTGCATGTTTAGGATCATATTATTTTGTGCAGCTAGTAAAAATAGTTATTGAAATAGGTAAAGATATTATTCTAGTAAGTAGTAACTCTCACAATATTGGTGAATGGTCTTGTTTCATTTAAAATAAATAGTTACTGGTGTTTAGTTTTCTAGTATAATGTTCCTTTGCCAATGTTTTAAAATTGAGTAATCTTGTGATTTTCTAGAATATATTCATAAAAGTCAGATGATAAGGTTGATGAAATTTTTCATTTAAATTATATTGATTTTATAGGAGTTAAGATTCAAAGTGATTTTTAAAATTATATTCGAGTCTCAAAATGGTTGTTAAAGTTAATAGTTACAATTTTGTTATTGAACTTACACTTCGAAACTCATATTAATTCTTAAACATTTTTTGTCTATCGAAACACTAAAACAACATTGTTTTGTATTTATATAAAAAAAAAGCTCGAGCCTCCCCTTTCCCTTCTTTCCCTAATTCTTTTATTTCCCCTTCTCTTTCTATTTCCCCAACCCGAGACATTTGTCGCCGCCTCTCGCCAGTTTCGGTCACGACGCTGCGTTGCTCGCCCTCTTCCCCAACCTAGTCTCTGTTGGGTATATGAAGATGGTAAGATGACAAAATCTTATATTTGTGTAGTGATTTCAAGGCACGATTAGATCGCTTTCTTTAGAGAGATATTTGTCCCCACACTTAGTTGCTATAGGGTTGATGACAATACTCTCCCAGGATACAATGAAACCTAAGAATTTCTTAATTAGCAATAGTAAGAAATTCTCAACTCTCTTGAACAAAGAAAATCTCTTAATAATAGTGTAAATTGTACGCTTAGTACTTTATATCTGAAATAGTGGACAAGGATTTATTTATACATATTGCACGTAGCAATTATGATTAGTTACGTATACAAATGGTTGTGTCATTTCTATTGCCAATAGATACAATGTTTTGAACATATACAACTCTTAAAGAGTTGTGTCCCTTTAGCCAATAGACACAATGTTTTGAACATACACAATCCTTAAAAGGTTGTGTCCCTTCAACCAAATGGTACAAAACGGTTAGTAACCGTTTAATAATATTAATAAAAATGTTAATAATAATATTAATAATATTAATTAATCAAATTTGTAAATACCCTTCAATCTCCCACTATTTACAAAATTTAAATGTCATACAAGTATATGCATAAAGAATGTGTCACTAAGATTAAACATTCTTTTAGTGTAAATTTTAAAGTTCTAACGAAGTAATAGGTGTCTAATCGATTAAACCTATACTCCATATGCTAGTACCAAAAATCACACACATTACTTATACCCTCCAAGTTCAAGAGTTTACAATTTTAAGCACTTATATGGCCTTGTGCTCATCCTGGTTTCATGAATATTTACGAGAATAAAACCTCTAAAATTCTCGATTAGAGCGGCACCACTCTTATATTCATATAGGTGGAATCTTTTGATAGATAATATTATCATTCCATTAAGAGTTTAAACTCACCCTCCTAATTTATTGTAAATAGCACTAAATCCTATACCTTAGTGCTCCAATTGCTAAATAACTTGTTATTACCCATTAAACCTTGAAACTAGTGGTCTACTAGAATAAGATTGGGCTCCCATCATTTAGCAATAATAGGTTTTAATCCCATTTTAGCAGTAGTTTCTTTGATTTTATCCCTTGACAAACCTTTAGTCAAAGGATCTGCTAAATTTTCTTGAGATCTTACATAAGTGATAGTAATTACACCATCATCTATTAGTTGCCTCACAAATTCATGTCTCAAACTTATATGTCTAGACTTTTCATTATAAACCTTATTATATGCTCGAGACATGGTTGATTCACTATCACAGAAGATTGAAATGGTTGTCGTCTGCTGTGGCCACAGCTTTATATCATATAACAAATTTCTTAACCATTCCGCTTCTTTACCTGCGGCTGATAAAGCTACAAACTCAGCCTCCATAGTAGAATGTGTAATACATGTTTGTTTCTTTGAGGCCCAACTTATTGCTCCACCACCTATGGTGAAAATCCATCCTGAAGTGGATTTGTTATCACTAAGATTTGTAATCCAACTTGCGTCAGAATAACCTTCTAAAACTGCGGGATAATCACTATAATGTAATCCCAAGTTTATGGTTTTCTTGAGATAACCAAGAACTCTTGTTATAGCTTTCCAATGTTGATTGCTAGGCTTTCCTGTAAACCTTGATAATTTGCACACAGCAAATGCTATATCAGGTCTAGTACAATGCATTGCATACATTAAACTTCCTATAGCATTAGCATATTCTAATTGTGCTATAGATCTTCCCATGTTTCCTTCTAATTTAAGATTAGGATCATACGATGTATTGGATTCTTTAATTGTGAGATGATCAAACTTTTCCAATACCTTTTTAATATAATGAGATTGACTTAAAGTAAAGCCAACTTCATTCTTATGTACCTTTATGCCTAATATTGTATCAACTTCATTCAAATCCTTCATCTTGAATTTAGAAGTTAGATACTCCTTCGTTATATGAATTTCTTCTAAATTTGTTCCGATGATTAACATATCATCAACATATAAACAAATAATTACTCCATAATCTTTAGTAAATTTTGAGTAAATACATTTATCCGCACTATTATGTGAGAAGCCATTTGATAACACCACTGAATCAAACTTCTCATGCCATTGTTTACGCGCTTGTTTTAGCCCATACAAAGACTTAATTAATTTGCAAACTTTCTTTTCATTTCCGGGTAGTACATAGCCTTCTGGTTGCTCCATATAAATTTCTTCATTAAGATCTCCATTTAGAAAAGCCGTTTTAACATCCATTTGATGTATATGAAGCTTATGTATGGATGATAATGCTATAAGAGCCCTAATAGAAGTCATTCTTGTCACAAGTGCGTAGGTATCAAAATAGTCTAGACCTTCTTGTTGTCTAAACCCCTTGGCCACTAACCTTGCTTTAAAGGTTTGTAAAGAACCATCAGTATTATACTTTTTTTTTCTAAATACCCACTTACATCCTATAGGATTTGATCCTGGAGGCAAATCAACCAAGACCCAAGTATTGTTAGATAATATTGAGTCCATTTCATCATTTATTGCTTCTTTCCAAAAAGCAGAATCCCTTGAAGCCATAGCCTCTTTGAATGTTTGAGGATCACCCTCTATGTTCATAACAATAGGAATTTTGTTTGTTACAGAATTCCTAGTTCCTTCTACCAAAAAGGTGATAGCCTGAGAAGAAATAAAATATGGACCCAAGTCCTTTTCTTTTCTTACTATCAAGCTCTTCCTTGGTTCAATAAACTCTTTGTCGCTTAGACGTTTATTATTTTGATTATTTATTTCTTGTGAAATATTAGTATCATTTTGGGGATACTCTGAATTAGAAGTTGAATCATTGATAAATTTATTTTCAATAAATTCTACTTCTCTTGATTCAACAACTACATTAGACACTAAGTCTAATATTCTATATGCTTTAGAATTTTGAGCATATCCTATAAAAGTGCCTTTTATGGCTCTTGGCCCCAATTTGGTTCTCTTTTGATCAGGAACTCGATAAAAGGCTAAACACCCCCACACTTTAAGATAATTTAAATTAGGTTTCCTTCCTTTCCAAATTTCATAAGGAGAAACCTTTCTATGTCTTGATGGTATCCTATTGTGGATATGACATGATGTCAATAATGCTTCACCCCACAAATTGTAAGGCAATTTTGCATTTAGTAACATTGAATTAACCATATCCACTAAGGTACGGTTCTTTCTTTCCGCCAAACCATTTTGTTGCGGAGTATATGGAGCGGAAGATTCATGCACAATACCATGTAATTCACAAAAGTGATCAAATTCATTAGAAAAATATTCTCCACCTTGATCACTACGAAGAACTTTTATTTTCTTATCATGCATATTTTCTACTTCCATTTTATATTTCTTAAACATTTCAAAAGCTTCATCTTTATTTCTAAGCAAATACACATAAGTAGATCTAGAACAATCATCAATGAAGGTTATAAAGTATCTTTTTCCTCCTCTAGTAATATTGCCATTTAGCTCACAAATATCACTATGAATCAATTCTAATAAATGTGTATTTCTTTCAACCTTAGGAAAATGTTTCTTAGTAATTTTAGATTATATGCAAATATCACATTTCTTACTAAAATCCTTGTTACTAAGATCAATATAGTTATTCTTTTGCATATATTCAATTGATTTGTAATTTAAGTGTGCTAATCTACTATGCCATAAATCACAAGAATCAACAACATACAAGGAAACATTCACTTTATTAATACTAAGTTTAAACATGCCTTCAGTACAATATCCTTTTCCTATGAATACATCATTCTTAAGAAAGATCACTTTATCGGATTCCATAACAACTTTGAATCCTTTCTTACACAAGAGACTAACAGAAACTAAATTTTTTCTCAAATCTGGAACATGAAGTACATTTATTAAACTTAATTTCTTTCCAGATTTAAAATTTAATTCTACACTTCCTTTACCACAAACTTTGGCTGAGTTGTCATTGCCCATCAAGACTTCTCTATTGTTCACTTCTTCATATGTTTTGAATTGGTTGCGATCATTGCAAACGTGAACAGTAGCCCCAGAATCTAACCACCACTCAAGTGATTTTCCTTGTGTTGCTATGTTGACTCCCTACCATTGGAGCAAATAATTTTGAGCTGAAACCTCAACTAGTTGCTCTAATGCAACAGAACTGCAAATTCCATGGACTTCCATCAGAAGATCCCTATCAATTTTTAACTGAGTTCTTGCAGATCTGTGAGACTATTAAGACTAATGGAGTGGATCCTGAAATCTACAAGCTCATGCTTTTCCCTTTTCCTGTAACAGACAGAGCTAGAACATGGTTGGATTCACAACCTAAGGATAGCCTGGACTCATGGGATAAGCTGGTCGCGGCCTTCCTGGCTAAATTCTTTCCTCCTCAAAAGCTGAGCAAGCTTAGAGTGGATGTTCAGACCTTCAAACAAAAAGATGGTGAATCCCTCTATGAAGCTTGGGAAAGATACAAGCAGATGACCAAAAGGTGTCCTTCTGACATGCTTTCAGAATGGACCATTCTGAATATATTCTATTATGGTTTATCTGAATTCTCTAAGATGTCACTGGACCATTCTGCAGGCGGATCCATTCACCTAAAGAAAACACCTGCAGAAGCTCAAGAATTAATTGACATGGTTGCAAATAACCAGTTTATGTACACTTCTGAGAGGAATTCCGTGAATAGTGGGACGCCTCAAAGGAAGGGAGTTATTGAAATTGATACTTTGAATGCCATATTGGCTCAGAACAAAATGTTGACTCAGCAAGTCAACATGATTTCTCAAAGTCTGAATGGATGGCAAAATGCATCCAACAGTACTAAAGAGGCATCTTTTGAAGAAGAAGCATATAATCATGAGAACCCTGCAATAGCAGAGGTAAATTACATGAGTGAACCTTATGGAAACACCTACAATTCATCATGGAGAAATCATCCAAATTTCTCATGGAAGGATCAACAAAAGCCTCAACAAGGCTTTAATAATGGTGGACGAAATAGGCTTAGCAATAGCAAGCCTTTTCCATCATTTTCTCAACAACAGACAGAGAATTCTGAGCAAAGCACCTCTAACTTAGCAAATCTAGTCTTTGATCTGTCTAAGGCCACTTTAAGTTTCATGAGTGAAACAAGGTCCTCCATTAGAAACCTGGAGGCACAAGTGGGCCAGCTGAGAAAGTTACTGAAACCCCTCCTAGTACTCTCCCAAGCAATACTAAAGAGAATCCTAAAAGAGAGTGCAAGGCCATTGACATAGTCAACATGGCCAAACCTAGAGAGGAAGGAAAGGACGTGAATCCCAAGAGGGAAGACCTCATGGGATGTCTCTCAAGCAAGAAGGAGTTCCCAATTAAGGACCCAAAGGATTCTGAAAGTCATATAGAGACCATAGAGATTCCATTAAACCTCTTTCTGCCATTCATGAGCTCTGAAAACTATTTTTCCTCTGAAGAAGATGAATATGTAACTGGAGAGCAAGTTGCTCAATATCTAAGAGCCATCATGAAGCTGAATGCCAAATTTTTTGGTAATGAGACTTGGGAAAGTGAACCTCCCTTGCTCATTAGTGAACTAGATACATGGATTCAGCAAACTTTACCTCAAAAGAAACAAGATCCTGGAAAATTCTTAATACCCTGTACCATAGGCACCATGACCTTTGAGAAGGCTCTGTGTGACCTAGGGTCAGGCATAAATCTTATGCCACTCTCTGTAATGGAGAAGCTGGGGATCATTGAGGTAGAGCCTGCCTTATTTTCATTACAATTGGCAGACAAGTCAGTGAGACAAGCTTATGGATTAGTAGAGGATGTGTTAGTAAAGGTTGAAGGCTTTTACATCCCTGCTGATTTCATAATCTTAGACACTAAGAAGAAGGAGGATGAATACATCATCCTTGGAAGACCTTTTCCAGCCACAGCAGAAGCTGTAATTGATGTTAACAGAAGAGAATTAGTCCTTCAATTGAATGGGGACTCCCTTGTGTTTAAAACTCAAGGTTATCCTTCTGTAAACATGGAGAGGAAGCATGAAAAGCTTCTCTCAGTACAGTGTCAAACAGAGCCCACACAGTCAAACTTTAAGTTTGGTGTTGGAAGGCCACAACCAAACTCTAAGATTGGTGTTGAAACTCCACAACCAAACTCTAAGTTTGGTGTTGGGAGTCTACAACATTGACCTTATCACCTGTGAGGCTCCATGAGAGCCCACTGCCAAGCTTTTGACATTAAAGAAGCACTTATTGGGAGGCAACCTAATTTTTATTTATCTAATTTTATTTTTATTTTTATTTTATTTTGTGTTTTATTAGGTACATGATCATGTGGAGTCACGAAAAAAATACTAAAATTAAAAACAGAATCAAAAATAGCAGAAGAAAAATCACACCCTGGAGGAAGGACTTACTGGTGTTTAAACGCCAGTAAAGAGCATCTGGCTGGCGTTCAATGCCAGAACAGAGCATGGATTTGGCGTTGAACGCCAGAAACAAGCATGGAACTGGCGTTCAATGCCAGAAACATTCTGCAACTGGGCGTTGAATGCCCAGAACAAGCATCACTTCGGCATTTAAACGCCAGAATAGCATGCAAAGGCGTTTTACATGCCTAATTGGTGCAGGGATGTAAATCCTTGACACCTAAAGATCTGTGGACCCCACAGGATCATCTCAGGATCTGTGGACTCCACAAGATCCTCACCTACCTCTCTTCTCTCTACTCATGGCCATCCCTTCTATTTTCTATACACCCCACCTACCTCCACTCACCCTCTCTCTCTTCTTCACACATTCCAACAACACTCTTCTCCAAAAACCCTTCACCAATCACCTCAATCTCTCTTCCCCATCACCTCTTCACCACTCACATCCATCCACCCTCCCCATAAACCCCACCAACCTTCAAAATTCAAAAATACTTTCCCACCCAACCCACCCTAAATAGCCGAACCTACTCCCTCTCCCCTCACTATATAAACCTCTCTATTCTCCTTCATTTTCACACAACACAACCCCCCTTCTTTACCTTGGCCGAATACACCTCCCCCTCACTCTCCTCCTTATTCTCTCTTCTTCTTCTTCTTTTCTTTCTTCTCTTGCTCGAGGGCGAGCAATATATTAAGTTTGGTGTGGTAAAAGCATAGCTTTTTGTTTTTCCATAACCATTAATGGCACCAAAGGCCGGAGAAACCTCTAGAAAAGGGAAAGGAAAGACAAAAGCTTCCACCTCCAAGTCATGAGAGATGGAGAGATTCATCTCTAAAGCCTATTGGTGGACGAAATTGTGACCCTCTTTGTATTTGCATGAGATTTATTTAATGGCTATTGATTATGTGTGGACACAACTCCGTTCAACTTAACCAGCAAGTGTACTGGGTCATCCAAGTAATACCTTACGTGAGTAAGGGTCGATCCCATAGAGATTGTTGGTATGAAGCAAGCTATGGTCACCTTGCAAATCTCAGTTAGGCAGATTAAATGGTTATGGTTTTCGAAAATTAATAATAAATAGAAAATAAAAAGGGATAGAAATACTTATGTAAATCAATAGTGGGAATTTCAGATAGGCGTATGGAGATGCTGTACTCCTCTCGAATCTCTACTTTTTTTATTACATTCATCCGATCCTTCCTACTCCTTTCCATGGCAAGCTGTATGTAGGGCATCACCATCATCAATGGCTACTTTTGATCCTCTCGGGAAAATGGTCCTATGCGCTGTCACTGCACGGCTAATCGTCTGGAGGCATCACCCTTGTTGATAGCTACATCTCATCCTCTCAGTGAAAATGGTCCAAATGCTCTGTCACAGCACGGCTAATCATCTGTCGCTTCTCAATCAGGTTGGAGTAGAATCCATTGATTCTTTTGCGTTTGTCATCATGCCCAGCCTTCAGGAGTTTGAAGCTCGTCACAGTCATTCAATACCGGAATCCTACTCGGAATACCACGGACAAGGTTAGACTTTTCGGATTCCCGGGATCCTACTCGGAATACCACAGACAAGGTTAGACTTTCCGGATCCCCATGAATGCCGCCATCTATCTAGCTTATACCACGAAGATTCTGTTGGGGAATCTAAGAGATATGCGCCCGGCCTAGAGTAGAACGGAAGTGGTTGTCAGTCACGCACGTTCATAGGTGAGAATGATGATGAGTGTCACGGATCATCACATTCATCAAAGTGTTGTGCAACATATATCTTGGAATAAGAATAAAATAGAATTGAATAGAAAGTAATAGTAATTGTATTGAAACTTGAGATACAGCAGAGCTCCACACCCTTAATCTATGGTGTGTAGAAACTCCACCGTTGAAAATACATAAGTAAAAGGTTCAGGCATGGCCGAATGGCCTGCCCCCATAAACGTGATCAATAGCCTCTTAAGATGAAGAGTAAAACAAAATTGAGACCAAAGATGTCTAATACAATAGTAAATTATCTTATTTATACTAGACTAGCTACTAGGGTTTACATGAGTAAGTATTTGATGCATAAATTCACTTCCGGGGCCCACTTGGTGTATGTTTGGGCTGAGCTTGATCTATCCACGAGCTGAGGCTTCTCTTGGAGTTGAACACCAAGTTATAACGTATTTTGGGCGTTCAACTCCAGGTCATGACGTGTTTCTGGCGTTTAACTCCAGATCATGACGTGTTTCTGGCGTTTAACTCCAGACAGCAGCATGTACTTGGCGTTCAACGCCAAGTTACGTCGTCAATTTCCAAATAAAGTATTAACTATTATATATTTCTGGAAAGCTCTGGATGTCTACTTTCCAACGCCGTTGAGATCGCGCCAATTAGAGTTCTGTAGCTCCAGAAAATTCATCTCGAGTGCAGGGAGGTCAGATTCCGACAGCATCAGCAGTCCTTTTGTCAGCCTTTTTCAGAGTTTTGCTCAAGTCCCTCAATTTCAGCCAGAAATTGCCTGAAATTACAGAAAAACACAAAAACTCATAGTAAAGTCCAGAAATGTGAATTTAACATAAAAACAAATGAAAACATCCCTAAAAGTAGCTTGAATTTACTAAAAACTACCTAAAAATAATGTCAAAAAGCGTATAAATTATCCGCTCATCACAACACCAAACTTAAATTGTTGCTTGTCCCCAAGCAACTGAAAATCAAATAGGATAAAAAGAAGAGAATATACTAGAAACTCCAAAATATCAATGAATATTAATTCTAATTAGATGAGCGGGACTTGCAGCTTTTTGCTTCTGAACAGTTTTGGCATCTCACTTTTTCCTTTGAAGTTTAGAATGATTGGCTTCTCTAGGAACTTAGAATTTCGGATAGTGTTATTGACTTTCCTAGTTAAGCATGTTGATTCTTGAACACAGCTACTTATGAGTCTTGGCCATGGCCCTAAGCATTTTATTTTCCAGTATTACCACCGGATACATAAATGCCACAGACACATGACTGGGTGAACCTTTTCAGATTGTGACTCAGCTTTGCTAGAGTCCCCAGTTAGAGGTGTCCAGAGCTCTTAAGCACACTCTTTTGCTTTGGATCACAACTTTAACCACTCCGTCTCAAGCTTTTCACTTGGACTTGCATGCCACAAGCACATGGTTAGGGACAGCTTGATTTAGCCGCTTAGGCCTGGATTTTATTTCCTTGGGCCCTCCTATCCATTGATTCTCAAAGCCTTAGATCCTTTTTACCCTTGCCTTTTGGTTTTAAGGGCTATTGGCTTTTTCTGCTTGCTTTTTCTTTTTCTTTCTATTTTTTTTCGCCATTTTTTTCTTTTTCTTTTTTTCTCGCAAGCTTTTTGCTTTTTCACTACTTTTTCTTGCTTCAAGAATCAATTTCATGATTTTTCAGGTTGTCAATAACACTTCTCTTTGTTCATCATTCATTCAAGAGCCAACAGTTTTAACATTCATAAACAGCAAGATAAAAAATATGCACTGTTCAAGCATTCATTCAGAAAACAAAAAGTATTGTCACCACATCAATATAATTAAATTAAATTCAAGGATAAATTCAAAATTCATGTACTTCTTGTTCTTTTGAATTAAAACATTTTTCATTTAAGAAAGGTGAAGGATTTATAGAATTTATTCATAGCTTTAAGACATAGTTACTACATCCTAATGATCATGAAGTAGAGACACAAAATATAGATAGACATGAAGGATAAAAACTGAAAAAGCAGAGAAAATAAGAACAAGGAATGAGTCCACCTGAGTGAGGGTGGCGCCTTCTTGAAGGTCCAATGGTGCTTTTTGAGCTCCATTATGTCTCTTCCTTGCTTCTGTTGCATGATCCCTAGTGATTTTGGTGTTCCTATCCTTAGTTGCTTCCAATAATTATGTGGAGGAACATGTATCCCCTGAGTTATCTCAGGGATTTCTTGAAGAGGGAATTTCTCATGCTCTCTTGATGTGCAGTCAAATGCTCTTCTACTGAGCTATGGACCCTTGAGATGAATCTCTCCATCTCCCATGACTCAGAGGTGGAAGCTTTTGTCTTCCCTTTTCCTTTTCTAGAGGATTCTCCGGCCTTAGGTGCCATTGATGGTTGTGGAAAACAAAAAAGATTGTGCTTTGACCACACCAAACTTAAAATATTGCTCGTCCTCGAGCAAGAGAAGAAAGAAGAGAAGAAGAAGAAGAAGAGAATATGGAGGAGAAGGGGAAGTGTAGGTTCGGCCAAGGTATAGAAGAGGGGGTTGTGTTGTGTGAAAATGAAGGAGAAAGGAAGGGTATATATAGGGAAAGGGGAGAGGGAAGGTTCAGCCATTTAGGGTGGGAATGGGTGGGAAAATGTTTTTGAATTTTGAAGGTAGGTGGGGTTTATGGGGGAGAGTGGATGGATGTGAGTGGTGAAGGGGGTGATTGGGAAGAGGGTTTGAGGTGATTGGTGAAGGGTTATTGGGAAGTGTGACATGGGGGGAATACTCATCACAAAAATAGGATTAGGAGGTAAGGTGGGGATCCTGTGGGGTCCACAGATCCTAAGGTGATCCTGTGGGGTCCACAGATCCTGAGGTGTCAAGGAATTCCATCCCTGCACCAAATAGGCATGTAAAATGCCTTTGTACACCATTCTGGCATTTAAACGCCGTGTGGTGCACATTCTGGGTGTTCAACGCCCATGTAAAGCATGTTTCTGGCGTTGAACGCCAGTTTCATGCATGTTACTGGCGTTCAGCGCCAGCTTTTCCTCTTAGGCACATTCCTGGCGTTCAGCGCCAGAATGTTGCTTGTTTCTGGCGTTCAGCGCCAGGTTGATGCTCTGTTCTGGCGTTGAACGCCAGCCAGATGCTCCTTACTGGCGTTGAACGCCAGCCTGTGCTTCCTCTAGGGTGTGATTTTCTTCTGCTATTTTTGATTCTGTTTTTAATTTTTCTATTTTTTTCGTGACTCCACATGATCATGTACCTAATAAAACACAAAATAATAATAAAATAAAATAAAAATTAGATAAATAAAATTGGGTTGCCTCCCAACGAGCGCTTCTTTAATGTCAATAGCTTGACAGTGGCTCTCATGGAGCCTCACAGGTGATCAGGTCAATGTTGTATAGTCCCAACACCAAACTTAGAGTTTGGATATGGGGTCTTAACACCAAACTTAGAGTTTGGTTGTGGCCTCACAACACCAAACTTAGAGTTTGACTGTGGGGGCTCTTCTTGACTCTGAACTGAGAGAAGCACTTCATGCTTACTCTCTTTTGTCACAGAGGGATGGCCATGTGCCTTAAACACAAGGTAGTCCCTATTCAATTGAAGGACTAGTTCACCTCTATTGACATCTATCACAGCTCCTATTGTGGCTAGGAAAGGTCTTCCAAGGATGATGCATTCATCCTCTTCCTTCCTAGTGTCTAAGATTATGAAATCAGCAGGGATGTAAAGGCCTTCAACCTTTACTAACACGTCCTCCACTATTCCATAAGCTTGTCTCAATGACTTGTCTGCCAATTGTAATGAAAACAAGGTAGGTTGTACCTCAATGATCCCCAGCTTCTCCATTACAGAGAGTGGCATAAGATTTATCCCTGACCCCAGATCACATAGAGCCTTTTCAAAGGTCATGGTGCCTATGGTACAAGGTATTAAGAACTTGCCAGGATCTTGTCTCTTTTGAGGTAAAATTTTCTGAATCCAAGTATCTAGTTCACTAATGAGCAAGGGAGGTTCACTTTCCCAAGTCTCATTACTAAACAATTTGGCATTCAGTTTCATGATAGCTCCTAAATATTGAGCAACTTGCTCTCCAGTCACATCTTCATCCTCTTCAGAAGAAGAATAGTCTTCAGAGCTCATGAATGGCAGAAGGAGATTTAATGGAATCTCTATGGTCTCTGTATGAGTCTCAGATTCCTTTGGATCCTTAATAGGAAACTCCTTCTTGCTTGAAGGACGTCCCAGGAGGTCTTCCTCACTAGGATTTTCGTCCTCCTCCTCCCTTGTGCATTCGGCCACATTGATCACATCAATGGCCTTGCACTCTCCTTTTGGATTCTCTTCTGTATTGCTTGGGAGAATACTGGGAGGAGTTTCAATGACTTTCTTACTCAGTTGGCCCATTTGTGCCTCCAGATTTCTGATGGAGGATCTTGTTTAACTCATGAAACTGAAAGTGGCCTTTGACAGATCAGAGACTAGATTGGCTAAATTAGAAGTGTTTTGTTCAGAATTCTCTGTCTGTTGCTGAGAAGATGATGGATAAGGCTTGCTATTGCTCAGCCTATTGCGTCCACCATTGTTAAAGCCTTGTTGAGGCTTTTGTTGATCCTTCCATGAGAAATTTGGATGATTTCTCCATGATGAATTATAGGTGTTTCCATAAGGTTCACCCATGTAATTGACCTCTGCCATTGCAGGGTTCTCAGGATCATAAGCTTCTTCAGAAGCTGCCTCTTTAGTACTGTTGGATGCATTTTGCCATCCATTCAGACTTTGAGAGATCATGTTGACTTGCTGAGTCAACACTTTGTTCTGAGCCAATATGGCATTCAGAGCATCAATTTCAAGAACTCCTTTCTTCTGAGGTATCCCATTATTCACGGAATTCCTCTCAGAAGTGTACATGAATTGGTTGTTTGCCACCATGTCAATGAGTTCTCTTTAGGCGTTTTCTTTAGGTGAATAGATCCACCTGCAGAATGGTCCAATGACATTTTCGAAAATTCAGATAGACCATAATAGAATATATCTAATATGGTCCATTCTGAAAACATGTCAGATGGACATCTTTTGGTCAGCTGCTTGTATCTTTCCCAAGCTTCATAGAGGGATTCACCATCTTTTTGTTTGAAGGTTTGAACATCCACTCTCAGCTTGCTCAGCTTTTGAGGAGGAAAGAATTTATCCAAGAAGGCGGTGACCAGCTTATCCCAGGAGTCCAGGCTATCCTTGGGTTGTGAATCCAACCATATTCTAGCTCTGTCTCTTACAGCAAAAGGGAAAAGCACGAGTCTGTAGACTTCAGGATCAACTCCATTCGTCTTTACAGTCTCACAGATCTGCAAGAACTCAGTTAAAAACTGATAAGGATCTTCATATGGAAGTCCATAAAACTTCCAGTTTTGTTGCATTAAGGCAACTAGCTGAGGTTTCAGCTCAAAATTATTGGCTCCAATGGCAGGAATGGAGATGCTTCTTCCATCAAATTTGGATGTGGGCTTTGTGAAGTCACCAAGCATTCTCCTTGCATTATTATTATTTTCGGCTGCCATCTCCTTCTCTTGTTCTAATATTTCTGAAAGGTTACCTTTAGATTGTTGTAACTTAACTTCTCTTAATTTTTTCTTCAGAGTCCTTTCAGGTTCTGGATCAATTTCAATAAGAGTGCCTTTTCCTTGTTCCTGCTCATATGAAAGAGAAGAAAACAAGAAAAGAAGAGGAATCCTCTATGTCACAGTATAGAGATTCCTTTATGTTAGTAGAAAAAGAAACGGGAGAAGAATGAAAAAGAGTGGGTTCGGATATTTAGGTGAAGAGAGGTGAAGAGAAGTGTTAGTAAATAAATAATTAAATAGAATAAGAAAGGAGAGGGGAAATTTCGAAAATAATTTTGAAAAAGGGGTTAGTAATTTTCGAAAATTAAAGATAAGATAGAATTAAAATTAAAATTTAAAACAAAAAGAATTTTTGAAAAAGAGGTGAGATATTTTCGAAAACTAGAGAGGGAAAAGTAGTTAGGTGGTTTTGAAAAAGATAAGAAACAAACAAAAAGTCAAAGAGTTAGTTGAAAAAGAAATTAAAATCAAATTTTAAAAAGATAAGAAGATAAGAAGTTAGATAAGATATTTTAAAATCAAATTTTGAAAAAGATAAAATTTTTGAAAAAGATAAGATAAAAGATAAAAAGATTTAATTTTTTAAAATTTAAAATTACTTACTTCACTAACAAGAAACTACAAGATAAGATTCTAGAACTTAAAGATTGAACCTTTCTTAACAAGAAAGTAACAAACTTAAAATTTTTGAATCAATCACATTAATTGTTAGTGAGTTTTTCGAAAATTTGATATAAAGGTAAGAAAAAGATTTTGAAAAAATTTTGAAAAAGATTTTTGAAATTTTCGAAAAAGAGGAAAAATTGGAGAAGATATGATTTTTGAAAAAGATTTTGAAAAGATAAGATTTTTAAAATTGAAACTTTGACTTGACTTGTAAGAAACAACTAATTTTTAAAAATTTTTTGACCAAGTCAACCCAAAATTTCGAAAATTTGGAGGGAAATAAGGAAAAGATATTTTTTTATTTTTGGAATTAATTATGAGAGAGAAAAACACAAACATGACCCAAAACATGAAAATTTTGGATCAAAACACAAGATGCATGCAAGAACACTATGAATGTCAAGATGAACACCAAGAACACTTTGAAGATCATGATGAACATCAAGAACATATTTTTGAAAAATTTTTGATGCAAAGAAAACATGCAAGACACCAAACTTAGAAATCTTTAATGCATGGACTCTAACAAACGAAAAATGCACATGAAAAACAACAAACAACACAAAACAAGAAATCATCAAGATCAAACAAGAAGACTTGTCAAGAACAACTTGAAGATCATGAAGAACACTATGAATGCATGAGATTTTCGAAAAATGCAAGAAAAATTTTTAAAGCATGCAATTGACACCAAACTTAAAAATTGACTCAAGACTCAAACAAGAAACACCAAATATTTTTTTATTTTTATGATTTTCTAATTTTTTTTGGATTTTTATTAATTTTTTTCGAAAATATTTTTGGAAAAACGAAAAAGAAAAATTTTGAAAAAGTTTTTGAAAAGAAAATTACCTAATCTGAGCAACAAGATGAACCGTCAGTTGTCCATACTCGAACAATCCCCGGCAACGGCGCCAAAAACTTGGTGGACGAAATTGTGACCCTCTTTGTATTTGCATGAGATTTATTTAATGGCTATTGATTATGTGTGGACACAACTCCGTTCAACTTAACCAGCAAGTGTACTGGGTAATCCAAGTAATACCTTACGTGAGTAAGGGTCGATCCCACAAAGATTGTTGGTATGAAGCAAGCTATGGTCACCTTGCAAATCTCAGTTAGGCAGATTAAATGGTTATGGTTTTTGAAAATTAATAATAAATAAAAAATAAAAAGGGATAGAAATACTTATATAAATCAATAGTGGGAATTTCAGATAGGCGTATGGAGATGATGTGCTGCTCTCGAATCTCTACTTTTTTTTATTACATTCATCCAATCCTTCCTACTCCTTTCCATGGCAAGCTGTATGTAGGGCATCACCATCATCAATGGCTACTTTTGATCCCCTCGGGAAAATAGTCCTATGCGCTGTCACCGCACGGCTAATCGTCTAGAGGCATCACCCTTGTTGATAGCTACATCCCATCCTCTAAGTGAAAATGGTCCAAATGCTCTGTCACAGCACGGCTAATCATCTGTCGGTTCTCAATCAGGTTGGAGTAGAATCCATTGATTCTTTTGCGTTGTCATCACGCCCAGCCTTCAGAAGTTTGAAGCTCGTCACAGTCATTCAATACCGGAATCCTACTCGGAACACCACGGACAAGGTTAGACTTTTCGGATTCCCGGGATCCTACTCGGAATACCATAGACAAGGTTAGACTTTCCGGATCCCCATGAATGCCGCCATCTATCTAGCTTATACCACGAAGATTCTGTTGGGGAATCTAAGAGATATGCGCCCAGCCTAGAGTAGAACGGAAGTGGTTGTCAGTCACGCACGTTCATAGGTGAGAATGATGATGAGTGTCACGGATCATCACATTCATCAAAGTGTTGTGCAACATATATCTTGGAATAAGAATAAAATAGAATTGAATAGAAAGTAATAGTAATTGTATTGAAACTTGAGGTACAACAGAACTCCACACCCATAATCTATGGTGTGTAGAAACTCCACCGTTGAAAATACATAAGTAAAAGGTTCAGGCATGGCCGAATGGCCAGCCCCCATAAATGTGATCAATAGCCTCTTAAGATGAAGAGAAAAACAAAACTGAGACCAAAGATGTCTAATACAATAGTAAATTATCCTATTTATACTAGACTAGCTACTAGGGTTTACATGAGTAAGTATTTGATGCATAAATTCACTTCCGGGGCCCACTTGGTGTATATTTGAGCTGAACTTGATCTATCCACGAGCTGAGGCTTCTCTTGGAGTTGAACGCCAAGTTATAATGTATTTTGGGCGTTCAACTCCGGGTCATGACGTGTTTCTGGCGTTTAACTCCGGATCATGACGTGTTTCTGGCGTTTAACTCCAGACAGCAGCATGTACTTGGCGTTCAACGCCAAGTTACGTCGTCAATTTCCGAATAAAGTATGGACTATTATATATTTCTGGAAAGCTCTAGATGTCTAGTTTCCAACGCCGTTAAGAGCGTGCCAATTGGAGTTCTGTAGCTCCAGAAAATCCATTTCGAGTGCAGGGAGGTCAGATTCCAACAGCATCAGCAGTCCTTTTGTCAGCCTTTTTCAGAGTTTTGCTCAAGTCCCTCAATTTCAGCCATAAATTGCCTGAAATTACAGAAAAACACACAAACTCGTAGTAAATTCCAAAAATGTGAATTTAACATAAAAACTAATGAAAACATCCCTAAAATTAGCTTGAATTTACTAAAAACTACCTAAAAACAATGCCAAAAAGCGTATAAATTATCCGCTCATCACCTATCAAGACCACTTCTATGATGTTGTGGCCAAGAAGAAGGTGATCCCCGAGGTCCCTTTCAAACTCAAGAAAAATGAGTATCCGGAGATCCGACATGAGATCTAAAGAAGAGGTTGGGATGTTTTGACCAACCCCATTCAACCAGTTGGAATCCTAATGGTTCAAGAGTTCTATGCCAATGTATGGATCACTAGGAACCATGATCAAAGTATGAACCCAAACCCAAAGAATTATCTTACAATGGTTCGGGGGAAATACTTAGATTTTAGAACGAAAAATGTGAGGTTGGCATTCAACTTGCCCATGATGCAAGAAGATGCACACCCCTACACTAGAAGGGTCAACTTTAATCAAAGGTTGACCAAGTCATTATGGACATATGTGTGATAGGAGCTCAATGAAAAAGAGACTCTAAAGGCAAGCCAGTTCAACTAAGAAGACTGGACCTCAAGCCTGTGGCTAGAGGATGGTTGGAGTTCATCCAACGCTCCATCATCCCCACTAGCAACCGATCCGAAGTTACTGTGGATCGAGCCATCATGATTCATAGCATCATGATTGGAGAGGAAGTAGAAGTTCATGAAGTCATCTCCCTTGAATTCTACAAAATAGTCGAAAAGCCCTCCACCTTGGCTAGGCTAGCTTTTCCTCATCTTATTTGCCATCTATGTTACTCAGCTAGAGTTATCATAGAAGGAGATATCCCCATTGAGGAGGATAAGGCCATCACTAAGAAAAGGATGGAGCAAACAAGAGAGCTCACTCATGGATCCCAAGAGACGCATGAAGAAGCTCATCACCAAGAAATCCCGGAGATGCCTCAAAGGATGCACTTTCCTCGCAACAACTATTGGGAACAACTCAACACTTCTTTAGAAGATTTGAGTTACAATATGGATCAACTAAGGGTGGAACATCAAGAGCACTCCATCATTCTCCATGAAATTAGAGAAGCTCAAAGAGCAATGAGAGAGGAGCAACAAAAACAAGGAAGAGACATAGAAGAGTGATGAGCGGATAATTTATACGCTTTTTGGCATTGTTTTTATATAGTTTTTAGTAAGTTTGAGCTACTTTTAGGGATGTTTTCATTAGTTTTTATGTTAAATTCACATTTCTGGACTTTACTATGAGTTTGTGTGTTTTTCTGTGATTTCAGGTAAATTCTGGCTGAAATTGAGGGACTTGAGCAAAACTCTGAAGAAGGCTGACAAAAGGACTGCTGATGCTGTTGGAATCTGACCTCCCTGCACTCGAAATGGATTTTCTGGAGCTACAGAATTTCAAATAGCGCGCTCTCAACGGCGTTGGAAAGTAGACATCCAGAACTTTCCAGCAATATATAATAGTCCATACTTTATTTGGAGATTGACGACGTAACTTGGCGTTGAACGCCAAGTTCATGCTGCTGTCTGGAGTTAAACGCCAGAAAAACGTCATGATCCGGAGTTGAACGCCCAAAACACGTCATAACTCGAAGTTCAACTTCAAGAGAAGCCTTAGCTCGTGGATTGATCAAGCTCAGCCCAAGCATACACCAAGTGGGCCCCAGAAGTGAATTTATGCATCAATTACTTACTCATGTAAACCCTAGGAGCTAGTCTAGTATATATAGGACATTTATCTATTGTATTAGACATCTTTTGACAGTTTAATCTCTTGAATATTCGGTCACTTGATCATGGAGAGGGCTGGCCATTCGGCCATGCCTGAACCTCTTTTACTTATGTATCTTCAACGGTGGAGTTTCTGCACACCATAGATTAAGGGTGTGGAGCTCTGCTGTACCTCAAGTATTAATGCAATCCTATTCTCTTTTATTCAAATCTCTCTTATTCTTATTCCAAGATATTCATTTGTACCCAAGAACATGATGAGTGTAATGATGAAAGTGACGATCATTATCATTCTCACTTATGAACGCACGTGATTGACAACCACTTCCGTTCTACATGCAACCGAGCTTGAATGTGTATCTCTTAGATTCCCCAACAGAATCTTCGTGGTATAAGCTAGATAGATGGCGGCATTTATGAGGATCCGGAAAGTCTCACCTTGTCTGTGGTATTCCGAGTAGGATCCTGGGAATCCGGAAAGTCTCACCTTGTCTGTGGTATTCCGAATAGGATTCCGGTAATGAATGACTGTGACGTGCTTCAAACTTGCAAGTGCTGGGCGTTAGTGACAGACGCAAAAGAATCAAGGGATTCTATTCCAGTAGGCGCAGGAACCAACCAGTGATTAGCCGTGCTGTGACAGAGTGCGTGAGCGTAGTTTTCACTGCGAGGATGGGATGTAGCCATCAACCATGGGTGATGCCTCCAGACGATTAGCCGTGCGAGTGACAGCCGCATAGGATCATTTTCCCGAGAGGAGTGAAAGTAGCCACCGCTGATGGTGAACCCCTATACACAGCTTGCCATGGAAAGGAGTAAGAAGGATTGAGTTAAAGCAGTGGGAAAGCAGGCGTCCTTGAGCCATACAGTATCTTCATTCGCTTATCTGAAATTCCCACCAATGAATCTGCATAAGTATTCTATCCCTTTTATTATTTATTTTCTTATTTCTATTTTCGAAACCCATAAACCAATTTAATCTGCTTAACTGAGATTTACAAGGTGACCATAGCTTGCTTCATACCAACAATCTCTGTGGGATCGACCCTTACTCACGTAAGGTTTATTACTTGGACAACCCAGTACACTTGCTGGTTAGTTGAACGGAGTTGTGAGCTTCTCTAACAGTGCCTGAAACTCTTTTATCACAATTTCTTCCACCAAGTTTTTGGCGCCGTTGCCGGGGATTGTTCGAGTATGGACAACTGACAGTTCATCTTGTTGCTCAGATTAGGTAATTTTCTTTTCAAAAATCTTTTTCAAAATTTTTCTTTTCTTTTTCGTTTTTCCACACTTTATTTTCGAAAAAAATTAATAAAAATACAAAAAAATTAGAAAATCATAGAAATCAAAAATATTTTGTGTTTCTTGTTTGAGTCTTGAGTCAATTTTTAAGTTTGGTGTCAATTGCATGCTTTTAAAAAATTTTCTTGCAATTTTCGAAAATCTCATGCATTCATAGTGTTCTTCATGATCTTCAAGTTGTTCTTGATAAGTCTTCTTGTTTGATCTTGATGATTTCTTGTTTTGTGTTGTTTGTTGTTTTTCATGTGCACTTTTGCATTCATATTTTCCATGCATTAAAGATTTCTAAGTTTGGTGTCTTGCATATTTTCTTTGCATTAAAAAAATTTTTCAAAATTATGTTCTTGATGTTCATCATGATCTTCAAAGTGTTCTTGGTGTTCATCTTGACATTCATAGCATTCTTGCATGCATTCATTGTTTTGATCTAAAAATTTCATGCATTGAATATTTTTGTTGTTTTTCTCTTTCATAATTAAAAATTCAAAAAATCAAAAAAATATCTTTTCCTTATTTTCCTCCAAATTTTCGAAATTTTGGGTTGACTTGGTCAAAAATTTTTAAAATTAGTTGTTTCTTACAAGTCAAGTCAAAATTTTAATTTTAAAAATCTTATCTTTTCAAAATCTTTTTCACAAATCATATCTTTTTCATTTTTTTTATAAATTTCGAAAATTTCAAAAATCTTTTTCAAAATATTTTCAAAATCTTTTTCTTATCTTTATATCAAATTTTCGAAAATTAGCTAACAATTAATGTGATTGGTTCAAAAATTTGAAGTTTGTTACTTTCTTGTTAAGAAAGGTTCAATCTTTAAGTTCTAGAATCTTATCTTGTAGTTTCTTGTTAGTTGAGTCTTTTTAAAAATTAAATCTTTTTCAAATTATCTTTTTATTAAAATTTTTATCTTATCTGTTTATCTTTTATCTTATCTTTTTCAAAAATTTTATCTTTTTCAAAATTTGATTTCAAAATATCTTATCTAACTTCTTATCCTCTTATCTTTTTCAAAATTTGATTTCAAATCTTTTTCAATCAACTAACTAACTTTTTGTTTGTTTCTTATCTTTTTCAAAACCACCTAACTACTTTTCCCCCTCTAATTTTCGAAAATTCTCCCTCTCTTTTTCAAAAATTCTTTTTGTTTTAAATTTTAATTTTAATTATATTTTGTCTTTGATTTTCGAAAATTACTAACCTCTTTTTCAAAAATTATTTTCGAAAATTTCTCTTCTCTTCTCTTATTCTATTTAATTATTTAATTACTAACACTTCTCTTCACCTCTCTTCATCCAAAAATCCGAATCCATCCTTCTTCTTTCTTCTACCCCTTTCTTCTTCTACTAACATAAAGGAACCTCTATACTGTGACATAGAGGATTCCTCTTTCTTTTCTTGTTTTCTTCTCTTTCATATGAGCAGGAACAGGGAAAAAGGCACTCTTGTTGAAGTTGATCCAGAACCTGAAAGGACCCTGAAGAGAAAATTAAGAGAAGCTAAATTACAACAATCCAGAAATAACCTTTCAGAAATTTTCGAACAAGAGAAGGAGATGGCAGCCGAAAATAATAATAATAATAATGCAAGGAGAATGCTTGGTGACTTCACAAAGCCAACATCCAAGTTTGATGGAAGAAGCATCTCCATTCCTGCCATTGGAGCCAATAACTTTGAGCTGAAACCTCAGCAAGTTGCCTTGATGCAACAAAACTGCAAGTTTTATGGACTTCCATCTGAAGATCCTTATCAGTTTTTAACTGAGTTCTTGCAGATCTGTGAGACTGTAAAGATGAATGGAGTTGATCCTGAAGTCTACAGACTCATGCTTTTCCCTTTTGCTGTAAGAGACAGAGCTAGAATATGGTTGGATTCACAACCTAAGGATAGCCTGGACTCTTGGGATAAGCTGGTCACTGCCTTCTTGGATAAATTCTTTCCTCCTCAAAAGCTGAGCAAGCTGAAAGTGGATGTTCAAACCTTCAAACAAAAAGATGGTGAATCCCTCTATGAAGCTTGGGAAAGATACAAGCAGCTGACCAAAAGATGTCCATCTGACATGTTTTCAGAATGGACCCTATTAGATATATTCTATTATGGTCTCTCTGAATTTTCGAAAATGTCATTGGACCATTCTGCAGGTGGATCTATTCACCTGAAGAAAACGCCTGAAGAGGCTCAAGAACTCATTGATATGGTTGCAAACAACCAGTTCATGTATACCTCTGAGAGGAATTCCGTGAATAATGGGATACCTCAGAAGAAAGGAGTTCTTGAAATTGATGCTCTGAATGCCATATTGGCTCAGAACAAAATGTTGACTCAACAGGTCAACATAATCTCTCAAAATCTGAATGGATTGCAACATGCATCCAATAGTACTAGAGAGGTAGCTTCTGAAGAAGCTTATGATCCTGAGAACCCTGCCATGGCAGAGGTTAATTACATGGGTGAACCTTACGGAAACACCTATAATCCATCATGGAGAAATCATCCAAATTTCTCCTGGAAGGATCAACAAAAGCCTCAACAAGGCTTTAACAATGGTGGACGCAATAGGCTGAGCAATAGTAAGCCATATCCATCATCTTCTCAGCAACAGACAGAGAATTCTGAACAAAACACTTCTAATCTAACCAATATTGTCTCTGATCTGTCAAGGGCCACTTTCAGTTTCATGAATGAAACAAGATCCTCCATTAGAAATTTGGAGGCACAAGTGGGCCAGCTGAGTAAGAAAGTCATTGAAACTCCTCCCAGTATTCTCCCAAGCAACACAGAAGAGAATCCAAAAGGAGAGTACAAGGCCATTGATTTGATCAAAGTGGCCGAATGCACTAGGGAGGAAGAGGACGAAAATCCTAGTGAGGAAGACCTCCTGGGACGTCCTTCAAGCAAGAAGGAGTTTCCTATTAAGGATCCAGAGGAATCTGAGGCTCATATAGAGACCATAGAGATTCCATTAAATCTCCTTCTGCCATTCATGAGCTCTGAAGACTATTCTTCCTCTAAAGAGAATGAAGATGTGACTGGAGAGCAAGTTGCTCAGTACTTAGGAGCTATCATGAAGCTGAATGACAAGTTGTTTGGTAACGAGACTTGGGAAAGTGAACCTCCCTTGCTCATTAGTGAACTAGATACTTGGATTCAGAAAACTCTACCTCAAAAGAAACAAGATCCTGGCAAGTTCTTAATACCTTGTACCATTGGCGCCATAAGCTTTGAAAAAGCTCTATGTGATCTGGGATCAGGGATAAATCTTATGCCACTCTCTGTAATGGAGAAGCTGGGGATCATTGAGGTACAACCTGCCTTGTTCTCATTACAATTGGCAGACAAGTCCATGAGACAAGCTTATGGAATAGTAGAGGACGTGCTAGTAAAGGTTGAAGGCCTTTACATCCCTGCTGATTTCATAATCTTAGACACTAGGAAGGAAGAGGATGATTACATCATCCTTGGAAGACCTTTCCTAGCCACAGCAGAAGCTGTGATAGATGTCAACAGAGGAGAATTAGTCCTTCAATTGAATGGGGACTACCTTGTGTTTAAGGCACATGGCCATCCCTCTGTGACAAAAGAGAGTAAGCATGAAGAGCTTCTCTCAGTTCAGAGTCAAGAAGAGCCCACACAGTCAAACTTTAAGTTTGGTGTTGTGAGGCCACAATCAAACTCTAAATTTGGTGTTAAGACCCCATATCCAAACTCTAAGTTTGGTGTTGGGACTACACTAACATTGACCTGATCACCTTGAGGCTCCATGAGAGCCACTGTCAAGCTATTGACATTAAAAAAGTGCTTGTTGGGAGGCAACCCAATTTTATTTATCTAATTTTATTTTATTTTGTTTCTTTGTTATTTTTGTGTTTTATTAGGTACATGATCATGAGGAGTCACGAAAAAAATAAAAAAAAATTAAAAACAGAGTCAAAAACAGAAGAAAAAAATTTTCACCCTGGAGGTAGCACAGACTGGCGTTCAACGCCAGTAAGATGCATCTGGCTGGCGTTCAACGCCAGAACAGAGCACATTCTGGCGCTGAACGCCAGAAACAAGCAACAACCTGGCGTTAAACGCCAGGAATGTACACAGAGAGGACAAACTGGCGCTGAACGCCAGTAACAAGCATGAAACTGGCGTTCAACGCCAGAAACATGCATTACATGGGCGTTGAACGCCCAGAACGTGCACCAATGGGCGTTTGAACGCCAGAATGATGCACGAAGGCAATTTACATGCCTATATGGTGAAGGAATGGTATTTCTTTTCACCTCAGGATCTGTGGACCCCACAGGATCCCCACCTACCATATTCCCACCTTTTTCTTTTAATCCTAATCACACTCTCCTAATCCAAATCTCATCTCACTCTTTCCCATATCACACTTCCCAAAAACCTTCACCAATTACCTCAAATCCTCTTCCAATTTCCCCATTCACCATTCACATCAACCCACTCTTCCCCATAAACCCCACCTACCTTCATAAAATTCAAATTCAACTTCCCACCCATTCCCACCCAAAATGGCCGAATACCCCCCTCCTTCTCCCTATAAATACCCTTCATTTCTACTTCATCTTCACACAACATAAACCCCATCTTCCCCCACATAGCCGAACCTACTTCTTCCCCTTTCTCCCATATTCTCTTCTTCTTCTTCTACTCTTCTTTTCTTTCTTGCTCGAGGGCGAGCAAAAATTTTAAGTTTGGTGTGGTAAAAGCATAAGCTTTTTGTTTTTCCATTACCATCAATGGCACCTAAGGCCGGAGTATCCTCTAGAAAAGGGAAAGGGAAGACAAAAGCTTCCACCTCCGAGTCATGGGAGAAAGAGAGATTCATCTCTAAGAGCCATCAAGACCACTTCTATGATGTTGTGGCAAAGAAGAAGGTGATCCCCGAGGTCCCTTTCAAGCTCAAAAAGAATGAGTATCCGGAAATCCGACATGAAATCCAAAGAAGAGGTTGGGAAGTCCTAGCCAACCCCATGCAACAAGTCGGAATATTGATGGTTCAAGAGTTCTATGCCAATGCATGGATCACTAGGAACCATGATCAAAGTATGAACCCGAATCCAAAGAACTACCTCACAATGGTTCGGGGGAAATACTTAGATTTTAGTCCGGAAAATGTGAGGTTGGCGTTTCACTTACCTATGATGCAAGGAGATGAACGCCCCTACACTAGAAGGGTCAACTTTAATCAAAGGTTGGACCAAGTCCTTACGGACATATGTGTGGAAGGAGCCCAATGGAGAATAGACTCCAAAGGCAAGCCAGTCCAACTAAGAAGACTGGACCTCAAGCCTGTAGCTAGAGGATGGTTGGAGTTCATCCAAAGATCCATCATTCCTACAAGCAACCGATCTGAAGTTACTGTGGATCGGGCCATCATGATCCATAGCATCATGATTGGAGAGGAAGTAGAAGTTCATGAGGTCATCTCCAATGAACTCTACAAAATAGCCGACAAGTCCTCACCCATGGCACGGCTAGCTTTCCCTCACCTTATTTGCCATCTATGTTACTCAGCTGGAGTTATCATAGATGGAGATGTCTCCATTGAAGAAGAGAAGCCCATCACCAAGAAAAGGATGGAGCAAGCAAGAGAAGTTCCTCACGGCCCTCAAGAAGAACATGAGGAAGTTCATCATCAATAAATGCCTCAAGGAATGCACTTCCCTCCTAATAACTATTGGGAGCAACTCAATACCTCCTTAGAAGATTTGAGCCATAATGTTGAACAATTAAGGGTGGAACATCATGAACACTCCATCATTCTCCAAGAAATAAGAGAAGATCAAAGAGCAATGAGGGAGGAACAACAAAGGCAAGGAAGGGACATAGAAGAGCTGAAGAACATCATTGGTCCTTCAAGAAGAAGACGCCACTAGAGGTGGATTCATTCCTTGTTCTTTATTTCTTTCTGTTTTCGGTTTTTTTTAGTATTGTGTTTATCTATGTTTTGTGTCTCTATTTCATGATCATTAGTATGTAACCATGCCTTAAAGCTATGAATAAAATCCATTAATCCTTCACCTCTCTTAAATGAAAAATGTTTTAATTCAAAAGAACAAGAAGTACATGAATTTCGAATTTATCCTTGAATTTAATTTAATTATATTGATGTGGTGGCAATAATTTTTGTTTTCTGAATGAATGCTTGAACAGTGCATATTTTTTATCTTGTTGTTTATGAGTGTTAAAATTGTTGGCTCTTGAAAGAATGATGAACAAAGAGAAATGTTATTGATGAACTGAAAAATTCATGAATTGATTCTTGAAGCAAGAAAAAGCAGTGAAAAAGCTTGTGCGAAAAAAAAATGGCGAAAAAAATAGAAAAAAAAGAAGGAGCAGTAGAAAAAGCCAATAGCCCTTAAAACCAAAAGGCAAGGGTAAAAAGGATCCAAGGCTTTGAGCATCAATGGATAGGAGGGCCCAAGGAAATAAAATCCAGGCCTAAGCGGCTAAATCAAGCTGTCCCTAACCATGTGCTTGTGTCATGAAGGTCCAAGTGAAAAGCTTGAGACTAAGTGGTTAAAGTCGTGATCCAAGGCAAAAGAGTGTGCTTAAGAGCTCTGGACACCACTAACTGGGGACTCTAGCAAAGCTGAGTCACAATCTGAAAAGGTTCACCCAGTTATGTGTCTGTGGCATTGATGTATCCGGTGGTAATACTGGAAAACAAAGTGCTTAGGGCCACGGCCAAGACTCATAAGTAGCTGTGTTCAAGAATCAACATGCTTAACTAGGAAAGTCAATAACACTATCCGAAATTCTGAGTTCCCAGAGACGCCAATCACTCTGAACTTCAAAGGAAAAAGTGAGATGCCAAAACTATTCAGAAGCAAAAAGCTACAAGTCCCGCTCATCTAATTAAATTAATATTCATTGATATTCTGGAATTTATAGTATATTCTCTTCTTTTATCCTATTTGATTTTCAGTTGCTTGGGGACAAGCAACAATTTAAGTTTGGTGTTGTGATGAGCGGATAATTTATACGCTTTTTGGCATTGTTTTTATATAGTTTTTAGTAAGTTTGAGCTACTTTTAGGGATGTTTTCATTAGTTTTTATGTTAAATTCACATTTCTGGACTTTACTATGAGTTTGTGTGTTTTTCTGTGATTTCAGGTAAATTCTGGCTGAAATTGAGGGACTTGAGCAAAACTCTGAAGAAGGCTGACAAAAGGACTGCTGATGCTGTTGGAATCTGACCTCCCTGCACTCGAAATGGATTTTCTGAAGCTACAGAATTTCGAATGGCACGCTCTCAACGGCGTTGGAAAGTAGACATCCAGAGCTTTCCCGCAATATATAATAGTCCATACTTTATTTGGAGATTGATGACGTAACTTGGCGTTGAACGCCAAGTTCATGCTGCTGTCTGGAGTTAAACGCCAGAAAAACGTCATGATCCGGAGTTGAACGCCCAAAACACGTCATAACTCGAAGTTCAACTTCAAGAGAAGCCTTAGCTCGTGGATTGATCAAGCTCAGCCCAAGCATACACCAAGTGGGCCCCGGAAGTGAATTTATGCATCAATTACTTACTCATGTAAACCCTAGGAGCTAGTCTAGTATATATAGGACATTTATCTATTGTATTAGACATCTTTTGACAGTTTAATCTCTTGAATATTCGGTCACTTGATCATGGAGAGGGCTGGCCATTCGGCCATGCCTGAACCTCTTTTACTTATGTATCTTCAACGGTGGAGTTTCTGCACACCATAGATTAAGGGTGTGGAGCTCTGCTGTACCTCAAGTATTATTGCAATCCTATTCTCTTTTATTCAAATCTCTCTTATTCTTATTCCAAGATATTCATTCGTACCCAAGAACATGATGAGTGTAATGATGAAAGTGACGATCATTATCATTCTCACTTATGAACGCACGTGATTGACAACCACTTCCGTTCTACATGCAACCGAGCTTGAATGTGTATCTCTTAGATTCCCCAATAGAATCTTCGTGGTATAAGCTAGATAGATGGCGGCATTTATGAGGATCTGGAAAGTCTCACCTTGTCTGTGGTATTCCGAGTAGGATCCTGGGAATCCGGAAAGTCTCACCTTGTCTGTGGTATTCCGAGTAGGATTCCGGTAATGAATGACTGTGACGTGCTTCAAACTTGCAAGTGCTGGGCGTTAGTGACAGACGCAAAAGAATCAAGGGATTCTATTCCAGTAGGCGCAGGAACCAACCAGTGATTAGCCGTGCTGTGACAGAGTGCGTGAGCGTAGTTTTCACTGCGAGGATGGGATGTAGCCATCAACCATGGGTGATGCCTCCAGACGATTAGCCGTGCGAGTGACAGCCGCATAGGATCATTTTCCCGAGAGGAGTGAAAGTAGCCACCGCTGATGGTGAACCCCTATACACAGCTTGCCATGGAAAGGAGTAAGAAGGATTGAGTTAAAGCAGTGGGAAAGCAGGCGTCCTTGAGCCATACAGTATCTTCATTCGCTTATCTGAAATTCCCACCAATGAATCTGCATAAGTATTCTATCCCTTTTATTATTTATTTTCTTATTTCTATTTTCGAAACCCATAAACCAATTTAATCTGCTTAACTGAGATTTACAAGGTGACCATAGCTTGCTTCATACCAACAATCTCTGTGGGATCGACCCTTACTCACGTAAGGTTTATTACTTGGACGACCCAGTACACTTGCTGGTTAGTTGAACGGAGTTGTGAGCTTCTCTAACAGTGCCTGAAACTCTTTTATCACAATTTCGTCCACCAAAGAGCTCAAGGACATCATTGGTTCTTCAAGAAGAAAAGGCCACCATCACTAAGGTCAACTCATTCCTTGTTCTTAAGTATTTTCTGCTTTTCGGTTTTCTATGTTAAGTGTTTATTTATGTTTGTGTCTCCACTTCATGATCATTAGTATTTAGTAACCATGTCTTAAGGCTATAAATAATTCCATGAATCCCTCACCTCTCTTAAATGAAAAATGTTTCTAAAACAAAAGAACAAGAAGTACATGAATTTCGAATTTATCCTTGAAATTAGTTTAATTATATTGATATGGTGACAATACTTTTTATTTTCTGAATGAATGCTTGAACAGTGCATATTTTTTATATTGTTGTTTATGAATGTTAAATATGTTGGCTCTTGAAAGAATAATGAACAAGAAAAATGTTATTGATGATCTAAAAAATCATAAAATTGATTCTTGAAGCAAGAAAAAGCAGTGAACAAAAATAAAGCTTGCGAAAAAAATTTTTTGCGAAAAAGAAAAGAAAGAAAAAGAAAAACAAGCAGAAAAAGTCAATAGCCCTTAAAACCAAAAGGCAAGGGTGAAAAGGATCCAAGGCTTTGAGTATCAATGGATAGGAGGGCCCAAGGAAATAAAATCCAGGCCAAAGCAGCTAAATCAAGCTGTCCCTAACCATGTGCTTGTGTCATGAAGGTCCAAGTGAAAAGCTTGAGACTGAGTGGTTAAAGTCGTGATCCAAAGCAAAGAGTGTACTTAAGAACCCTGGACACCTCTAATTGGGGACTTTAGCAAAGCTAAGTCACAATCTGAAAAGGTCACCCAGTTCTGTGTCTGTGGCATTTATGTATCTGGTGGTAATACGGGAAGACAAAATGCTTAGAGCCACGGCCAAGACTCATAAAGTAGCTGTGTTCAAGAATCAACATACTAAACTAGGAAAGCCAATAACACTATCTGAATTCTGAGTTCCTATAGATGCCAATCATTCTAAGCTTCAAAGGATAAAGTGAGATGCCAAAACTGTTTATAAGCAAAAAGCTACAAGTCCCGCTCATCTAATTAGAACTAATATTCATTGATAATTTGGAATTTATAGTATATTCTCTTCTTTTTATCCTATTTGATTTTCAGTTGCTTGGGGACAAGCTACAATTTAAGTTTGGTGTTGTGATGAGCGGATAATTTATACGCTTTTTGACATTGTTTTTAGATAATTTTTAGTATGTTTTACTTTATTTTTAATATATTTTCATTAGTTTTCAAGCAAAATTCACATTTCTGGACTTTACTATGAGTTTGTTTATTTTTTTGTGATTTCAGGTAAATTCTGGCTGAAATTGAGGGACCTGAGCAAAAATATGATTCAGGCTGAAAAAGGACTGCTGATGTTGTTGGATTCTGACCTCCCTATACTCGGAATAGATTTTCTGGAGCTACAGAACTCCAAAAGGCGCGATCTCAACGGCGTTGGAAAGTAGACATCCAGAGCTTTCCATCAATATATAATAGTTTATATTTTATTCGAGATTTGATGATGCAAACTGGTGCTCAACGCCAGTTCTACGCTGCATTCTGGAGTCAAACGCCAAAAACACATCACGAACCAGAGTTGAACGCCAAAAACATGTTACAACTTGGCGTTCAACTCCAAAAGAAGCCTCTGTACGTGGAAAGCTCAAGCTCAGCCCAAGCACACACCAAAGTGGGCCCCGGAAGTGGATTTCTGCACTTAGAATTATTTCTGTAAACCTTAGTAACTAGTTTAGTATAAATAGAACTTTTTACTATTGTTTTATAAGTCTTTTTCCCTATTTTTGAATTCATATGCTATTGAGGGAGGCTGGCCATTCGGCCATGCCTGGACCATCACTTATGTATTTTCAACGGTGGAGTTTCTGCACACCATAGATTAAGGGTGTGGAGCTCTGCTGTACCTCGAGTTTCAATGCAATTATTACTATTTTCTATTCAATTCGACTTATTCTTATTCTAACATATTCGATGCACTTCAACATGATGAATATGATAATCCGTGACACTCATTATTATTCTCACCTATTAACGCGTGACTAACAACCACTTCCGTTCTACCTTAGACCGGGCGCATATCTCTTAGATCTCTTAATCAGAATCTTCGTGCTATAAGCTAGAATTGATGGCGGCATTCATGAGAACCTGAAAAGTCTAAACCTTGTCTGTGGTATTCCGAATAGGATTCAAGGATTGAATGGCTGTGATGAGCTTCAAACTCGCAATTGTTGGGCGTGATGACAAACGTAAAAGAATCAAGGGATTCTATTCCGACATGATCGAGAACCGACAGATAATTAGACGTGCTGTGACAGAGCATTTGGAACGTTTTCACTGAGAGGATGGACGGTAGCCATTGACAACGGTGATCCCCCTACATACAGCTTGCCATGGAAAGGAGTAAGAAGGATTGGATGAAAGCAGTAGGAAAGCAAAGATTCAGAAGGAACAAGCATCTCCTTACGCTTATCTGAAATTCCTACCATTAATTTACATAAGTATTTCTATCTTTATTTTCTATTTATTTATTATTATTATTCGAAAACTCCATAACCATTTATTATCTGCCTAACTGAGATCTACAAGATGGCCATAGCTTGCTTCATACCAACAATCTCTGTGGGATCGACCCTTACTCACGTAAGGTTTATTACTTGGACGACCCAGTACACTTGCTGGTTAGTTGAGCGAAGTTGTGAAATTAATTTTAGACACCATGATATTGAGCACCAAGTTTTTTGGGGCCATTACCGGGGAATCAATTTCGAACAACAATTTAAGCATGGATCACAATTTCGTCCACCACTCGCCTACTTGCCGCCGGTAATACTCTGTTCTTGATTTATTTGCTGCCTTCTGTTTATGATTTATGAGCTTGCTTCCTTTTGTGAATTTGGTTGCTGCTTCTGAGTTTTGTTTTTGATTGCTTCATGATTTTTGAGTTCGCCTCATCAGTAAATTTGTTTTTGATTGCTTCATGATTTTTGTTTGCTGCTTCTGATTTTTTTTGCTGCTTCATGATTTTTGTTTTTTATTTTTTTTATTTTTTTACTGAGCTCGCCTCCTCATTCTCATAATTTCGTTTTGCTTTTATGCCCATTACATACTTGTGCGTTTTCTCCATCTGATTCTACTTTTTTTGTTATTATAGGACCCTTTTTTATTGATGTAGTTCTGTTTATTGGTTAATTTCTTAGCTAATTGGTGTTTGTGTGTTAGGGTAGATCAATATGAATAACATGAAGGTTCCAAATGTTCCTGGTGGAGGGCTTTCTGCTCTGCTCAAAGTTAGCATCTTTGGTGGTCTTGCTATGTATGGAGCTGCAAACCTCTTGTACAATGTTGAGGGAGGGCACCGAGCTATCGTCTTCAATCGCATTATTGGTGTCAAAGATAAGGTTTGTTTCATCTACAATCACTGTTCAATTGAAATGTTTGTGATGTGTTTTGCAACTTGCAGCACTTGTTCCATTCTGAAAGGGTATTCTGTGGAAGTATTTTGTTATGAATTTCTAGCCTTATGGTAGACTAACAGTCTTCTTGTGAAGCATGAGTCAAAAACAGTGTCAATGTGCTTCTATATATCTGAATCACTGTATTTCAAAGTCCTGCATATGGTAAACTGGTTGTTATGTATCAACAAACTATGCTTGTCTGTACTAATATACCTTTGTTTTGGATAGTGTTCACACCCTGGGTCAAGCTGTCCGACCCGGGATGTTTAGCGACAAGCCGACCGACCTCTTCAGGTCAGACTATCCGACCTCTTCTCAAAGAGCTCAGCCAATGCCCGACCTCTTCTCAAAGAGCTCGGCCAAATTGCCAAAGGAGCCCAAAGCAGGCCCAAAATGAAGGAACACAGCCCAAATCTAAAGGCGGTCAGAGCCCAGAAAGATGAGGCGGTTCCCTTAAAGATAAGATGACCTCACTTGAAGATAAGATAAAGATAAGATAAGATAACTAACTTATCTTATCCACAAGAGGCCACATCTCACCATTATAAATACACTGGAGCACCCAGGTATAACTCATACTCTGATTCTACTCAATACCTGCTTAATACCCTTGCTAACTTAAGCATTGGAGTCCCTTGCAGGTGCCCCCCAGGCCCCCACCCTCCGGGGACGAAGGATCAGCACCACCACCAAGTCAGACACAACGGCTCCGACCAACACAGAAGATCTCGACCGAGATCGACCTATAGTTTCAGGTAACCCTCGGAACATTGGCGCCGTTGCCAGGGAACTTAGAAGTCATCCCACCACCGTGGCGGACAACCATGACAACGACCACGATTCAGATCTAGAGGATAGAACGCCACACAAAAATGCGGACACTGTACCAAAGGATACTCCTCAACTTAACAACGAAAAGGATTCTCCAAATGTGGGAGCCATGGAGGCGCTTCAAGACCGTTTAAAACAACTAGAAGAAGAAGCCCTACATCAACGAGAGGCTGAGAAAGACCTACAAAGGGAGATAAAGCGACACCGGGAATTGGAGGACAAACTCCTAAAACTCGAAGCCGATCTCAAGGCCAAAGCTAATCGATCCTCTCATGAGGATAGCTCCTACAAGGACCAAGATCCATTCACCAAAGAGATCATGAAAGCTAAAGGTCCCAAAGGACTTCAAAGCTCCAGACATGACCCCGTACGATGGCACATCAGATCCAAGCCATTATCTTAGCAATTTCAGAAGCAGGATGTATTTCACGGAGGCCTCAGATGCAATCCGTTATTCTCCATCCAGAAGGACAAAGTCAAACACGCACCGAGCCTATTGGGGATCAAGCAAGGAGATCGAGAGAGCCTTCGCAACAGCATGGAAAGATTCAACAAAACATGTATGGGCATACAAAGTCTGCCAACAGAGGCAGCTATCAGGGGCCTCATCAATGGTCTACGAGAAGGACCTTTTAGCCACTCAATATCCAGGAAGCACCCAAACACATCTAAACGAGGTACAAGAACGAGCAGAGAAGTATATCAACATGGAGAAAAACTCTCGACTAGGAGAGATCTCAAAAACCGAACATTCCTACTCCTCTCGGGATAAGGATAAAGAGTCCAAGAAAAAAGAAGATCAACATGGAGAGAAGCTTAGAAAATAGCACAATTACACCCATTTCGGGTGTCTGTTGTGGATGTCTACCGAGAAATATGCAACACTGAGAAGATCCCATCAACTCGCCCAATCAAAAACAAAAGAAGTCGGACGCGTTGAAGGTCCACCTCACACCAAAGAGGTCGGACGCGTTGAAAGTCCACCTCACACCACACCAAAGAGGTCGGACAAAGTTGAAGGTCCATCTCACACCAAAGTGGTCGGACAAGTTGAAGGTCAACCTCACACCAAAGAGGTCAGACAAGTCGAACGTCTCACACCAAAGAAGTCGAACAAGTTCATGGAGGATTTGCAGGAGGAAGGATCTCTAAATCATAGTTATCAGAACTGAACCGGTGATCGAACCGGTGAGATTACTGGGTCACTGAATTACTGATTCAACCGGTGGGTTACTGATCGAACCGGTTAACCCGGTATAATTAAATAATTATGTAAAATTTAATTATTTTTATTTATTATAAGTATTTTTATTTGTTTTTATAAAAATAATTATCATTTTCAAATTTTAATATTTTATTAATTAAATTTATATTTATTGTATTATTATATTATTATAAATAAAAACTTACATACAGTTAATTTTTATGTGAAGTTGATAGTTTAAAATAGTTAGATGATTTGACAAATTTAACTAAATATCATCTAATGATTTTCAACTATCAACTTCATATGAAGACAACTGCATATTAGCCTTTACCTATTATTGTATACTATAAGTATCTATTGAAAAAATAATATTAATAGATATCATATAATCATGAAAAAAAATAATTTGTGATTAATAATTTTTTTTGTTTATCTTTTTAATATATATATATATATATATTAATAAAATTGAGTGACTTTAAAATTAAAATTAATTGAATATAAGTATAATAAAAAGTTGCTATATGTATTATAATTGGGATATATGTTACTAAGAATGAATGTAGCTTGGTGGCATGAGTATCCTCCTTGTAACCTTGGTGTAAGTAGCTTGAATCCCATTGCAGCCATTTTGAAAAAATTTTCCAAAAAACACAAAGCTTTGACACTTGGCACGCTGGAGCATGGTGGACTTGCAGAACCTAGATGCATGGTAGCTTTACCTTCGGTTGGCTGAGCGGTTCGGTCCGGACCGGTTTTCACCGGTTTTGGCCGGTTCGTTTCGGGTTTAACCGGTTCATTCCGGTTCTCAACCTTGAATGGTCTTACTCTTGGACCGGACCGGTATAGGATCCGATTTACCGATTTTTTGGTTGAACTGTCCGGTCCGGTCCGATTTTAACAACTATGCTCTAAATCATCTCACAAAGGACACCTCAAAGAGGTATATTAAGGAAGCGAGAGAGGTTTGAATAGGACTACGGGGTGCAAACAAGCCTTCCGAGATTTTGAAAATTCTTGGGGCAACCACCCATTCTTACCCAACCAAGGGAAAGCGAAAAGCTCATATTATACCTCGTAGTGGAAAGTCTGGCAATAGCCTCATCACTAGTTAAAGAAGACAAAAGTGGGCAAAAACCCGTCTACTTCATCATCAAGGCTCTACAAGGGACCGAACTAAACTATCAAGAGATATAGCAGTTCGCCTATGCCCTCATACTCACCTCTCGATGACTCTACCCATACTTTCAAGCTCACACTATCAGAGTTCGGACCAACCAGCCCATAGAAGGCATCCTACAAAAAACAGACTTAGCAGGAAGAATTCTACAGTCAAGTTATCCAAAATCGATCTTCAACATAAAGCTCAAACAGCCATCAAATCACAGTATCTGGCCGACTTTATTACAGAGTACACTGACACCCCGGGAAATCCTACAAAATGAAAACTCTACATGGACGACTCTTCAAACAAAACCAGGAGTGGTGCAGGCGTAATTATATAAAGCGATCAGGGAAGCCAAATCAAGCTAAATGACCAAGCTGAATACGAGGCACTACTGGCTGGTTTAAGGCTAGCTAAGAAGATAGGAGCTTACCGTGTCCAGTGATTCACAAGTAGTCACCTCAAAAATAGAAGGGAGCAACCAAGCTGAGGATCCCACCATGAAAAAATGGCCCGGACAATTCGGGGAATATGAAGTCTGACATATACCTCAGAAGCAGAATGCCCGAGCTGATGCATTTTCAAAACTAGCCAACACCAAATCAGGGGGTAATAATAGAAGCCTCATCCAGGCTACATTACAATACCACAACAAGGAAGGAAAACAAATCCTCTCCTTAGGGTCCGACGACACCAGCTCATAATTCTTCTCCTTATCCCTATCCCTACAAATTCTACAGAACCTCCTAAGTCGCACACAGTACTCAGGGTCAGCCACAGTAACACGCATTAAAACTATGGAATCCAGTCAATCAGACATGCCGTCCGGGATCTTAGTAGACATCTCAGCAATATTTTTTCAAGAAGACATAGGTCAACCAAGGGGTTATTACCAAACAACTCAGACAAATAAGGAAACAACTCGGACAATAACAGCAAAATATTAGATGTCAGATACAGCAGTAAAAGAGAAACTTCAGGACTCACACGAAAGCCCAGGGGCACCCTTTGGAGGCAACAAGAGAGCAAAAACCCAAATACAAAGTCAAAGCTTTACATCAAAAGCATGTTAGCTCCTACATTGCCCCACCAGAGGAACTCATCAATGTAACATCACCTTGGCCGTTCACAGAATGGGGACTCGACCTCTTCGGACCCCTTCCCCAAGGATCGGGACAAGTCATGTTCCTCATTGTAGGGGTGGATTACTTCACAAAATGGATTGAGGCAGAGCCCCTAGCTAATGTCACTGCTCAAAGAAGTCAGAAATTCTTGTACAGAAACATTGTTACAAGGTGTGGGGTTCCTTACTCCATCACCACAGACAATGACACTCAATTCACAGACGCATGCTTTAGAAAGTTGGTAGCCGACTTGAAAATAAAGCACCAATTCACACCCGTAGAACACCCATAGGCTAATGGACAAGCAGAAGCTGCCAATAAGGTCATACTAGTCGGGTTAAAACGGAGGCTACAGGACACAAAGGGAGCTTGGGCTGAAAAGCTCCCACAAAGTCCTATGGGCATATCAGACAACTCTACACTCCACCGCAAAGGAATCACCTTTCCGATTAGCTTACAGAATGGAGGCAATGATCCCAGTGGAGGTCGAAGAAGGATTGCCCAGACTGATCCACAACAGTGAAGAGGCCAACTCCCAACTTCAAAAGGAAAAACTTGACCTACTTCCAAAAATCTGAGAAAGAGCTCGGACCAAGGAAGAGGTGTTAAAACGTCAAATGGCCTCAAGATACAATCGGAAGGTAACCTAGCAACGACGATCTTATCCTAATCTGAAATGACATCAGAATAGGTCGGTCAGGAGAAGAGAAGCTAGCAGCCAACTGGAAAGGATCATACCAAGTTGTTCAGAAGAACTAGGGAAAGGTTACTACAAAGTGTCCAACCTCGAGGGGCAAGAGCTACCAAGGTCATGGCATGCTTGCAAAGGGTGCCAGGCCGAGATCCAAAAAGACTGCCCGACCTAGAAAGGTAAGTACTAACATGTACACACTCTTATCTTCATTTTATTAAAAAATTACAGATTCCCTAAAAAGTTTCCTACCAAGACGCCCGACTACGGCAGGTCGGCAAGGTGAACACCAGATTCACTGCCCGATCACGACAAAGTCGGCAAGATGAAAACCAAATTCATCGTCTGATTACAAAGCGACAAGTCGGCAAGGTGAAAACCAACTTCACCGCCCGACCACGATGAAAACCGAATTCATCGTTTGATTTTGACAAAGGTCGACAAAGTGAAAACCAAAATTCACTGCTCTACAAACTCCCAAGACGCATTAATCTGAAGCATTCATCGTCCGATTATAAAGCAACAGATCGACAGAAAGTGAAGAACAGATTCACTGTACGATCTCGATAGGAATGATCGTCCAACAAAGGTGAAAATGCGATTCACCTAAAGGACGATCAAACCGGGACAGAAACCACCATCTACGAATCGGCAAAGATGAACACAAAATAATGCAAGAAGTTATCTAAAGTGATCCCAAAAAGAACCTGACGAGGTCTTATGGATTGCTATATAATAACTTAAAAAGACTGGCCGACACTAAAAAGTCGGACCAAGTCAACCCAAGTTATCAGCAAATCCCTGGAAAGAGGTCTGGCCAACCCTATTAAAGAGGAATTGCTATAACTTAGAAGAGATCAACCTAATGAAGTCGGTCTCCTACAAGACAAATTATAAAAGTAATCCCTGAAAGAGACCTAACAAAGGTCCAAGAAAGAGGATTACAAAAATAACTTAGAAGAGATCGACCTAACGAAGTCGGTCTCCTATAAAACAAGTTATAAAAGTAATCCCTGAAAGACACCTGAACAAGGTCCAAGAAAGAGGATTACAGAAATAACTTAGGAGGACCCGACATGACAAAGTCGGCCCAAGCGACAAAAGTTATAAAAGTAATCCCTGAAAGAGACTTGAACAAGGTCCAAGAAAGAGGATCACAGACATAACTCAGAAGAGACCGATAAGAAGAAGTCGGACCAACGAAAGCTACAGCTTGGACCGATAAGAAGAAGTCGGACCAACGAAAGCTACAGCTTGGACCGACAAGAAGAAGTCGGACCAACGAAAGCTACAGCTTGGACCGACAAGAAGAAGTCGGACCAACGAAAAACGTGCGCTAAAACGGACATAGCTCCGCCCAAAAAACCACGGCTCCACGACAAGGCTATCAAAATTGTTCAGAATGACTAAAAAGTGTTCTACAAAAATACTAAAAGGTCGTCAGACAAATTAGCCCCAAGGACCACCTCGACCAAGCAGAAAGTGGACAAAATCAGAAGTGATCAAAAGAGGTCGGACAACAAAGTACCGACACTCTACAAAGATCCACAAAAACGGACAAAGACATCTCGCAAACGGCCAGAGGAAGGCCAGGAATGTTTTGCTAAAAGGTACGAAGTCTTGAAAATAGACACTACTTAAAAAGCGAAAAGCACAGCCTCAAAGACAGAGCTAAAAAGTCATCCAAACAAACTATAAAAAGGATCCCTATCGGAACACTACCTAAAAAGTTGTTGGATTATGACTAAAAAGCCCGAACAGCGAAGACAAACAAGTCAGAAGAAGGCTGAAAAGTCCCCTCAAACAAAGTAAAAGGGGCAATATCAGACTCGCACAAGGAGAAACTACTCAAAGATCGACCAAAGTCAGGATGCTTGAGCACGACTTCCCCGAAGAGATCGAAACTCTGAAAGCACGGTCTCACGGAAAAGTTCGAACTCAAGCAGGGGCAAAGTCATACAGGTCGACATCAGCTAAAGAAGAGGCACAAGTACGACTTCAAAAAAAAGAACAAGCCAAAAGGTTGGGAAACAACTTAAGGCTCAAATGCGCTTAGCCAAAAAAGGATACAACTCCACTCAAAGAAGGCACAATCTCAAACAGGGCTACGAACATCATCCAATACTAAAAAAATGTTCTATATAAAGAACACTAAAAAGTCATTGGACAAATCACTAAAAGTCCGGATATCAAGTCGCAAGGACAACTTCGCCAAAGCAGAGGGTTGTCAACACAAACTTAAAGCAAGGCGTGATCCAGAAGGCAAGGGTAGAAAACCGATGCTACCACTCAAAAGAGGTTAGACTGTGAAGTACCAAACCTCTAGAAAATCTGCAAGATTGCAAAGCAATGAAGAAACAAGCAAGACAGATGCTTGAGCACTACTTTCGAAGAGATCAAAGCTCTGAAAAGCACGATCTCATGGAAAGATCGAACTCAAGCAAGGGCACTGTTCACACCCTGGGTCAAGCTGTCCGACCTGGGATGTTTAGCGACAAGCCGACCGACCTCTTCAGGTCAGACTATCCGACCTCTTCTCAAAGAGCTCAGCCAATGCCCGACCTCTTCTCAAAGAGCTCGGCCAAATTGCCAAAGGAGCCCAAAGCAGGCCCAAAATGAAGGAACACAGCCCAAATCTAAAGGCGGTCAAAGCCCAGAAAGATGAGGCGATTCCCTTAAAGATAAGATGACCTCACTTGAAGATAAGATAAAGATAAGATAAGATAACTAACTTATTTTATCCACAGGAGGCCACATCTCACCATTATAAATACACTAGAGCACCCAGGTATAACTCATACTCTGATTCTACTCAATACCTGCTTAATACCCTTGCTAACTTAAGCATCGGAGTCCCTTGCAGGTACCCCCCACCCTCCGGAGACGAAGGATCAGCACCACCACCAAGTCGGACACAACGGCTCCGACCAACACAGAAGATCTCGACCGAGATCGACCTACAGTTTCAGGTAACCCTCGGAACAGATAGTATCATTCAATCTATTTATACGTTACAGCCACAATTTAAGTGTTGCTAGATGATATGTACACAAGCCATGCCAATTTAAATTCTTTTGGGTTTCTTAGTATCACTATATTTCTCTTCGTTAATGATCTATGAAGTTGTTTAGTTATAAACTTTGATGTTTGAAGTTCTTTGTGAACCTCTAATATTAAGTTATGGATAATTTATTATGTGAAATTTTAAATTTTATTAAGTTAGAAATGATTGAATTTATATATTTAAAATTATTTTTAGGTTTTTTAATAATTTTATTTAATATTTAATTAAACCGGTTGAACCCCAGTTGAACTCCGGTCGAACCAGTGAACCATTGAACCAGTAACCTCACCGGTTTATTGACCGGTCCGGTTCTTGCAACCTTGAGAAAAACAAACTAAATATCCTAATTGAATCTTTGGTTAGCTTAAGATAGAGGTTGTGCATCAACTAAGTGTGGAGAAATTGTGGGAACATGGGTTAATAAGGGAATGTATCATGTTTCTAATTTATTTGAATATTGGGAATTTGGGTACCTACTCATGTAAAATAGAAAATTAAAAATTCCATATGCATTGATATGTTATTTTAGTTTTTATGTCTCTATACAAAAAAAGAGAAAAAAGAAAAAGAAAAAATATATATATAATATAAATAAAAAAATAAGGGGACAAAATTACCCCAATGTTAAGTTAATAAAAGATCAATGCATATGTGACACAAATTAAAAGAAAAGTTGATACATGAGTATATGATGCAAAAGTGGGAATTTTGAGTAGTTAGGCATGATTTAAGAAGTTATATAGAGTGTGTGTGTGTTTATATGAGAGCTTATGTTAGTCAAGGATTCAATTTATAGCTCACTTAGCCATACATATATCCTCACCCTTGCCTTGGCCCCATTACAACCTTGAAAGACCTCATGATGTTTGCATTGGTACATTAAATATTTGTTGATTGGTTAGATGAAGAACAAAGTTTAGAAAGAATGATTGGAGAAGATTAGAGTGAATTACCCTAGACACTTGAGAGAGCAGAGTGATATACACTACCAGTGAGGGTTCAATGCTTGATTCTATGTTCCCTGCTTTCATGAGCTATCTTCTTACAAGTTTAGTTATCTTTTATTGTGTAATATGAATTAGTGGAATTCGATTCATATTTGTCTTGGATAATTTATTACTTTTAACCAAGTAGGTAGAAGCATTTCACATTTAGTTGCATTCATATAGATAGGATTGCATACACTCTATCATTCCTCTTCACTCCTTTATAGCTTCTCTTGAGCTTAGCATGAGGACATGCTAATGTTTAAGTGTGGGAAGGTTGATAAACCACTATTTTATGGTTTATCTCGTGCTTAATTGAGTGGATTTTATCAATCTTTCATATACTTATTCATATGACTTGCATGTTTTACATTTTCCTTCCGTGTTCTGTGCTATGATTGAAAACATGCTTCTTTGGTCTTAATTTTGCTATGTTTAATCCTCTCTTATTACCATTAGATGCCTTGATATGTGTGTTAAGTGATTTCAGAGATTATAGGGCAAGAATGGCTTAGAGGATGGAAAGGAAGCATGCAAAAGTGGAAGTAATACAAGAAGTTGAAGAAATTGCTAACTTGTCCAGCCTGAGCTCTTCTCACTCAAACGGTCATAACTTGAGCTACAGATATCCAAATGACGTGGTTCTAGTTGCGTTGGAAAGCTAACATCTGGGGCTTTCGATTTGATATATTTTTGGCCCAGTTTCAAGCTCAGAAAACACAAATTAGAGGCTATAAAGTGGGAAAATTCATCTATTCATGAGAGAACAATTCATATCAGACTCATAATTCACTTTTCATAATTTAGATGTAGTTTTTAGAGAGAGAAGTTCTCTCCTCTCTCTTAGGATTTAGGATTAGGATTCTTCTTAAAGGATTTAGGATTTCTTTTTCATCACAGGTTCAATGTTCCTTTTCTCAACTTGGTTTATGAACTCTTTATGTTTAGATTGATTTTCTATTTAATACAATTTGAGGTATTTCATATTTATGATTTTAATTTAGCTTTTTACACTCTTAGTTTTGGTTGAGTAATTAGAGACTCTTGAGTTATCAAACTCAGCTGATGATTGAAAATTGGAATTCTTTGCTGATTGATTTGAATTCTCCTAACTCTAGTCTTTTCTTAGGAATTGACTAGGACTTGAGGAATCAAATTGATTTATCCACTTAGCATACCTTCATAGTTAGAGGTTCACCAAGTGGGAGCAAAGTCCAATTCTCATCATATCTGATAAGGATAACTAGGATAGGACTTCTAACTCTCATACCTTACCAAGAGATTTTCTAGTTATTAATTTATTAATTCCTACAATCTACTTTTCTCATTCAACCTTTCAAAAAAAAGAACCCAAAAATATTGTTTTCCATAACCAATAATAAATCATACTTCCCTGAAATTCCTTGAGAAGACGACCCGAGGTTTGAATACTTCGGTTTATAAATTTTATTGGGTTTGTTACTTGTGACAACCAAACGTTTGTACGAAAAGATTTTCTGTTGGTTTAGAAGCTATACTTACAACGCGATTATATTGTGAATTTCTTTACCGATAGAGAATCCGATCCGTCAGGGAGCTGAAGAAAATTTTGGAGAAGACAGTGGGGATCACAAGGAAAGACTGAGCAAGAAAATTGGATGACGCTCTATGGGCATACAAAACAGCATTCAAAACTCCAATCAGGAAGTCACCATTTCAGCTAATCTATGGTAAATCTTGTCATCTTCCTGTGGAGTTAGAACATAAAGCTTACTGGGCCACTAAACTCCTCAATCTTTACTCTCAAACGGCAGGAGAGAAAAGGCTATTGTAACTCAATGAGCTAGATGAATTTAGATTGGAAGCTTATGAGAATGCAAAGATATACAAGGAGAGAACAAAAAAGTGGCATGACAAGAAAATCTTGAAAAGAGAGTTCAAACTAGGACAACAAGTGCTCCTATATAACTCCAAGCTCAAGGTTTTTCCTGGCAAACTCAAATCTAAATGGATTGGCCCCTATCTGATAACCTAAGTCTTCCCACATGGAAACCTTAAACTTCTGAATGAAGCCACAAAAGACATAATCACAGCAAACAGCCAAAGAGTTAAACATTATTTTGGAGGATCTTGGAACAAAGAAGAGAGTGTTCAGGAATTAGGATGATCAAAGAAGGAAGACGTCAAGCTAATGACGATAAACAAGCGCTTGTTAGAAGGCAACCCAGCCAGAGGTAGTTTTCTTTTCATAACTATTTCAATAAAAGGTGGAGTAGATTTCTATGTATTGAAAGGAGCTAAGTTTGGTGTTGCACACCAAAACAACTTAAGAGTGAGTGTATGACTCTAAGTTTGGTGTTCCACCAAAAGTCTCCTTAAGACTCATTACACTCTTCTGCAAGATCAATCACTTGCTCCAAACAATCAAAGAAACTACTCAACACCTGTTTAATTTTTAGCATCCGATTTACTCCCTTCTAAAGCATAAGGTTTCATGTAACTAATGCATCATAGATAGTAGCAAGGGACTAAGTTTGGTGTTCCCTCACCAAAGTAATTTCAAGGACCTACAATAATTCATGCATGCTAACCATCTGCCTAAGTGCTTGGAAAACAAGCAACTTCCAATGATTGTGCAGAAAAGACATTCAGTCTCTCGAATGAATTATACATCATCACCAAGAGAAATGCAAAAGTAATAGAGGATGATGACAAAAGGAAAGCTGGAAGACACTCCTGAGAGGTTATATTGTCACAAAATTCACTCTGCTTTGAATTGTTCTTGAATTATTCTGAATGAGAAGTTGCTGTTTACCTTGATGCTTAGTTAGTGCAAATTTTGATGTCTGCTAATTGTACTAGTTTAAATGCTTGTTTTCATCTTCATCTACTTGAATACATGTTTTGTACCCCTCCTGCATCAATAAGAGAGAATGTTGAAACAGAAAGTAATTGTCCAATATGATAGGAATAACGATAAGGTTTAGTGGTGGTAATTGCTTGATTTGATGATGAGCTCAATAATAAAAGCTACAGGATAGAATGCCTCTTGTAGTATTAACTTAGTTGATGTTATAAAGCCTTCAAGTAATAAGTATCCCTGGAAAAGAGAATAAAGAAAAGAAAAAGGAAAGAAAAGCCAAGAATTGGCAACAAAAATGAAAGAAACAAGCAATAAGGCTAGACACCAATAGCTTAAACCTTAGGATATATGCATGTGGTGCTATTGTATTAGGATCTTCTTGGATTATTAGGTTCTGAGGAGTATTTCAAAACTTGGTAACTTGGATTAACTAATCCGGGATTACCAACCGAAAATTCACTATCAAGAGCAACCTAATTACAAAGCATTTAGTGACCCAAAGAAGTGCTGGGCATCAATGTCTTAGGAAGGATTATGAGCCAAGTGTTTGTGGTGAAGATGTGTTGACTGAAAAACAAGCTAAAAAGATGTTGCAACACATGACACTTAGTAGTAAATAAAAACATAAGCTTCTCAGCAGAAAAACAAAAGAAAGAACAAACACTAAGGATAAATGAATAATAAGGTTAGCAGCAGCAACTTTAGTTATCTTTCAAGGGACATTTCAATCCTGAAACCTAATAAAGGTAAAGCTTTAATTACATCTGCATAAAACCCCATGAACCAGAGTCAGTTACTTGCTTGCTAATAAGGACATGCATACTTTTCTGCTTTCATTCATTTCTTCTCATGTTTTAGTGCTTGCTTAGGGACAAGCAAGGTTTAAGTTTCGTGTTGTGATGACAAGTCATCTTAAGCTAGTTTCACAAGCATTTTTCTCTTGTTTTCTTAGGTTTTATGCACTTTCTTGCATAATAAGTAAGTGGTTGGAGTGGAATTTCATGATTATTGTGATTCAATCAAACACCATTTATTTTATACAAAATCATGAGATTTATGCAAGAATTAAGTGATTAGAATGAATGATGCAAATTCTTACGATTTTGGTGAGACTATGATTGTTTGTTTGGTTGATTTTAGGTGAGAAAATGAAGGGAAGGAGGAACACCGCAGAATAGCGTTGCATTCAAAGAAAGAACGCCACACTCACTAGCGACGCGAATGCGTACAGGACGCCAACACGTCAGGGGGCAATTTTTGAAGAACCACGCGTTCGCGTGCATGATGCGTACGTGTGGATATGTTTGGCGCTCGTTTTCAAAAGAGAGCACTACGTTCACTAAGCCAGCGTTTTCGGGGAGTTTTAGATTTGGAGGCAAGGATCTGCAAATGACGCGTACGCATGCATGACGCACACGCGTCGATGGAATACCTGGAACAAAGCCCGCACACGCATGACTGGTGCTGAAGCCTAGAATTGAGATTTTGCTACCCACGCGCACGCGCAAAGGATGCGCACGTGTGAGTAGCACTCACTAAGACCATGTAGCGCTCAATAAGAGAACGCTATCAAAGTACGCAAACGCGTGAAAGGTGAGCGAGAGCGTGTTTGGAGCTGAAGATTGATAGTGACGCGAACGCGTAAGTGACGCGTACGCATCGATGAGTGAAAATGCAAAAACACGCGAAAGCGTGAGGGACGCGTATGCGTGGTTAAGTGAACGTTGCGCTCACTTTGAGAACGCAACGTTTCACTGGAAGCTGCAATAAAATGCCATTCTGATCTACTTCTCCACAGCCCAAAAAGTCCATTCCAAGTACAGGAAGCCAGAATTGGAAAGTGTATAAATAGATAAGAATTTAATTTCATATGGAGTTCTCTTTTAATTTTGCATTTTAGAATTTTAGAATTGGAACAGATCTGAGTTTTCCTTTCTGTTTTGCTTTCTCTCTTCTGCAATTTTTACTTTCTGTGTTGGGACTTTTGACTTGGGATTGAAGAATTCTTCTGAATTTCTTCATCTTGGAGTTCTCTTTCACTTTTTCTTTGATAGTTTTATGAATTGAAGATCTGATCATAGTTGTCTTTCCGTTTAACTTTCTTCTGCAATTTCTTCTTTTCTGTTTTGTTAAGAGAGCAGTTGAGATTTTAGTTTTCAGTTTTATATTTTCCAATTCTGTTTCGATCCCCATCACCCAGATCCCTTTATTCTTCATGAAATTTAAGTTTCCTAGTTATTTAGATTCTGAAATTTAATTTTCTTGCACTTTAAGTTTCTGCAATTTACTCCTTTTGCACTTTACGATTCTGCCAATTTACTTTCTACACTTTAGTTTAACTTGCAATTTCACTTCTGCTAATCAAATTTCACTCAAATCATCAAATATTTCCTTAACTAAATTCATCACCATACTAAAGTTGCTCAATCCATCAATTCCTGTGGGATCGACCTCACTTCTCTGAGTTATTACTACTTGATGCGACCCGGTACACTTGCCGGTGAGTTTGTGTGGTATCGTTTTTCCCTCATCAACACTCTCAAGTTCTAACCCTTGGTTGATCTTCAAACCACCATGACTTTTAATCTAGAGCTCCGATTGCCACACCGTTTGGGCCACGCATTCACTGCGAAGAGCTCTACAAAACCCACTACTTTATTCTTGAGGTAAGCCATAAAATCATTTCAGTTCTTCATCCCTTAATTTTGAATTTTTGGGTGAAAAATTTTGAGATTTTGGGCTCTTTGATGTTATAGGACCCAACTCTCTTGAAGAATATTAATCTTGTCTCTTTGAACCTTGAGTGTGGTAAGATTCTCAACCCTAGTGTAATTTATTATTCTATGATGTTTGGGTATTGAGATGTTGTGTTTGGGTATGATAATTGTGGCTTAGGTAGTATGTATGTGAATATTGAAGCTTGATTGATATTTTGGAAAGCTTGGAAAAGGGCTTTGTGTGCAAAAATCTATTCTTGGAGGTGTTGAGACCTTGAGAGCTTGTGAAAAAGTGGTTTGGAAGTGCTCCGGTTCAACGTGGGAAATCGGCTAAGGTATAGTTTCGGTTTCCTGTATCTAAAATGTAATGTGGTGTGAAAACTTAGGCTAGAGGCCCTAAGATAGGCATTAAATTGTTGATGTTGTTGAATGGTTGAGATATATGATGTGGTCATATATGTGGTTATGAATATTGATGCCTTGATGGTGTGATATATAAGAAAAATGCATGTTGTGATATATGCTTGATGAATGATTAAGATTGATTTGTGGGTGAAACCATGTTGATGGTGAGTATGATATTGATTATGTATAATGATGGTTGATTGGAAATGATGTTGTTGGAAATTGGGATAAGGAAGGATGTATGACATGTTAATGTGTTTGTAATTTAGCCATTTGATTGAGATGGGTAAAATGGTTGGATGGTGGTTTTGTGAATTGTGGTAAAGTGCTAATATGTGGGTTGAGGAGGCTTGATGTTGATTTTGGTATATTTTGATTGATTTCAAAAAGGATTGAAAATTGGTATGTTTTGGTTGATTTTGAAAAGGGATGAAATTGGTTTGTTTTGAAAATGGCACTTTGTGGTTTTGTATGAAAATATGGTTTTTGGCCATACTTTGACGGGGCATAACTTGGACTCCGGATCCCTGTTTTGTGCCAAACTTTTTTAGAAACGAAATTGGATCCGGGATGTTCATGCCGTTTGAATAACGGGTAAAAAATGATTAAAATGAAGAAGTTATGTCCGTCGAAAGATTGGGGGTTTAATCTGTGAATTCTGCAGCTTTTAACTTAGAAAAATTTTTAGCAGAGTACCCCCCACGCGTAGGCGTGACTGACGTGTACATGTCGTTTTTCGAAAAGGCACCATCCACGCGTGCGCGTGGACTACGCGTGCGCGTCGATGCGCTGCACCAATTGCCCAACCTAATTCCCGAGAGTTATGCGAACATTGTGCCAGTTTTGTGCGTGAGGCACAAACGCACCCACGCGTACGCGTGGCTGACGCGTGCATGTCACTTGGCTGTTTTTCCATCAACACGTGCGTGTGGGGGACGCATACGCGTCAATGAACTTTTTGGCCATCCACACGTGCGCGTGGACGACACGTACGCATGACCCTGTTTTCATCCCAAAGTTGATTTTTGAGTTTTAAAAGCCAAATTTCATACTTCTAAGCCTCCGATCTCACCCCTTATGTCTTAAATCATTATGATATGCCTAGCAATGAGAAAGGGGCTAGGGGATGTGGTAACTTGTGAATGAAGCAAGGGAAAGATTAATGATCAATGATGATCAAAGATGATTATATGAGATACAGAGGATGGCGGTGGAAGTGCTTTATGTGCCATGAGCCGAAGGGCTGTATTAATTTATGAATTGGCTGGTTATGGATTGAGCCATGAGTCAGATGGCTAAGTTTATTGCTGAGTTATGGCGGAGCCATTATTGATTATGGCTAAGTATAATTGCATATATGCGTATTGAATGAAATGTGAATGTTGCACTTCCACTATCTGAGATACGAGTTTTCCTGGGTGAAAGCAGTGGCTAGCCACCATGTGCTCCAAGTGGAGACTCGATACTCTGCTGACCCTATGTCGTAAGTGTGGCCGGACACTGTGAAAGTTTTGGATGAGCTCGCCCCCGTGAATATACACCGGTGAGGGTGTTGGATATGGATTATGATTCTGATCATGATGATGATCGAGAATAACTCGAGTTGGGATGCACGACAGAGGGACAGTCCAATGGTTAGCTACCAGGACTTGTCGAGTTGATTATATAACCAACATATGATATCATCAGCCATTAGGACAGGCATACATCATATGCATATTATGTGAATTGTTTGAGATTGCCTAATTGACTGTATATTACTTGCTAACTGTCTAAATGCTTTATCTGTTCCTATTTGTATATCTCTTGTCTGATATAACTGTGTTTGCCATATCATACTCCTGCTGGTGGTTGGGAGGTCTGAAGGACTTAGAAAGGGAAGTATTAGTTAGACTGAAGAATCTTTAGTCAGTTGCCATTTATGGTTTAGTCTGCTTATAAGCTTTGAATTTATCTGGTGGAAGTTCTATGATTGCCTTTGGCTTTCCCAGGACATTACATGTTAGATATGTGGACACTCTTACCATACTGAGAACCTCCGATTCTCACCCATGCGAATTTTGTGGTTTTCAGATGCAGGACGTAAGGCTTCTCGCTGAAGCATGCTGGAGACTTCTGGATTAGCGAAAGTTCTTTGGTTCTCAGGACTCTATTTTGGTTTTATGTTTTCTCTTAGATACTGTTATCTCCATTAAATAATACAAACTGTGATGACTCCTCTTAGAGGTGGTTTTAGAGAATAGGCTTTCTGTATTTATGTCCCTTTGGGTTTCCTTTGGGGTTTCTTATTTTATTTACATGTATATATTTCTATGCTCGGACCGGTTACCTTCGCAACCGGATTTTGAGTTTTGATATTCTTGTTTTTGGCACTCTTTTGTATATATATAATCTCGCGTTATCTTATCACTTGTTCGTTACGTTTTCGATCGGAGTGTTGCGCTTTCGAGTTACGATTTTGTTGTACCACTTTTTCTTCAAAGGCTCCAAGTTATAATCATTTTTCACACTACTATACGTACTAAATTTTATTTTAGAGGTCGTAATACCTTGCCATCTCTGAATTATGACTTAAGCATAAGACTCTGTATGGTAGGATGTTACAAGAGGCACCAAGCACAGCTCCAAGGATCCAAAACTCCCCAAAGTAATGGTACCCAAACTCCACCAATCCTCCAATGTATTCAATCAAGCTCCAATTTGACAATTTCAACTCTAATTCAACATAAACTCAAACTAGTTCATACAATTGAACAATTTAACAATAGGGCACATAAAATTGGACAAACCACAAGGGTTTAGAGTTTTCTTACCGTACCCATTGATGATTGGAGTATAATCTAATAATTATCCAATGCTAGATTGAACCTAAACCACCAAAATCATCAAAATCACTCAAAACTCAAACCAATTTCGCACATAAAGAGACACAGAGAAATGGGCACGAATTGGAGAGAAACTTACCACTTTGTTCAGATAGAATTGAAGAGGACTCCGAGACGAACGCGTGGCCACAAACGACTCATCAATCGAAGCTCCAAAATGAAAGTTACGGAAGATTGAATGTTGGAGTGAATAGTGAGCAAAGGGTTTGTGTTCTTTCCCCCTCTCTCACCGTGAATTGGAATGAATAATGGGGACAGAGGTTGAATGCTCAGCTTGTATGTGGGTTGTGTTTATGGGCTTGGGCCCAAGTGGGCTTGGTCTGATCGGTTCGGTCCATTCGGCCCAATCTTGAGCCAAATTCTTTAAAATTAATGTCAAAATTCTTGTTTTAATTAGCTCTATCTTATTTTACAATAAAATTTATATTTTTAATTTTTCTTGTTAAAATTTAATTTATTGATTAATTACTTACTAATTTTATGGGGTTTACAACCAGAACTGTACCACTACTTCCCATAAACCCCTCAACGCTAAATAAAGGTTAAAACTTTTATCTTATTCATCCATCATAAACACATGCAACAACTGATTAAGAAGCATGTTTGTACCAATTAACTCAAAACATGCAAATAGATAACATATCTCTATCAATAGAAGGCAATGCTATATGATACTCCGCTTCTAAATTTCTAGGTTTCTTTTCTCTTATTCTTCGATATTCTTTTCTTCTGGGTTTATGATTACAATAAGATTGGGGTTTGAGATATTTTCTAGGTTAAATATTCTGAATTTTTTGGATGTTATTTATTTGGAAAGAAATTGCATATTTTATGAGTAAGATTGTAATCGAGAGATTTTTGGGATGTGATTTGAAAGAACTTAAAACTTTGGGAAAGAAAACTAATGATCCCAAACATTCAGAGAGAGGAGAGAGTTAGTATAATGTGTATGTTATCCTACGCGTTTATCAAGAGACTATGACTCATTAGTGATATTTTATTATTGCATACATTTTTTTTTACTACCTAGCATAACTGTAGTCTGTAGCATATTATTAGTTTTTTTTAATAATGCGTGTGTGCGTGCGTGCGTGTTTAGGGAGTGAGCGTGCGTACGCACTAACTTAGATTCCGTTTGATTGATATATAAGATGAGACATAGACATAGAGACACAGTCATTAAAGACGTAAACATAAAATATTTGTGTCTATATATTGTATTTGGCAAAAACAATAAACAAGATATACAAATATTTAAAAAAGACTGAATAACCCACAATTCAACCACAAATTCTACTACTAACACTACATATCCATCACTCCAAACTCTGTTATCACTATTTAAATTTTTATCCCTTTCAGTATTTTTTATCTCTTCCAATATCATCTCAAATCATTATTCAAATAGTAAATATATAATTTTTCTTGAAATAAAAACAAAGAACCAAAGCCTAGAGTTTATTAAGTATTAATTAGAATTTAAATAAATAAAGAATTAACTATACATTTTTTGTTGAAGAAAATGAAAAATCAGAACCTAGAAAGAGCAAGAAAGAAGAAGATTATTGCAAGAAAGAGAGGAAGAAGCAGAAAATTAGAAAGAGAAGACAACAAAAAGGAGAACAAGGAGACAACTATTTGAAAGAAAAGAGGCGGATGTGGAACTGAAAGAGACAAATCGAGAGAAAGAAGGAGAGACATAGCAATTCTGGAAGGTGGAGCGAACTTGGATATGGAAGGCGTGGAAAAGAGACAGAATGGATATGAAAGAGGAAGAGCGTGGTGATTGATGAGGCAACTTCGACAGCAATGATGAGATAGAGCGCAGAGACATACATGTCCATGAGTGGGTGAAAAAATACAATGGCAAATGACAAATTAGACAGCGACATCAGAGAAAAAAGAAGAAGTGACAACAATTGAATTTTCATTAATAAAGAGAAAGACAAAGAAAAAGATGGTAACTAGTAAAAAAAGAACTAATGACAAAATCTGAAAGAGAAAAAAAAAGAAAGATCTAAGAAAATGAAAAGACAAATTTTAAAAATTTAAAAATTAAATAAAAATTAAAAAATAAAAAAATTATATCTCATAAATTGTATTTCAGTGTTTCAATTATTTAAAAATATATAAATTTAATGTTTCATATTTATATCTGTATCTTTCTGTATTCATCAAAAATTTATATCTCATTAAACTAAATAAAAGACATGTATCATCATAGAGACATAAATATCAACTAAACACTGTCTTAGTTCTAGTACACAGGTCTAGATACAAGTATAATAGATAATACGTGGATGATTTTTACCAAAATTTAAAACGTACCATACATCAATAAGAATATGATGTGATTAAATAATAACTATTGTTTTATCGCATTACAGTAGATGTATATTTTTTTTTTTTAAATGTATCATGCATGCAATGTCGGGTTAAAACAAAATCATTGTAAGAGTTATTGTATAAATATAAAATTTCAGTCTAGCACTCTAGCTAATAGATGAAACTATTATTATAAGAATTATTGATAGTTAAAATAGTTTTAAAAAAATTATATTTACATTAATTTAATATTATTTAAAATTAAATGTCTCAAATTACTTTTCAAAATATATAATTATAAGTCAAGTTGATCATTATTCTATCAGTTACATGATGATATATGACACAAATTATTTTTTACATATTATCATCGAACTGAAGAAATAACTGATTTAATTTATAAAAATATTATTTATACACAAAAAATTAGTTATTAAATTAGTCATTATTTATTTATATATAAATATATATTATTTTAATATATATTTATATTTCAATATATATTTCATATGGTTATTAGTGATTGATTTAATGATTAATTTTTAGTATACACAAGACATAATTATTTAATTTATTATTATATTTTTTATGGACTAATTTAAAATATTTTAAGCTTTAAAAATCAAATCAATACACATAAAAATTAAATAAAGACTTAATTTGATTTTTGTCTATTTTTAAGAATGACAATCTAACTCCTTATCAAAAGAGAAGAACACTTTTCGCACACACCATTATTATTTTAAGACAATTTAAATCTTATGTTAAAATATTCATCAAATAGTAACAGAAATTAATTTTGTGAAGAGTTTTATTTATAATATGTGAGGTTTTAAATCTTATAAATAATTAATAATTTATTTTGAAAAAATTTTTTATTAGTAATGGTGGTCATGTGGAGAATGACCATTTTTTAAATATTGTAAGAAAAAAATAATTGCAGCAGTACAAAAATCTTTTACAAAGAAAAGATAATATCATACAATAAATGAAAAAACAAAATAGTGATGTTTATATTGGTGTTGGTATTGATATTGATATTGATGGTGGTAGTAAAGATAATAGTGGTAATAAAATATTGTTATATGAAAAATAGTAAAATAGAAATTATAATGAGAAAAATGAGAAAGGATCGGAGATTATAGTAGTAATAATAGACTAGTGGTAGTTAACTTAAAAAATTTTATGGGAATTTAAAATTCTTACAGATTATAAATATAATTTATTAAAAAATTTATACGATCTCAAAATAATAATGTTAAAGATAGAAGTATTTTTATTAAGGAGTCGATTATTATCATTCTTGAAATGCAAAAGGCCGAGTTAGATCTCTAGTCTTGTAAAGATCTTTTAAAAATCATTTTGATGATTAATCCATTATTATAGTTAGGGGCCGATGCTTCCCCAGTTGGACCTAAGTGTTGTGCTGCTCATTAAATAATGAAGACTATAAGACTTCACTGTACCGGTAAGGCATGAACTATGAATTAAGAATAATATATTGGTAGATGCATAGATTGCGTCAGTCATTCTACCTTTAGAACCAACCAAACAGGTGGAGAATAATATCCTACAAAGAATAAAAATATTGCAACATTATTATTTATCGACAATGCCTTTTTTTATTTATAACGAATTATTTTTGCGCCGCTAATAAATAAAGACGTAAAACTAAAACATTATAATACATCATACTTAGGGTTAAACACGATTTTGATCTCTATAATTTAAGTCAAAAGTTTTGTTTAATCCTCAACCTTTCTTTACGTATAAAATTGTCTCTAAAATTCAACGTAATTTTAAAATCGTTCTTTAAACAATTATACCCTCAATGTCATTCCCTCCCTCACATCTTCTGTAGAAAGTTTCGTCGTCGCCCTCGCTATCGCTTGGCCCTCCCCTTCGCAGTGCCGCGACTCGCGCCCTGGCCTCGTTGCGACTCACCCTCGCCGTCGCTTGGCCCTCGCCCTCACAGTGCCATGACTCGCGCCCTAGCCTCGCCGCGATGTGCCTGGCCCTCACCCTCGTGTTCCTCGTCGTCATCGATGAGGTGGTGGTGGTGGTCGTGTTCCTCGCGTTTCCAGCATCACTACCGTGCCTCCCTTCGCCTTTCCTCTATGCTCTCTGCCGTTCAAATCTTCCTCCCCTCCTTTTTCTTTCATCACAAACCCTAATTTCTGAATATGAATTATTATTAATTTTTTTTGTTTCTTGTTAATGATGATGATTTAATATTGGTGATGAATTGCTGTTTTAGTTTTGATTTATTTGTGGTTATTGATGAAGGTTGAATTTTTTTTGTTGAATTCCTGAACAAATGGTGATGAGATGGTAGTGAGTAGAATGATGCAAATGGCGATGGAGTGATAGTGATTAGAGTGGTGGTGGTAGTGGTAATAAGAAAAAAAAAATTTGGTCATTTATATAAAAAATTAATCTGTCCAAAAGAATAATTTTAAAATTACGTTGAACTTTAGAGATAATTTTATATGAAAAAAATTGAGGACAAAAAAAATTTTCAGCCATAAACCATAAAAACTAAAATTACACTTAACCCAATATACCAAAAAAAAAAACTATTGATGATCATATAAAAAATTACTCACAGTATAATAGTTAATTATTGTAATATATAAAGTACTCTCATTATTGTATGCATGAAATTATGCACCATACATGCGCATATAAAAAATATATATGCATCATGCACGTGTGTTATTATTTTTATTTCTTGTACTATCCATATTATTCATCTATAAAATATCATTCTTTCTAGTTTAACACAGTCAAATTTCAACATATTTATTATCTATTTCCAATATTATTTATTATTTTTGTTACATTTTAGTTTCATTTGTGATATATATAGTTACGCGTTTATGGATTTTTATCTGTATAAAAGTTTTAAACATTGCCAAAATAATTCTAATTTTCTTGATATGCGTTTTAATTTTTAATTTTTAATTTATTTTATTTCAAGAGGGGAGTAGAATTTATAGCGACAACAAAAAGTAACAAAAATAACGAGCCTAGATAGGAAGGAGACAAATAATACAGCCCTCACACAACTGAAAGCAAAGGGGATCAATAGCGTATGATATAATAATAAATAAATATAAGTGTTTTTAAAAAGAAGTCCAAGTTGGGCCATGTATGTTGTCATGTGGAAATTAAAATAAGTAAAATGGGTCCTAATGAAAGGGACAAGTGTTCCAGGTACGTGCTCAGATTCATGCATGTAACATTAAAATTCAGCTGCTCCATTCTCATTCCTTGAACCTAAGAAAACAAACTGTTACCATAAATCATATTGTTCTACCCATTTCATAATTCCTGAACCCAACAACAATAAGTCAATAATAATAGTAATAATAATAATAATAATATCTTTCCCTCTTTGCTGTTATTACCATTTTGACATTTTCTTTTCTTCTATTATTTCTGTTCTATTTTCATTACTTATTCATTTCTTTTAATAATATCTCTCGAGTCAAGACCCCTTCTATATATCTAAATTTCTTGGTTCCTAAAAAGGTTCTCTGTGCCAAATGTTTGCATATGACACGTATTATATAATCCTAAGATTTATTCTATGCCGGTTTGTAATCTAACCTTATCTTATCTTTTATATATATATATATATTGGCTTTGTAAATTAATCTTTTTTCCAAAAATATTAATTAAAATAATCAGATGACCCACAAACCTTATGGCATAACGCATACAGAAGTAGAACTTGAAAAAGTATATTGTTATATAGACAGCATTGTTTTGATCAGTTGATTTAGGAACAGTGATAAGGTCTTCCCAAAGCATCCAAGATAAATCCATAACTTACTTTATTTAAAAATTTAAAATTCCTAATATTTTTCTATCTTTTTCACTAAAAAATTATCACCAAATAAACCACAAAAATCTGAAACATGGAAATAGTGAAAATAGCAGGCATACCAAATAGTCGTTTGTTTCTAATATTTTGAAGGTTCATCAAAGTAACACTAGCATATTGCCAAGTCTTATAACAATCCTAATATCCTGCATTAAGTGTGTCATATGTAATCTTAATTTAGGAAGAAAAGAAAAAAAAAGGGAAAATCCTGTTATATTGTTGGACCTGAACTCTGAATATGCATGTATTACATTTGATACATACATAATAACTAATTCTGTATACCAATTTTCTTTTACTTCATTTCCAAACTGTGTATAACATTTCTAAGTTGAAACATTGCTAACAGAAAGTGCCAAAGAGTTTTTTTTTTTTTTTTTCCTTTTTCTTCTTCATCCCCACCCCCCAAAACCTAATTTCTACCTTCAGAATATAACTTAATAAATTTCATTGATGCTTGAAAATGTGAAGAATCTCACAGGACATTATTTCCCTGAATTATGAGTCTTCTGAGCTCACTTGCAATTCCTTGCAACAAAACTGGTTTTTGGATAACTCCATTGATACCAATCTGCATGCACTTCTCCCACAACTCATCTCCCATATTCACGGTCAACGCTACGATAATCGGCCAGTTTCGGCTCCTAAACTTCCGAATCCTCGTGGTGACTTCAAAGCCATCTATGTCAGGCATGTGAAGATCCAAAAGGATGATTTGGAAAGAAGTTCCGGCTGGTCCGATGGCAGTAAGGCATTCGAATCCGGAGGATACGGTGGCTACAATGCAGCCTAATTTCTGAAGCAACTTTTGGGTCACTGCCCTATTTACATCATCGTTGTCGGCCAATAGAACTTGCAGACCTCTCAACAGAGAATTGGAACCAGTACGCTCCGAAAACTCTCCAGGTTCCGAGATGGCTATGCTGATTGATGGTCGTAATTGAAACCGAAGAACGAGGGCCATGCTTTGAGGATAACCATGAGAATTCGGAACCATCCATATGTTGCCTTGCATCAGCTGCCAAAAACATAGTAGAAGAGACTTAAGTACCATTCATGAATCATGATCCAAATTCAAAACACAAAAGAGAGAAATGGAACCTTATTCATGATCCTAATTCAAATGAATTAAAGAACTAGAACAAAATTGAGTGAACAATTGAATATGGGATATGCTACTATGTTTTAGCATTTCAATTCCTACAAATTTCACAATGCATTACATAAAATTCAAGAGACAAAACAGTCACTAAATGAACTTATGCAGTTCATAACTAGAGATTCAAAACTCAATGACTTAATGTGCATATTATTGAAGTAGACATAAATAACAAACTTCTTGAAACTCACCTGAACTATCCTTTTGCAAATGCTGAAGCTCAATCGGCCCTCGACCCTATCACTAGAAAATTTCCTAACTCCAAATCCCGAAGAATACGAGCTCCCAATTTCTGAATCACTACTGTTGATCCCTATCTCAAATCTAATATTTACATCACCACTAGATGAGCTTGGTCTCCAACTTGTCCACCCTTTGTCAGTCCTTCCCTGACTTCCGGTTTCAGCGAAAACTCTAAGTACGAGAATTCCTTCCCTTTGGCTATGATCCAGAAGGTTCCCAACCATGTGCAAAATTACCTGAAAAACCCTCCTCTCGTCGCCCATTACATTGTCCGGCAAAGACTTCTCAACCTCGACCAGAAAACCAAATCCTCTATAGACACACATGCACTTGACAAGGCAAGCCGCTTCCTTTATCATCGAATGTAATCTGAAAGACCTTATCTCCAAAGAGAATCTCCCATCATCCTTTGCCGAATTGTCCATGGCATCATTTATCAAGTTTGATAAGACATTGCTCGTCCTTAGCATTGCATCCACAATAAGTTTCTGTTCGCTCTTCAAATTATCGTCTTGCACCATTGAAAGCAATCCCAAAATCGAGTGCATAGGCCTCCTCATCCCATCACTCATGACTTTCTGAAATGAGCTTCTTGCCTGGCTTGCCATCATAGCATCCCTTTTCGCCTGTTGCAAAGCGCGATTTTGTTCCTCCAATTTCTCTCTCATGAGCTGAGACTCTTCCAGAATTGCAGCATGAGATAAAGCCACTGCAACCTGATCAGCAACCACCTTAATTATCTCCAGCTCTTGATTGCTCCAAGATCTAGTCTCTCCACTCGGAAGAATCAATACCAATATTGCATAACATGCCTGCGTTAACTCCGGTGTTCCTCCTTTGAAATTACAAACTCGCAACATTGGCATACGGATTGCAGCAACCGGTCCAATCTCGCCATTTACACCACTACTTGCACCAGCAAGTGCCGAGTCAGGACCAAGTATATTCACTCCATCACTTCCTTTAATCTTTACAACGTCCGGATCAGTAATTGGTATAGTAAAATTAAAATTCCTCCTATTTAATTCATGAGTAAGGTTCATCTCTGTCTTCTCAACATTAGGCATCCACACAGCACAAGTCTGCAATCCGAGTGTCTTAGAAAGCTCCACCAAAGTGGTATATAGAATCGTATGCCTATCAAGCGACTTTCGAATCTCCTGAGTGAGCATCCTCACATGGCTTGCAGCCTCCTTTTGCTTCATTATAAGACCAACCTCCCGTCCAAGATCCCACGTCTTTTTCTTCAGCATGAACTCCCTGACCTTCACCTTAAGAAGCATAGGGATCAACGTGACAAGCGTAATCGCCGTGGCACACGACACCAACGCCGTGAGAATCTTGAAGACGGTGAGCGCCACCATGAGCTGAAAAGTGTGAGGGCCATAAGTCCACCCATTCAACAAATGCGTCAATCCACAAAGAACAATGAAGGCAATGAACTGTATAAGCACCCATTTGAAAGGAACATTTGTGCAACTTATGAAGTAAAGAAGCTCAATGGGGATTGAGAAGTATGCCACAGCAATCAAGAAATCCCCAACTCTCTGGCATTCTAGAATGCTCTCAATAGTCCACAAGCTAGATTCATCATCACAGTTGCATCTTGGAAATCCATTATCTGTTGTTGTTGCAGATACAGTTACCCATAAGAGGAGTGAGCAAATCAACAAGAACCAAGATGCCACTGCTTTTAACATTGATACCAAAATATATATGTAGTTCTTGATCTTCAATCCATCTAAGCATATGTCACATACGTATAAATTAATTGGCCATAGCTAGAAATCAAAGAAAAAATCTTCCAACAATTTCCTCAAATTGCCTTGACCTGCCAACAAAGCTAAGTAAGATCCAAAGATGGAAAAAAACAAAATATGAGATCCTTAAAAAAGGGGAAGGGAAAAAGTAAAAAGACCCAATTCTATGACTTTTTTGTTTCACTTCTCTCACTCTTGTGATTTCAGGTTCAACCTTGGTTCATTGTTTCAATCTTATATAGCACCTTATGGATTGGAATGGCATGAATCGGTGAATAACACAGTTGTCAACAGATAAAGATGGCATTCCCCATCAACAAAAAATGGAAATAATTTAAAATAAAAAAAAAAACATACACAAAAAAAAATATATAAGGGATATAAAAAATAAAAAACAAAAAGAATAAAAGAATCAAGGAAATCTAGGCTATTACAAAACCTGGGGGGAAGGCAAAGTCCAAAAAAAAACTATTAAAAAAATCAAAAGTCCAACAACAACGTGTAAGAACTAAAGAGCTCTCCCCGAAAAATAAAAAATAACAAAATAAAACCAAAAAATAAAGAAGCATAATAAAATCCTGTAATGCAGAGCAAAAAGAGAGAGTACCTGAAGAACCATATCTCCTTGAATGCAATCAAATATTCCAGCTTCACATCAGATCTTACCCCTTTTATGGAACACCAAAATTAGAACTTCAGTCATAGAAACATCAAAGGATCACTCCATCTCCACCACCATCACCACCACCACCATGGGTACCACCAAAGTCCATTGCTTTAGAACAACGTTAAGTGCACCACCATTGAGAACAAAAACAACTATTAAGAGCACACACCCAACAACACCAAAATGAAAAAGAACCCGTCTTTATCGTTCAACGACAAGAAGATCAAGATGAAGAAGAAGGAGGAGGAGGAGGGGTTGCTATAAGAGGAAAGCGAGTTGGAGGCTTTTTGCTGAAAAAGGCTTGTGTGTTGAAACGAAAGGAAAGAAGAAATGGATTATTGGGAGAGAAAGAGAGAGAGAATCTTTAAGAAGGGTTAGAGAGAGTGGGTATTCTCCATTTTCCAACAATGAGAAACCAGAAAAGAAAACCATGAAAGGAAAGGGAGAAGAGAAGCGCCGTTGTTTCTTGGAAGAAAAAGGAGGTGAGCTGGATTTGAGAGAGAGAAAGAGGGTCCCACATCGTTAACATGAAGAGAACTTAGACGCTCTCAAGAACCAAAACGTCCTCCTCACACCAAAATACATTTGTTTTATTTTTCTCTCACTGCTCTTTCCTTTTCAGTTTTCTGTTCCTCTCTCTCCTCTATTTTATAAAAACGCTCATGTTCTACGTACAAGCGTCTTTTATATAATAAAGAGAAATTCAATCAACTTGACGTAAGTTGAACAAACAAAAATTTTGCAGCACAAAACTTTTTAATAAAAAATATATAATTTATTGATATAGTTTAAATTTATTGATATAATATAAAGATTTTTGTATAAAACACAAATTTTATCGATATTGTATAAAATTTTTGCACATAATATAAAATATTTTTATATAGTACATAAATCTTTTGTACATAATACATAAATTTTTATTGCGAATATATTTTGTTAATTAGATGAGTCAATATTTTAAATACGTGATTTTTTAAAATTTTTTGTATTGCACACTAAAATTTTTATATTATACACTAATATTTTTGTATTGTATATCAAAATTTATATATTGTATGTATTTTATTAGTTTGGTGTCAATATTTTAAATACGTGATCTTTCAAAAAATTTTATATTATATATTAAAATTTATGTGATGTTCATTAAAATTTATGTATTATTGGTCAATTTTTGTATTCTAGTTTTCTAAATATTTATAGGAGAAGCAGATGAGAAAGACAACAAAAACGATGATGATGATAATAATAAAGAAACATGAAGAGGAAAAAAAAAAAGAGGAGAAGAAATTAAACAACAACAATAATAATCGGGATGATAACTATAGTAGTAGCAGGGACAACGATAAACGAAGGAGGAGAAAAAACAGAAAGAAAAAGAAGTAGTGCTTAATGACTTGTTGAAAACTTACTTTAAAAAACATGCCTAGCTTTATTGTTTAAAAAATATTATGTGTATTATAACTAAATTAATTATTATGTATTTGTATATAAATATATATTATTTAATTTATTTTTAATATATATTTTATATTTTAATATATATTTTATATTAGTACTTCATTTTGGTGTATATTTATTATAGTTGTTATTTTTTATTCTTATATTGTATATTTTAATTAGGATAAAGTATTATTGGAAATAAATAGTATGATCACAATTCAATCTATTATGTGTCAAATAATTTGCTAGTTGTTATTATATGTATTTATTGGTTTACGAATTTTTGTTCGACCAGAGAATCAACAAGATCAAAAAGGACCGCAACCAGGAATCATCAGCATATGTGCTATGTCGAGTGTATGAATGGGAGAAGATGTCATTTTTATTGGTTAATGACTCGACTCAAAAGCGAAGTATGTATAAAGAGAGTATCAAGATGAGTAAAAAAAATTTTATATAGTCATGTTCTTAAAGCAAAAGTGTATGTTTCGACACAATACAATTGAAAACTTATGAATAAGAGGTCAATAGAACCTAGAAGTTCAAAAAAAATAAATCTATTGAAGTCGAAGATAAGACAATTACCCACATGTTTTAAGTGCTAAAGTGGAATGCTCATAATCGCTGTAGACATAGGTTATTTTGCTTGCAGATTAAGTTATAACCAAAACGCAGGATGTGATTTAAGGAGTAAGGATAAGGAGTGGAACATAGGACAGAAGGGTGCTTAAGGAATAAAAAAATAGAGTTACAAGAGTGGCCTATAAATAGAGAAAGAATAGAATCAGAAAAGGAGACTTTAATTCAACACTATAATCACATAAAAATTCTGCAAATTTTTTAGTCATATTAACACAATGAAAGATCATAGAGTGTAAGTGCATGTGAAAGTTAAAGTTTAATTCAGTTTATTCATTTTTTTATTATTTTATTACTTTATTTTCAATTTAGTTTTTTTAGGTTTACTTCGCGTTTCTGTTATGTTTTTTATTTTTTATCTTTTAGAGTTTTCTTGCATCCTACTTATCTATTTCTTTTTATGTTTAAGAATGTTTGATTTAGCATTTGTTTTTAATTCATGATAAATTTTTGTTTGTACTCATTTATTGGTGATACTACAATTTTAGTATTGTTCTACTACTTGCAAAGTTATTTTTGACAATAAAATCAATAAGTTCAAGATCAAGCTCATTTCTTTCAAGAAGTTGTATCTATTCTCCAAATTAAGATCATTGATATGAAGTTTGACCGACACCTATTTTAAAATTGGACAAAAATCAAGCGAAACCGTATTATTCAATTAAAACGTTAACACAATAAGGTCCTTGATTAAATTTATTGATCTATCCGAATTATTAAATTATAAAAGATTTATCTCTCAATATATACATAATTGTCTTTATTGGATGAAGATGATAAGATTTTATTTTTTTAAATTATGCATATATAGATAGTGCATATAGAAAAATGATTATTGACTTGACTCACTCTGAGAATTTCTAATGGTTATAATTACTGCATATTTGTCAATAGGATATTCTTAAGATAAACAGGATAACAGAGTTTTCTCTAACTTGCGACAAGTATGGTAATTAATAACGTATGTATTATACCTTGATTCCAGACACCTAATACCCTAGGGTCCTAGTTGAATAGATATTAGATATGATTTAAATATTTGTATAATTAATGATTAGTCAATAAAAAATCTGTCAACTCTATGATTATAATAATTGGAATTAATAAAACATTAGTCAAAGGGATTAAATGAATGAAGAAATGAGTTTCATAAGTCATTCACAGCTCGTTGTAATAATAGTAACAAGTTAGAATTTAATAATTAAACATACTCTAAGGGTTAACCCAGAGTAAAAAAGATGGAAAGAATTATATTTTATTTTTCTTGGGTTGTTAGTAAAAATCTATTACTTCATAATATCGAATCGTTAGGAAATATTGCTAGATGCCAACTTTAATTAGTAAATTTAGTATGACTAATATACTATCCACTTAGTATTGAACTTACGATGTCACATACTAACGAGTGTTCTAATCTTTGCTAAAAAATTATTTAATTATTATTTTAATTTGATCAAATAAATAATTATATTAAAAAAATGCTATATGACCAGTAAATATTATCATATTTGACAAGCACTTGGTGAATAATAATTTTCATCCATATTTAAAAAATTTTGTACATAAGAAGCATATATTTTGCACTTATATTTACTAAAATTTATACACACAAAATAATATAATTTACACTCATGTTTATCAGAATTTGCACACATTAGTTAATAAAATTTATTTGTTAAAAATAATTTATATTTATGTTGGTTAAACAAGAGGCAAAAACACTAAATATTGATGGCCCAAAAATTTGTCTTAGATTAATTCAAATAGAATATTATTATATTTATTTATTAGTATCAAAAATATAATAATAATAATAATAATAATAATAATAATAATAATAATAATAATAATAATAATAATAATTTTAAAGAGTAAAGGAAACACAAGAAGTTTTATTCCTATTACCTTTATACACATAAATATATGTGAGTCTAATTTTTTGAGAAAAATTTTATGGTCGTAAGGAGTTACAAAAGGTTTCTCAATTTCACATAAATATCTATTGCTCAAGAAGTTAACATCAAAATTTGATATCAGTGTGAATACGCATAATCGAAAGAAAAAGTTGTTTTTACTAGTGTACTCAAGTATTTGGATCTAATATATGTTATTTGAATAATATTTAAATATAAAATAGATCTTTATGATTACTTTATTTCTTCCACTACGTGTTATAAACATTTATAATATTTCAAATACTATTTTAGTCCCTAATGTTTTGAATATGCTATTTCAATCCTAAAAGGTTTCAAACGAATTCGATGTTGTTCTGTCATTAAATTTGACTTGAGTAATTAACAAAAAAATTTTTACTTTAGTAATTATTAGTGGATTGATTTTATTTAGATATTGAAATTAAATGTTATATTAACTCTTAAATATGCTAATTGGTCATGTCAAATTCAACTGTGGAACAATATTGAATCTATTTAAAATTTTTTGGCACTAAAATAAAATGTTGGAAATTAAAATAGTACTTTATCCTTTTATTATTGATAATTTCTTTTTTTTTACGGTATTCCTCAACTCAACATGTTAAGAATTAATTTGTCACAAATTGGAGCTACATTTAAGAATTTGTTGTTGACGAATAAATTGTGTTATATAATTGGTTGAATTTGAACTATTGACACTTACTTAAAGCTTTAAACAGACGAATGAGTTAACCATTTAACTAATTCAAATATTGATTATTATGAATAATTACTCTAATACTTTCTGAAAATTAGAAATAAATTTATTTAAATATAAAATATTATATTTAAATTAAATTCTAAATAATCAATTTATCATATTATTTATATTTTTACTAAATGATAAAATTTTAAAAATATTAATAATTCTATAATAATTTAATATTTATTTCAAAAAATTATTTTTACTCAAATTTTAATTATATATTAAATTAGTCAAATGTATAATTATTTTATATGTTAAAAATATGAAAAAACTATTTTATAATAGTAACAAAAGAGAATACTTTTTTCTAATTTCAAAAATATTGAAATAATTGCCTTTATTATTTATATTTTTTTTAGAGTAAACCACAAGACAACTGGTGTTATTTTATGGTTTGGGTGATCTACCTAATCTCTTAAAATTTATCAGTAGTGCTATTTATATTATATTAGTAAATTAATACGTATAAAAGTATCAATGAATCTACAGTAATTGTTATTAAATAAATAAGTATAATAATAATAAATTTAAATTTAATTATGATAATAAATAGTTTTTAACTAAATAAATGTAATAATAATGATTTATATTTCTCTAGTACCTATATATGGTAGATACGTTTATCCACACATATAACGTGTTTTACTATTTTATCTATTTTCATTATTATTAGGAAATTCTATTAATGTTCGGTGATAGTGGAAAGAAGACACTTTGAGGAGAGCTAGATATTTATGGAACTCGATCTTTACAAATCTCGAAAGTGAAGATTTATTTAGAGTCGAAAACAAATTATCATATTATGTTGCAGTACATCTATGTAGATTTAGAACGAATGAAACTGTTTTTTTTTTTTTTTTCAACTCGTTAAAATTTTTTATAATCAAATATTATGCATTCTCTCGGTTTATAAGTTAACAGATAGGATATCTATCTTTTGATTTAGATGTAGATTTAATACTTTTATTACGATTTGTAAATGTCGTATGACGTTTTTAACGAAAGAAAGTTAGTCTTTCAAAAAAAAAAAAGGTAATTGTTGATTTAGAAAGTTTTTCATAACTTGTGAAAACATATTTTTTGTAGGGATAAGTATTTTTCTCGTCTTAAGGTTTAGGGTCGAAATTAAAATCGTCTCGACCTTTTTTTAATTAAAATCATCTTCAACGTTACAAAACGTTATAAAATCGTCATTTTTTATTTTTTTGGACCAAATTATCCTTAACTATTAATAAAAATAATATTAAAAAAAAACCCACCCCACCCACACCTAGCATCTCTTCGTCTCTCCCCTCACCCCAAACCCACTCCAATTTTCCTTCCTTCTACTCTCTGACCCTCCACCCCAAATCTCATCTCATCCCATCATCATCATCAGTTTCTATCTTCATCTTCTTCTTTTCATATTTTCTTTCTTCTTCATCTTCTTCTTCTTCTCATTCACAACAACAAAATAAATAAAAAATTCAGCAACAACATCAATCACAAAATAAATCAACAATCCAACATCAATAATCATAAAATTAGTAACAATCCATCATCAATCATGTATATGTTCTTCAAAAATTAAAGAAAGAAAACAGAAAAATAGGAAGAACAAAGAACAGAGAAAGAGAAGGGTGAATCAACACTGCCACCATAGCCAAATCATCATCATGCAATTACTATAATCAGAAGCAATTACTAATTTACTATAATCAGAAGCAGTATCACCAATAATAAATTAACAACAACAATTGTGAAGGGTGAATCAACAATGGTGAAGCAACAACAAAATCAAAAATAGAAGCAAAAGTAGAAGCAGAAGGCAGAAAGTAAAAGCAGAAAAGCAGAAGCAACAACAGGGCTCAGTTTCTTCCTTGGTAGGCGTCGAATCCGTGGACAACCGCAACTATGACGATGTGAGGAGCAGAGCCGCCATCGGTGATTTCGCAGTGCGGAAGGGAAAAGGCAGGGAGAACTCGAACAGCAAACAGCGAATAGCGGAGCGTCGGGAGCTGGACGGCAGCGGCGGTGCCTCCATGCAAGCTTGCGACGGTCGGTGGCTGCGGGTTGGACACAGAGGCGGCGGCGGGTGCACCTCCGAGGCAGCCCAAACGACGGCATGAGGGTGAGGGGGTCGGGTTACGGTGAAGGGGTGAAGGAGTGGGGTGAGGGGATGGGGGTTATGGTGAGGGAGTGGGGTAAGGGGTGGGAGTTTCGGTGAGGGGGTGAGGGAGTGGGAAGAGGGGGTGAGGGGTGAGGGAGTTACGGAGTGTGATAAGGGGGTGTTAGGTTTTTGTTTTAATTTTTTAATTATTTTTATTATTTAATAAGGGTATTTTGGTAAAAAAAATAAAATTGAAGTAAAAAAGAACGATTTTATAACGTTTTGTAACGTTGAAGATGATTTTAATAAGAAAAAAAGGTCGGGGACGATTTTGATTTCGACCCCAGACCTTGGGGATGAAAAAACTACTTATCCCTTTTTTGTATTATTTCGCAAGTTGCAAAAAGTTTATTGTTAATACTCAAAAAGATATTACGAAATTTATTTTTCATATGGAAAGGGTAATGGTATTTTTATCCAATATTAACATTTCGGGTATTTTGTATATTTGTGGGTAAGCTCAATACATAGAGGCGTGTTAACACAGGACTGTCAAAGTGAACCAGAGTTCATCGCAGACGTGGAGACTCCCCGGTAACATAGGGGCGTGCTAAGCAGAGATGCCAACCAGCTTTTGCAGACTTCGTTACAAACGTGGAGACTCTTAAGTCACTACGTGGGGGTGTGTTGTTTAGAGATTTCATACAGCTTTCTCAGAGATTTTCACATGTTTTTGATGAGTTGTAGAGTTCTTTGCAACACGGGGAGGACATGTTAGAATTATATCTGCATGCAGGAGACATCTCCTTTCTTTGTAAAAAAGCAACACAGGGTTGAAATTCTTTAAATTGAGATTAACCCTTTCTCACGAAACTAAAATTTGAAAAAGAGAGAAATTTGGTTCGTTTAGAGAAGAATTTGGGGAGAGAAGTCTCTAAAAAAGAAGAAGAGAGTTAATAATGTGTTAAAAAAATGATTTCATACATAAAAAAATATTATTAGTTTATATTAATTAAAGATGGTTGGTAATTATATAATATCCAAAAAATATATTAGCAATTATTTGGATCATCTTTTATTTTTTTTATGTATTTAAATTTTTTAATTTTAATTAATGTTATTTTTTAGTGTTAGATGATAATGATATAACATTATTATTTTGGTATTATCATTTTTACTTGTATTTAGTATTATTTATTAAATTCAATAAATAATATAAATATTAAACTATTTTCGAATAATATTTTTATTTTTTCAGTATAATATTATTTTATTTTATATTTGTAATTAATAAATAAAAAATAATATAAATGTTAATATATAATTTTTTAAATTTTTTTGTTATAATGTGATTTTTTTGTAGATTTAATAAATAATTTAAATATTAATAAGTAAATATTATTATTAAACGAATTTCTGATCTTGTATTTTAATAAATATTTATATTTTTATTTAGGATTAGTAATAAAAATATAAATAAATATTTTTTTACAAAAATAATAAATAATATAAATATCAGAAAAAGAATAACTTTTTTCGATTATTTGTTATCATAATTATTTGAGGATAATAATTATTATATTTTATTGTCTGTTTATTAAAAGTAATAAATAATATAATTATCAATAAATAAAATTTTTAGTTAGGTATTTATATTAGTAAATATATAGTATAATATAATATTTTTTATTTTATTTTATATTGTTATAAATTAGTATAAGAAATAATTATTTGTTATAATTTTCATTCATTTAAACTAATAAATATATTTAACGAATAAATATATTTTTGTTGTACTAGTGTAACAGGGATTTTATGGTCCGTAAACTTGATCTATCGGAGACATGAAATTCGATGGTAGAAGACTCCTTATAAGCAACAAAATTCTACCATATTGAAGAATTGGGGTGATCAAAAAATTTTATTCCTTACTATCTGCTCTCGTAGAAAGGTAGAGGCCGGAGACTCACACCTTTGTATTGCTGGTGAATGAGGTTACCGTTACATTGGAAGACGTGGCTCATATATTTGGCCTACCGATTGATGGAGAGGTTGTGAGCGGCTGGACAGATAGCAGTCACGAATTTTTACTGAGTCAGAGCATCGTGATTTTCGACAACGAACCCGTTGTGAGTAGTTCCTCCAAATCTTATGCAAAGCTGACATGGGTTTATTGTATTAGATATGCAGAGCCATTGGACACTTTAGACTTAATTTAGAGATATGTCAGATGCTAGATTTTCTATTTTCTGGGTTCGACCTTATTCAAAGATAAGTCCATGGCATGTGCCTACGAGAAGTATCTATCATTACTCTGCGATTTTCAGCGCATCCACACTTACAGTTGAGGGTAGCACGTCTCGCGCATTTTTATAGGACACTGTGTCGTGCTTCACGGTATGATACTAAGGAGATGGATGGCTCTTTTATGCTATGTATTGCGCCCATTCCGAGATAGTACCTTCCAGTAGCTGACATACCAGTTTCTCGGAGATAACAGTTCCTATTTTAGTTGTGTATTCTATTGATGATGCATATTTGATTGACGGCACGCATTTTTTAATTTTTTCAATGTTATGTGTTGCAGGTGGAGTCATTCCGCACGATCCACAACATGGTTATCAAGACCACATCGATATTTAGGCAAGAAATAGACTACATGGACGAAATTAATATTTTTGCTTTGTGGGTTAATATCTAAAATTAATATTAGGTTTCTAATTTTCTAATAATGTGTTGAAGTTTGTGCCATACGAAGGATTGATCATACCCGACGAGCTACATGGACACCTTAAGGTGTGCGACACTGTTGCTCTGTTATTGTCGATTGAGTGTGTCGAATGGCATCCTGCGAACTGAGTGATGCGTCAATTTGAGTATGCACAACCCGTCCCAAAGCTAGCAAAATTCATTATATCGGAAGAGCATTGCATCACTCTTTGCAGAGTGAAACTTCATGACTGAAGAGTTTGACATGAGGAATGGATAGAGGAATGGGGCAACTGCCGTGACATTCAATTGCGAGAATCTGCGCCCTCTTCTGACTTGGGACTTTAGATCGTTGGTGGTGCACGAATCCCCATACTTCGTACAACTGTACCAGTAAGTGCACTGGGTCGTCCAAGTAATATCTACGCGAGTCAGGGTCAATCCCACGAGGATTGTGGTTTGAAGAAAGATATAGTTATCTTGCAGATCTTAGTCATGTGGATAGAAGAGTTGTTGGTTTGAATTTAGTAAAAAGCATAAAAGGAATGAAAAATGGAATTACAAGGTTTGATTATAAGCAGTGATAAGAAGATGGTTAAGGATTGGAGATGCTTTGTCCTTCTGGATTAACTCTGGTATCAATGTCTTCTTAAATTGTGAATGATTTCTTCTATGGCAGGCTGTATGTGATCAACGCCATATGGCCACGGTCGCCAATCTCCTTCAGATCTGAACCCCAAAGTTAGTGCGGATCCATTCTGATTGAGGGTGAAGCTCCTGCAGTCCATTCTCCTTAATGATCATACTCAAAGCACCACAGAAAAGATCGAATCTTCTGGATCAGAGAATGCTGCACCTTTGGGTTCTATCCTTTACCACAAAGACCCTAATCTCCCCATACCTCAGCTGAACTGGTGTCCCAAATAGTCCCCAACGAAGTCGTGGATTAGCCGTCTAAGAGATGTATAATAAAGCTGGCGGTTCGATGCTTTCCAGTCACGTATTCACATGAACCCAAGAAAAAAATGGGTGATTGTTAGGCACGCGGTCTTAGTATGAAGAACGAAGATGATTGTCACATGTCATTCCATTCATTAAGTTGAAGAACGACGATACATCTTAGAATTGAATCAAATACGGATTGAAGAGAAATAGTAGTACTTTTATTAATCCATAAAACTCAGCAGGGCTCCTCCCCTCAACCTAGGAGGTTTAAAAACTCATACTGATAGAAAACACAATGATAAAAATGAAATGTGGCAGATCTCCACCAAGGAGAGGTGTAAAAGTTCTTTAAATACTAAACTAATGACTAAGGATTACATAAGAAGGGTAAAACAGTCTTTTTAGTACTAAAATTTACTTATGGGACCCACTTGGTGAATGTTTGGGTTGAGCTTTGATGAGATCGACGTGCTATAAGGCCTCTAGGATGTTGAATGCTGGCTAGGGGGTCCTCTTTGGGCGTTTGGATGCTGGTCTCCTCCTTTGGGCGCTGGATGCCTCGACTAGAGCAGGAACCTGGCGTTGAATGCCAGTTTTGGGCCTTCAATTCTGAAGTAAAGTATAGACTATTATATATTACTGGAAAGCTCTGGAAGTCAGCTTTCCATAGTCATTAAGAACGCTACATTTGGACTTTTGTAGCTCCATAAAAGCTCTTTCGAGTGCAAGGACATCAGATCCGGACAGCATCTGTAGTGCTTTCTCTGTCTCTGAATCAGACTTTTGCTCCAACTCCTCAATTTTAGCCAGAAAATACCCGAAATTGTACAAAAACACAAAAGCTCACAGTAGAATTCAAAAATGTGAATTTAACACTAAAACCTATGAAAACTTAATAAAGCTTAGACAAAACATGCTAAAAACTATATGAAAATGATGCCAAAAAGCGTATAAAATATCCGCTCATCAGTTGGATGAGTATCGTGATTGGTACATGGGTTTGTTCAGGCATCTACTGAGATTATCGGAGCAATTCCTCAACATCAACCTTAGCCACCTGTAATAACTGGAATAATCGTTTTAATAAAACAATAATTTTATTTTGTTCGGAATAGGTTCGAAAATATAGAAATAATATTTTGAAAACAAAAAGGTGAAATTTGAATTCAATGAAGTTTTCTGAATGAAAAAAGTATCTTTTATGAAAATTTTTATAAAAATGTGTACTGGTTCTTAAGCCAACAGTACCGGTTCTAGTTTGACCGGAATCGCGTATTGAGAAAAATAAGATTTTGAAAATTGAATTTATTGTTTTAAAAGGACAAAAATAATTTAGAATTAAAAACCGGACACTAATCTTAAAGGTTTTGTCCCAAAGTGGGTCAAATGGACCAAAAATACTTAGCGGGTTAGACCGGGTCCAAGTCCAACATATAAATACCATAACTAATGAGCATTCAGCTCATTTTCACCAAGAAACAAAGAAAGGGGCGCTGAACTTGTAAAGAGAAAAAGGAACCCTTTTTACTATTCATCTCCTCCTTCTTTTGGCCATAACTTGAGTTACGAAGCTCCGATTGACGAGCCGTTTATGGTTACGTGAAGCTCCCATTGAGCTCTTCGTTTCTATCTAAGAAAATATGGTAAGAATTCAAAACTCATGCTCTAGTTTCTGCCCTAATGGAATCTGCAATTTCAAGTTTGGTTTTTTAGTATATTTTGTAATTTTATTTGTTTATGAGTGATCTAGCATTGGAATATTCTTGGGTTTTGTCCCTAATCTCATTGGGTAACATAAGGTCTCACTAAATCATTGTATTTAGTTGTTTTTGTGAATCCTAGATTTGATGTTGGTATGTTGTATGATGTTAGATTGAGGTTTGATGCTTGTTGGAGTGAGCTTGATGGTTTTTGAGCCTTGAGTTTGAGCTTGGTGTTTCGAGTTGCGTGGGAATTGGCCAAGGTATGGTTTTGGTTTCTTTTATGTGATATGTAATGTTTCTGGAAACTTAGGCTAGTGAACTATAGGATAGGTTGTTGCTATTTTAAAACTTCAAAACTCTGTTGTATTCAGTTTGACTAGCCGGCCTAAACTCCGCAGGTTGTGACTAATCCTCTTTTTGTATATCATACTTATATATATCATGTTTACTTTAATTATTACCTTGCGTATCCTAGAGCTATCGACAAGGTTTTATATTTATTATGTCTTGTTTAGACTTGGGTGTGAATGTTTCGCATATTGTAATTCCGCTTTATGCGACTTTGAGCTTTATTCCTTCATCAGGCTTCTAGTTACATAAATTCTTGGACATATATTATATATTATAATCTTTAGAACTGTCGTAGCACTTTGTTATCCTTTACTTTTGGTGGACGAAATTGTATCTCTTTATAGAATATGATAATAGAGCCTTCGTCCAACTAACCAGCAAGTGCACTGGGTCGTCCAAGTAATACCTTACGTGAGTAAGGGTCGATCCCACGGAGATTATTGGTTTGAAGCAATCAATACTTATTTTATTAATCTTAGTCAGGAGACTAAAGAAGTTATTTGGATTTATTTGTAAAAAGCCAAACTACAAATTTCATAAAATTGTAAGTTAAAATAATAGAGTTACTTGTTGTGCAGTAATGAGAAACATGTTGGAGTTTTGGAGATGCTTTGTCCTTTGAATTTCTACTTCTCCTTGAAATCCTCTTCTCACACGCAAATTCCTTCCATGGCAAGCTCTATGTAGGGCGTCGCCGTTGTCAGTGGCTACTTCCCATCCTCGCAGTGAAAACTATGCTCACGCACTCTGTCACAGTACGGCTAATCACCGGTTGGTTCCCGCTCCTACTGGAATAGAATCCCTCTTTTGCGTCTGTCACTAACGCCCAGCAGGTTAAAGTTTGAAGCACGTCACAGTCATTCAATCCCGGAATCCTACTCGGAATACCACAGACAAGGTTTAGACTTTCCGGATACTCATGAATGCTGCCATCAATCCGGCTTATACCACGAAGATTCTGTTGGGGAATCTAAGAGATATTCATTCAATCTGATGTAGAACGGAGGTGGTTGTCAGGCACACGTTCATGGATTGAGGAAGGTGATGAGTGTCACGGATCATCACCTTCTTCACAGTTAAGCGCGAATAAACATCTTAGATAGGAACAAGCGTGTTTGAATGGAAAACAAAAGAATTGTATTAAATCATCGGGACGCTGCAGAGCTCCTCACCCCCAACAATGGAGTTTAGAGACTCATGCCATCACAAAGTATGTAATTCAGATCTGAAAATGTCATGAGGTACAAGAAATGTCTGTAAAAGTTGTTTAAATAGTAAACTAGTAACCTAGGTTTACAGAAAATGAATAAACTAAGATAATTGGTGCAGAAATCCACTTCTGGGGCCCACTTGGTGTGTGCTGGGGCTGAGACTAAAGCTTTCCACGTGTAGAGGCCTTTCTTGGCGTCAAACTTCAGGTTATGACGTGTTTTGGGCGTTCAACTCCGGATAATGACGTTTTTCTGGCGTTTAACTCCAGACAGCAGCATGAACTTGGCATTTAACGCCAAGTTACGTCGTCTATCCTCGGGCAAAGTATGGACTATTATATATTGCTGGAAAGCCCTGGATGTCTACTTTCCAACGCCGTTGAGAGCGCGCCAATTGGACTCCTGTAGCTCCAGAAAATCCATTTCGAGTGCAGGGAGGTCAGGATCCAACAGCATCAACAGTCCTTTTTCAGCCTAAGTCAGATTTTTGCTCAGCTCCCTCAATTTCAGTCAGAAAATACCTGAAATCACAGAAAAACACACAAACTCATAGTAAAGTCCAGAAATATGATTTTTGCCTAAAAACTAATATTATTCTACTAAAAACTAACTAAAACATGCTAAAATCTACATGAAATTACCCCCAAAAAGCGTATAAAATATCCGCTCATCACAACACCAAACTTAAACTGTTGCTTGCCCTCAAGCAACTAGATAAATAAAATAGGTTTTAACAGAAATAAAGAAGTAATAATATTTTAGAGTTTTAAATGAAGCTCAGATTCTTATTAGATGAGCGGGGCTTGTAGCTTTTTGTTTCTGAACAGTTTTGGCATCTCCCTGTATCTTTTGAATTTCAGAATGATTGGCATCCTTAGGAACTCAGAATTCAGATAGTATTATTGACTCTCCTAGTGTAGTATGTTGATTCTTGAACACAGCTACTTATGAGTCTTGGCCGTGGCCCTAAGCACTTTGTCTTCCAGTATTACCACCGGATACATAAATGCCACAGACACATAACTGGGTGAACCTTTTCAGATTGTGACTCAGCTTTGCTAGAGTCCCCAGTCAGTGGTGTCCAGAGCTCTTAAGCACACTCTTTTGCTTTGGATCACGACTTTAACCACTCAGTCTCAAGCTTTTCACTTGGACCTTCATGACACAAGCACATGGTTAGGGATAGCTTGATTTAGCCGCTTAGGCCTGGATTTAATTTCCTTAGGCCCTCCTATCCATTGATGCTCAAAGCCTTGGATCCTTTTTACTCTTACTTAGTGCTCATGGCTTGTTTTTTTTTTTTTGACTGTTTTTTCTTGCTTCAAGAATCAATTTCATGATTTTTCAGATCATCAATAATATTTTTCGTGTTCCTCATCCTTTCAAGAGCCAATATTCATCAAATTCAAAGTACATATTATGCACTGTTCAAGCATTCATTCAGAGAACAAAAAGTATTGCCACCACATATAATTAATTATAAATTTTATTATTAAGAACTCGAAAAATATAGATTACTTCTTTATTCTAAAAAAAATCTACTACTTTATTCATGCCTGATGATGATGAGAAAAATAAATTATAGCTTAATTGGAAATAAAATCAAAATAGACATACTAATTACTACTAAATATCTCCTAAGGTGAATTTTTATAATAATACTATCACAGAGTTAAAGCTAGAATTAGAACTTAACAACCTGTATTTTGGGAAGTGGATGTTCCTCTAGTCTGTAGGGTGCCTTCAAGAATTAATTTCTGACGCTTCTGCTCCCTTAAGTTCACATCCTTGCTCTTCTTGTTCCCTTAGGTGCCATGATCTTGATGAGTTTTAGCTCAGTGATCATGGCAACTCACACCAAACTTAGAGGTTTGCTTGTCCTCAAGCAAAAGAAATAACAGGAGAGGAATAGAGGGAAAGGCAATTTTGAAATTCAGAAGATATGATGAGTTGAAAAAGATTTGAAAAAGATTTAGATTGGAAAAAGACTTGGGCTTATGAATTAAGATATATTTGATATTTTTGAAAAAAAAGGGATTTTAGAAATTAGTGTTTTTAGAAATTAGGATTAAAAATTTTGGAATTGAAGGATGACATTTTGAAACATGTTTATGCAAGAAATCATGAATTGAAACATAAAAATTTAGAAAAATTATAAAGAAAAACGAATTTTACCTCCTCCCCACCATCCTGGCGTTAAACGCCCAAACGATGCATGTTTTGGGCGTTTAACGCCCAAATGCTGCTTCTCCTGGGTGTTCAACGCCCAGCTGATGCTTCTTTCTGGCGTTGAACGCCCAGATGGCTACCCTTACTGGCGTTGAACGCCCAATGGGTGCTTCTTTTGGGCGTTCAACGCCCAAAATGTTTCTCACTGGCTTTTTCACGCCAGTGAGCTTCCAAATTTCCCTGTAACTCTGTGACTTCAACCAATTGCTATTTCACCTTTTGAAGATACTGTAGCATCTACCTGTAAAACGTATAAAATTAAATTTTGTGATTGGCTGGGTTGCCTCCCAGCAAGCGCTTCTTTAATGTCATTAGCTGGACTATTACTGAGCTTTTTAATCAATCTCAGTTTTGAGCATTCTTGCTCAAAATTGCCTTCAAGATAATGTTTAACTCTCTGTCCATTAACAATGAACCTTTTGTTAGATTCATTATCCTGAAGCTCTACGTATCCATATGGTGATACACTTGTAATTACATATGGACCTCTCCACCGGGATTTTAATTTCCCAGGGAATAATTTGAGCCTAGAATTGAATAACAGAACTTTCTGCCCTGGCTCAAAGACTCTGGATGACAATTTCTTATCATGCCATCTTTTTGCTTTCTCTTTGTAAATTTTTGCATTCTCGAAAGCATTGAGTCTAAATTCCTCTAGCTCATTTAGTTGGAGCAATCGTTTTTCTCCAGCTAACTTGGCATCAAGGTTTAGGAATCTGGTTGCCCAGTAGGCCTTGTGTTCCAGTTCCACTGGCAAGTGACATGCCTTTCCATACACAAGCTGGTATGGAGAGGTCCCTATGGGGGTCTTGAATGCTGTTCTGTATGCCCACAGAGCATCATCCAAGCTTCTTGCCCAATCCTTTCTACGGTTAATTACAGTCCGTTCCAGGATTCTTTTAAGTTCTCTATTTGAGACTTCAGCTTGCCCATTAGTTTGTGGGTGATATGGAGTAGCCACCCTGTGGTTGACTCCATAACGTACCAGAGCAGAATAAAGCTGTTTATTACAGAAATGAGTGCCCCCATCACTGATTAACACTCTAGGGACACCAAATCTGCTGAAGATATGTTTCTGGAGGAATTTTAACACTGTTTTAGTGTCATTAGTGGGTGTTGCAATAGCCTCCACCCATTTGGATACATAATCCACTGCCACCAGAATATAGGTGTTTGAGTATGACGGTGGGAAAGGTCCCATGAAATCAATGCCCCATACATCAAACAACTCAATCTCCAAGATTCCTTGTTGAGGCATAGCATAACTGTGAGGCAGGTTGCCTGATCTCTGGCAACTATCACAGTTAAGCACAAATGCTCGGGAATCTTTATAGAGAGTAGGCCAGTAGAAGCCACTCTGGAGGACTCTTGTGGCTGTTCGTTCACTTCCAAAATGTCTTCCATACTGTGATCCATGGCAATGCCAAAGGATCTTCTGTGCTTCTTCTTTAGGCACACATCTACGGATTACTCCGTCTGCACATCTCTTAAAGAGATATGGTTCATCCCAAAGAAAGTATTTTGCATCTGTGATTAATTTCTTTGATTGCACCTTACTGTACTCTTTGGGTATGAATCTCACTGCCTTGTAGTTTGCAATGTCTGCAAACCATGGCACTTCCTGGACGGCTAGTAGTTGCTCATCCGGAAAGGTTTCAGAAATTTCAGTGAGAGGGAGGGACGCCCCTTCCACTGGTTCTATTCGGGACAGGTGATCTGCTACTTGATTTTCTGTCCCTTTTCTGTCTCTTATTTCTATATCAAACTCTTGCAGAAGCAGCACCCATCTGATGAGTCTGGGTTTTGAATCCTGCTTTGTGAGTAGATATTTAAGAGCAGCATGATCAGTGTACACAATCACTTTTGATCCTACTAAGTAGGATCTGAATTTGTCAATGGCGTAAACCACTGCAAGTAGCTCTTTTTCTGTGGTTGTGTAATTTTTCTGTGCATCATTCAGCACATGGCTGGCATAGTAAATGACATGCAATTGCTTGTCATGCCTTTGTCCCAACACTGCACCAATGGCATGGTCACTAGCATCACACATCAGTTCGAATGGTAATGTCCAGTCTGGTGCAGAGATGATTGGTGCTGTAACCAATTTAGCTTTCAGAGTCTCAAATGCCTGCAGACACTCTTTATCAAAGATGAATGGCGTGTCTGCAGCTAGCAGGTTGCTCAGAGGTTTGGCGATTTTTGAAAAATCCTTTATAAACCTCCTATAGAATCCTGCATGCCCCAGAAAGCTTCTGATTGCCTTAACATTAGCAGGTGGTGGTAATTTTTCAATTACTTCTACCTTAGCTTGGTCCACCTCTATTCCCTTGTTCGAAATTTTGTGCCCAAGGACAATTCCTTCAGTCACCATAAAGTGACATTTTTCCCAGTTTAAAACCAGGTTAGTCTCTTGGCATCTTTTCAGAACAAGTGCTAAATGGTTAAGGCAGGAGCTGAATGAGTCTCCAAATACTGAAAAGTCATCCATGAAGACTTCCAAAAATTTTTCCACCATATCAGAGAAAATTGAGAGCATGCACCTCTGAAAGGTTGCAGGTGCATTGCACAAGCCAAATGGCATCCTTCTGTATGCAAATACACCAGATGGACATGTGAAGGCCGTTTTCTCCTGATCCTGGGGATCTACTGCAATTTGATTATAACCTGAATATCCATCCAGGAAGCAGTAGTATTCATGACCTGCTAGTCTTTCTAGCATCTGGTCTATGAATGGTAAAGGAAAATGATCCTTTCTGGTGGCTGTATTGAGTCTTCTGTAATCAATGCACATACGCCACCCTGTAACTGTCCTTGTAGGAACCAGTTCATTTTTTTCATTATGAACCACTGTCATGCCACCCTTCTTAGGGACAACTTGGACATGGCTCACCCAGGGGCTGTCAGAAATAGGATAAATAATCCCAGCCTCTAGTAATTTAGTGACCTCTTTTTGCACCACTTCTTTCATAGCTGGGTTCAGCCGCCTTTGTGGTTGAACCACTGGCTTGGCGTCATCCTCCAACAAGATTTTGTGCATGCATCTGGCTGGGCTAATGCCCTTAAGATCACTAATGGACCACCCAAGAGCTGTCTTGTGCGTCCTTAGCACTTGAATTAGTGCTTCCTCTTCCTGTGGCTCTAAGGTAGAGCTTATAATTACAGGAAAGGTTTCACCTTCTCCCAGAAATGCATATTTCAGGGATGGTGGTAATGGTTTGAGCTCGGGTTTTGGAGGTTTCTCCTCTTCTTGAGGGATTTTCAGAGGTTCTATTATCTTCTCTGATTCCTCCAAATCAGGCTGAACATCTTTAAAGATGTCCTCCAGCTCTGATTCGAGACTCTCAGCCATATTGACCTCTCTTACCAGAGAGTCAATAATATCAACACTCATGCAGTCATTTGGGTTATCTGGATGTTGCATGGCTTTAACAACATTCAACTTGAACTCCTCCTCATTGACTCTCAAGGTCACTTCCCCTTTTTGGACATCAATGAGGGTTCGGCCAGTTGCTAGGAAAGGTCTTCCTAGAATGAGAGTTGCACTCTTGTGCTCCTCCATTTCCAGCACCACAAAGTCAGTAGGAAAGGCAAATGGCCCAACCTTGACAATCATGTCTTCAATCACGCCTGATGGGTATTTAATGGAGCCATCAGCAAGTTGAAGACATATCCTGGTTGGTTTGATTTCTTCAGTCAAACCAAGCTTTCTGATAGTAGATGCAGGTATTAGGTTGATACTTGCCCCAAGATCGCATAAAGCTTGCTTGGTACAAACACCTTCTAATGTGCATGGTATCATAAAGCTCCCAGGATCTTTAAGCTTCTCAGGTAAGCTTTTCAGAATGACTGCACTGCATTCTTCAGTGAGGTAAACTTTTTCAGTTTCCCTCCAATCCTTCTTATGACTTAAGATCTCTTTCATGAACTTAGCATAAGAAGGTATTTGCTCAAGTGCTTCTGCAAACGGAATCTTTATTTCAAGAGTCCTGAGATAGTCTGCAAAGCGGGCAAATTGCTTATCCTGTTCCGCTTGGCGGAGTTTTTGAGGATAAGGCATTTTGGCTTTGTATTCCTCAACCTTAGTTGCTGCAGGTTTATTACCTACAGAAGTGGGTTGGGAAGCCTTTTTAGAAGGGTTGTTATCAGCACTTGTATGTGACTGATTACCCACTGGCATTTGAATGCCAGGTGTGGAAGCTGGAGTGGCGTTAAACGCCACTTCCTTGTTTGTTACTGGCGTTTGAACGCCAGAACCATGTTCCTTTTGGGCGTTCAACGCCAGATCCATGCTTGTTTCTGGCGTTGAACGCCAGGAATGAGCATGGTCTGGGCGTTCAGCGCCAGCTTTATCCCTTTCTGGGCTCTGCTTGTCCTCAGAGGGATTTTTAGTAGTTATTTGTTCATTTCCTGTCTTCTTGCTGCCTTGAAGTGAGGTATTTAATGTTCTCCCACTTCTTAATTGAACTGCTTGGCATTCATCTGCTATTTGTTTTGACAGTTGCTTTTCTGTCTGTTTTAATTGTACTTCCATGTTCCTGTTAGCCATCCTTGTTTACTGTAACATTTCCTTGAATTCGGCTAGCTGCTGAGTTAGAAAGTCTAATTGCTGATTGAATTCATTAGCCTGATCCACCGGACTGAGTTCTGCAGTTACTGTTTTAGCTTCTTCTTTCATGGAAGATTCACTGCTTAGGTACAGATGCTGATTTCTGGCAACTGTATCAATGAGCTCTTGAGCTTCTTCAATTGTTTTTCTCATATGTATAGATCCACCAGCTGAGTGGTCTAGAGAAATCTGAGCTTTTTCTGTAAGCCCATAGTAGAAGATGTCTAATTGTACCCATTCTGAAAATATTTCAGAGGGGCATTTTCTTAGCATCTCTCTGTATCTCTCCCAAGCATCATAAAGGGATTCATTATCTCCTTGTTTGAAGCCTTGGATGCTTAGCCTTAGCTGTGTCATCCGTTTTGGAGGGAAGTAGTGATTCAGGAATTTTTCTGACAGCTGTTTCCATGTTTTTATGCTGTTCTTAGGCTGGTTATTTAACCATCTCTTAGCTTGATCTTTTACAGCAAATGGAAACAGTAGTAATCTGTAGACATCCTGATCCACTTCCTTATCATGTACTGTATCAGCAATTTGCAGAAATTGTGCCAGAAATTCTGTAGGTTCTTCATGTGGAAGACCAGAGTACTGGCAGTTTTGCTGCACCATGATAATGAGCTGAGGATTCAGCTCAAAGCTACTAACTCCAATGGAGGGTATACAGATACTACTCCCATATGAAGCAGTAGTGGGGTTGGCATATGACCCCAAAGTCCTCTTGGACTGTTCATTCATAGGTGCTTCCGTGTTGGACCAAAAGAAAGGGTATATATGTTGATATTATTTATTTTATAAAAATAATTTTTTTTAAAATAAAATAAAAACGAAATAACTAAAAGGAAGTGGAAATATTTTGAAATTGAAAATTGAATTTTTATAAAAGATTTTCGAAAAAAAATTGTTCAAAATTAGTTAGAAAAATAAAAATTTTTGAATTTTGAATTTTATGATGAAAGAGAAAAACACACAAAAGACACAAGACTTAAAATTTTTAGATCTAATGCTCCTTAATTTTCGAAAATTTTTTGGAGGAAAAACACCAAGGAACACCAAACTTAAAAATTTTAAGATCAAGACACAAGAAAAACTCAAGAACACTTTGAAGATTCACAAGAACACCAAGAACACAAGAAAGAACACCAAACTTAAAATTTTTAGAAAACTTTGATAAAATTTTCGGAAATTATAAAAAGATTAATAAGAAAACACCAAACTTAAAGTTTGGCACAAGATTAAATCAAAGAAAAATTATTTTTGAAAAAGATTTTCAAAAGGACTGGTGCTCCCTCATCAAGAATATAAATCAATGCTTTAGCCAATTGGGAATAAATATGACACTTGATGTAGATATGCAATTGACACCAAACTTAGAACAAGACACTAAAACTCACGAAAATTAGCAATTAATTAAAAGAAAAATAATAAATTTTGAAAAGAAATTTTTGAAAAGAACTATCCTATCAAGAATTAAAGACTCTATAAAAATAAGAATAAAAATAAAAATAAATTATTCCTAATCTAAGAAATAAAATAAGCCTTCAATTATCCAAACTCAATAATCCCCGGCAACGGCGCCAAAAACTTGGTGGACGAAATTGTATCTCTTTATAGAATATGATAATAGAGCCTTCGTCCAACTAACCAGCAAGTGCACTGGGTCGTCCAAGTAATACCTTACGTGAGTAAGGGTCGATCCCACGGAGATTATTGGTTTGAAGCAATCAATACTTATTTTATTAATCTTAGTCAGGAGACTAAAGAAGTTATTTGGATTTATTTGTAAAAAGCCAAACTACAAATTTCATAAAATTGTAAGTTAAAATAATAGAGTTACTTGTTGTGCAGTAATGAGAAACATGTTGGAGTTTTGGAGATGCTTTGTCCTTTGAATTTCTACTTCTCCTTGAAATCCTCTTCTCACACGCAAATTCCTTCCATGGCAAGCTCTATGTAGGGCGTCGCCGTTGTCAGTGGCTACTTCCCATCCTCGCAGTGAAAACTATGCTCACGCACTCTGTCACAGTACGGCTAATCACCGGTTGGTTCCCGCTCCTACTGGAATAGAATCCCTCTTTTGCGTCTGTCACTAACGCCCAGCAGGTTAAAGTTTGAAGCACGTCACAGTCATTCAATCCCGGAATCCTACTCGGAATACCACAGACAAGGTTTAGACTTTCCGGATACTCATGAATGCTGCCATCAATCCGGCTTATACCACGAAGATTCTGTTGGGGAATCTAAGAGATATTCATTCAATCTGATGTAGAACGGAGGTGGTTGTCAGGCACACGTTCATGGATTGAGGAAGGTGATGAGTGTCACGGATCATCACCTTCTTCACAGTTAAGCGCGAATAAACATCTTAGATAGGAACAAGCGTGTTTGAATGGAAAACAAAAGAATTGTATTAAATCATCGGGACGCTGCAGAGCTCCTCACCCCCAACAATGGAGTTTAGAGACTCATGCCATCACAAAGTATGTAATTCAGATCTGAAAATGTCATGAGGTACAAGAAATGTCTGTAAAAGTTGTTTAAATAGTAAACTAGTAACCTAGGTTTACAGAAAATGAATAAACTAAGATAATTGGTGCAGAAATCCACTTCTGGGGCCCACTTGGTGTGTGCTGGGGCTGAGACTAAAGCTTTCCACGTGTAGAGGCCTTTCTTGGCGTCAAACTTCAGGTTATGACGTGTTTTGGGCGTTCAACTCCGGATAATGACGTTTTTCTGGCGTTTAACTCCAGACAGCAGCATGAACTTGGCATTTAACGCCAAGTTACGTCGTCTATCCTCGGGCAAAGTATGGACTATTATATATTGCTGGAAAGCCCTGGATGTCTACTTTCCAACGCCGTTGAGAGCGCGCCAATTGGACTCCTGTAGCTCCAGAAAATCCATTTCGAGTGCAGGAAGGTCAGGATCCAACAGCATCAACAGTCCTTTTTCAGCCTAAGTCAGATTTTTGCTCAGCTCCCTCAATTTCAGTCAGAAAATACCTGAAATCACAGAAAAACACACAAACTCATAGTAAAGTCCAGAAATATGATTTTTGCCTAAAAACTAATATTATTCTACTAAAAACTAACTAAAACATGCTAAAATCTACATGAAATTACCCCCAAAAAGCGTATAAAATATCCGCTCATCAACTTTACGGCTAGAGGTAACGCTTAGGGTAACGAGGTGTTACATTTAGTGGTATCAGAGCAGTTCGTCCTCGTGAGCCTGAGGGATGGACCGATTGTATTTTGTTGCATACTCTGGGTAGGTTTTCTTTTATGCTATTTAGGTTATCTGCTTGATATGCATAGCATGCTTGTTTGTGAGTGCCTTTGGGGGATAATTAAAGCACTAGGCTTAAGATATTGAGACTGATCACCTCGATATCGATTGTTTGGTATAGACAAGATCCCAAATGGCAACTCACGAATGAGGTCAATCAGATTAACAAAGAGATAGTGAGAATGATTAACCTATTCAATGCGTTACAAGCTCAACATGTTCCGAAAAACCAGTTCGTGGAGTTTGTAGTATATCAATTGATTGGTGAGGTTCAGCATTGGTGGCAGGGAGAGTACCGACTGATGCAGCTACAGACTGAAGATAAATGCTATTGAGGTTTTTGATTAAGATTTTTTATTTTTAATTGGTATGGCCTTGAACCTTGTTGAAAAATTTTTAAATTTTAGAATGATTTTGAAATTTGGTTTGGAACTTTTGGTTTAAATGATTTGGTTTTGAAACTAGGTCAGAACTCTTGGTTTGAATGATATGTTTAAAAAGAAAAGTAAGTTCTATGATTTTGTTAAGTTGTGAAAATGGTTTATAAAGTAACTTATCGAAAGTGATTTTGATTGATTTAAGGATAAATGATTTATGAGTCTTTGGAAAAAAAAAGGGTTTAACATTGAACTTGTTTATATCAAACTTGTTTTGAAGGTTTTGGAAAAATGTTATAAAAGCGGTATTTGGTTTAAAGGAAAATTTATGTTCGACGTAGTGGAGTAATTCGAGTTATTAATGACGAATAATCATACCGACGCAGCAGAAGGCGAATGGGAACATCGGCATGGTAGGACTATGCTGGACGAGAGACTTTGATGACTCGTTTGGGTTGACAACTTTGGTAGTAAAACACTTCGTGGAGAGTATATGACGCGATTCGAATTTTGGGGACAAAATTCCTAATTAGGAGGGAAGAATGTAATAACCAAAATAACCGTTTTAATAAAACAATAATTTTATACTGCCTGGAATAGGTTCAAAAATATAGAAATGATATTTTGAGAACAAAAAGGTGAATTTTGAATTCAATGAATTCTTCTGAGTGGAAAAATGTATCTTTTATGAAAATTTTTTGTAAAAATGCTTATCGGTGCTTAAGCCGACAGTACCGATTCTAGTTTGACCGGAACTGTGTATTGAGAAAAATAAGATTTTGAAAATTGAATTTATTTTTTTGAAAGGACAAAAATAATTTAGAATTAAAAACTGGACACTAATCTTAAAGGTTTTGCCCTAAAATGGGCCAAACGGACCAAAAATACTTAGTGGGTTGGACCGGGCCTAAGTCCAACATATAAATACCCTAACTAATGAGCATTCATCTTAGGATGGCAATTTTTCCAGACGGGGCGGGTATCCACGGGGATTTATTCGTCGGGGAGCAGGTTTGGGGAGTAATTTTTTCCCGTGGGGGCAGGTACGGGTACCCGTGTAACAAACGGGGCGGGGGCGGGGAGCGAGGTACCCGTTTAATACTCATAAAGTTGAAATTACAAAAATATCCATATATATGCTGAAAGTTGAAACTCTATCCCCTAACCCCAAATCAATCTCCGTGCCTCTCTTCTCACTTCCCTCTCTATCACACGAGCCTCTCCCTCACTCAATCTCTCCAGCACTTTGCCACCTCCTCCTTTAGACCTTCCAATCTTCCTTCTCACGGTGTCGTCGGCCTCTTCCCTCTGAGTCCATCACATCATCGTCCCTGACCTTCCTCCGTCACAGCCGCCACTCACTTCGTCGCTCACTATTGGTTACCCATAGCTTTGCTGCCTCTTCCTCTGCTTCGTGACGCCTATGCCTCAGATCTGCTTCGCAACACCTTTGCCTCAGATCTGGTTCATGACTTGCTTCATGACGCCTCTACCTCAAACCTCAGATCTGCTTCGCGACGCCTCTGCCTCAGATCTGCTTCGCGACTTGCTTCATGATGCCGCTGCCTCAGATCTGCTTTGCAATGCCTCTACCTCAGATCTGCGTCATCGACGACAACTCTACTTTAGCAACGCCTCTGCTCCATGAGGACTTTGCATCACCTCTGCTCAGCAAAGCTGATGACAACTCTACTCCATAGCCGGCCACCTTGCAATAAGTTGGATATTTCTGATTTTCTATTAATTGAGAATATATGTTCTGATTTTTATTTGATGAAATTGCTATGAAATTGGGATTAAGTTTGAATTCTGTTAATCGAAATTGGGTTTAGGTTTAGGATTTGGATTCTCTTAATATAAAATTGGGTATAGATTTGAATTCTGTCAATTGATAAATTTAGGTGTAGAGTTAGATTTTGTTGCTGTAAAACTAAATTTAGCATTTTAATTCTTACTATAAAATTGGAAAATTGGATTATAAAACTGAGTTGATTGAGATGTCATTTTTTGCTAGATTTTTATTCCTTTTATTTTTTTTCTTATTCGTTTCCTCTAAACCCATGGATATTCGAATATCCGGCGGGTACGGGGTCCCCGTTACCCGTCACGGGGACGGAGCGAGGACAAGGAGGGTTTTTGGAGGCGGGGGCGAGGGGCTGGGGCCATGTCTCCGCCTCCATGGGGACCCGTTTCCATCTCTAATTTAGCTCATTTTCATCAAGAAACAAAGAAAGGGGGGCTGAACTTGTGAAGAGAAGAAGGAACTTTTTTACTATTTATCTCCTCCTTCTTTTGGCCATAACTTGAGCTACGGAGCTTCAATTAACGAGTCGTTTGTGGCCACGCGAAGCTCTCATCGAGTTCTTCATTTATATCTAAGAAAACCTGGCAAAAACTCAAAAATCATGCTCTAGTTTCTGCCCTAATAGAATCTGTAATTTTACATTTGGTTTTTGAGTAGATTTTTTTATTTTGTTTGTTTAGGGGTGATCTAACATTAGAATATTATTGTGCTTTGCCCTTAATCTTATTGGGTAAGGTAAGGTCTTACTAAACCCTTGTGTTTATTTATTTTTGTGAATCCTATGTTTGATGTTGGTATGTTATATGATGTTAGATTGAGGTTTGATGTTTGTTGGAGTGAGCTTGATGGTTTTGGAGCCCTGAGTTTGATCTTGGTGTTTCGAGTTGTGTGAGAATCGACCAAGGTATGGTTTTAGTTTGCTTTATGTAATATGTAATATTTCTGGAAACTTAGGCTAGTGGACTATAGGATAGGTCATTGCTATTTTAAAACTTTAAAACTCTGTTGTATTTAGTTTAACTAGCCAGCCTAAACTCCGCAGGCTATGACTAGTCCTCTTTTTATATAGAGTAAAGTACCGTTTTTATCCCAAACGTTTGTGGTAAGTCCTATTTGTGTCCCTAATGTTTAAATCGTCCTATTTGTATCCCTAACGTTTATAAAAGTGATTTAATGTTATCCTACTATCAATTATACTAACAAATCAGATTATATTTTTCAATTATTCTCACTTGGATGTATTCATTCTCAATTAGGTCTCACTTGGATGTGTTCGATTTTAATATTACTATTTGTGTTTAGATTCAATTATGTCCTTAGAAAAGTGAATTATGTAAATGTTGTAGGAATTAGTTTCAACTTTTGATGAGCTATTTTCAGAGTGAATCATTGATTTTATCCCAGACATTTGTATTCCAACTTCAAGAAGAGATTTTTAAAACTCAAACTAAAACGTCCATGATGTGTAGTTGACGGCAGGATAACATTGAATTACTTTTATAAATGTTAGGGATACAAATAGGACGATTTAAACGTTAGGGACACAAATAGAATTTACCCCAAACGTTGGGGACAAAAACGATACTTTACTCTTTTAGATATCATATATATATATATATATATATATATATATATATATATATATATATCATGTTTATTTTAATTATCACCTTATGTATCCTGAAGCTATCGACAAGGTTTTATATTTATTATGTCTTGTTCTATTCGTGCCTACGCATTTAGTATCGGGTGTGAATGTTTCGCGTATTGTAATTCTCATTTATGCGACTTTGAGCTTTATTCCTTCATCGGGCTTCTAGTTACATAAATCTTTGGACATATATTATATATTATCTCCACAGTAACTAGACCACAGTCACCACAGTCAGTGCAGTCGATACGCAACCGTCATGGTCAGCATAGCCACCATGGCCAATCCAGCTACCACGGCGAGCCTAGCCGTTGTCGCGCTACCACGGCGAGCCTAGCCGTTGTAGCCGTCGCAGTCAGCACAGCCGTCACAATTAGGGCTGGCAATACATACCCTACCCACAGGTATCCAACCGGTTCGGGTAGGGTAGAGTGCGGTTCAGGTAGGCCTGCGGGTAGAGTAGGATATCATATATATATATATCATGTTTATTTTAATTATCACCTTATGTATCCTGAAGCTATCGACAAGGTTTTATATTTATTATGTCTTGTTCTATTCGTGCCTACGCATTTAGTATCGGGTATGAACGTTTCGCGTATTGTAATTCTCATTTATGCGACTTTGAGCTTTATTCCTTCATCGGGCTTCTAGTTACATAAATCTTTGGACATATATTATATATTATCTCCACAGTAACTAGACCACAGTCACCACAGTCAGTGCAGTCGATACGCAACCGTCATGGTCAGCATAGCCACCATGGCCAATCCAGCTACCACGGCGAGCCTAGCCGTTGTCGCGCTACCACGGCGAGCCTAGCCGTTGTAGCCGTCGCAGTCAGCACAGCCGTCACAATTAGGGCTGGCAATACATACCCTACCCACAAGTATCCAACCGGTTCGGGTAGGGTAGAGTGCGGTTCAGGTAGGCCTGCGGGTAGAGTAGGATACGGGTTTAGAGTGTACCCTACCCTACCTGCACCCCCTATATATAACATGTTTCATAAAAGTTATATACATAGTGAAGGAGGTGAGAGTTGAACCCTCAACCTCCTTCATGTGCAACATGTGAGCAACCACTAAGCTAGCTAGTTACTTTGGTAATATATAGCATTTGTATATTTATAAAGTTAACATAAAATAAAAATTAAACAAAAATAAAAATCATATATAATTCATCGTTCAGAAATCAGAAACCTTAAGACTAAATGGGAGTACCGTTTCTTCCCAAAGCCATAAGCCTCACCGCAAGCCCCAACTCTCCTTGGTTCCTTCCTCGTTCCTCCATTGCCGCAACTCTTCTTCCTCCTTCGTGCTCTCCTCGCAACACCGCTGCTTCGTGCCCTTCTTTCCTCTCTACGTCGCTACTCCATACTCTTCTTGGTATTTTTCAGCATACTTATTTGTTCTTCATGTAATGTTTAGTTCTTGTAAATTTCGTGCTCATGATGTTGATTCGTTTAGTTGGTTGGACAAGAAAGTTAAGCTTTACTTTGCGTTTGAATCTATGACTTTGTTTTCCAACTGATTGATCCTTTTTAGCACACTTTTGGTCTTGACTGAAAATTTTCTCAAAGTGATCTTTGACTTGCAATATTTTGGATTCTTTTTATAATTTATTTATTTATTAGGGATTTTGCTCCATCTCTGTATTAAAAAAATTATAGTTCTAGTTCTAGGGTTCATGCTTTTTCTATTTCTGTTGGTATTTTTTTTGCTAGTTGGTTCCTTCTTCACCTCTGTGCCCATGAGGTCATGATTGATTTTTTCCATTTTTTTAAATTAACTATGATGAATGTAATAGGCTCCTTCATTGATCTTTTTTTTTCATTTGAATAGATTCATATTAAATTGGAGTTTTGTATATTGCATTTGCTTGTTTATTAGTCCTTGTCCATCTCAATCTGACTTGTTTTAAGACAACAATTCTTGCAGTTTTTGTGCTTGTTCTGAATCTTAATAATTTTTCAGCATGCTTGAATTTTTAATGTTCATTATTTATTTTACTGTTGTGTAGGAAATAATGGATAGTACCAACATGGATGTAGTGGCTCAAGAACAACAAGAAGAAACTGCTAATTTTGTTTCGGACGAGTCTATCTCGGTTGAAAATAGCAACAAACCTTTATTAAAAAGTGTTTATTGGAAATACTTTAGTAGATATAAAGAGGGAGAAGAGTAGAAGGCAAAGTGCAACCATTGTAAGTCTGTTATTGGTGCCAATCCAAGGAATGGGACTATAAATTTGAAGAAACATGTGCTCCATTATTATAAGAGAATAAAATTAGCAAATTTAAGACAATCAACAATTGCCAAATTTCTTCAAAGACATAAAAAGAATAGTTCAGATGCTTTTATATTTGATGCATCTCACACAAGAAAATTGATTGCTAAGTCCATTTGTATGCATGAGTATCCTTTGTCATATGTGGATTATGTTGCAACAAGGGAAGTGTTTGCTTCAATGCAACCAACATTTAAGATGCCAAGTCGAAACACAATCAAGAAGGATATCTTTGAAATGTACGAAGTGGAGAATCTTAACATAAACAAGATGATGGATGCAACTGATAGCTGAGTAGCTATTACAACTGACATGTGGACTTCTAACTAGGAAAAAGGATACACGGTTGTTACAGCACACTACATTGATAGTTCATGGAATTTACAAATGCGAGTATTGAGATAATACCTTAAACTTTGCTTCTAGTATAAGATATGATTTCTAATGCTTGATGTACTCGTGATGTTTTTTATCTAATATATTTTTAACAATTTTTAACTTTACTTATGTTCCTACTCCTCATTCAAGTGAAGTTTTCTCTAATACATTAATGAAAGTTTTGTTGGAGTGGAACTTAGATAGAAAATTATCAACTATTACATTGGATAATTGTTCTACAAATGATACTATGATTGATGTGTTATTGGGACGTCTAGACTCAAATTATTTGTTGCTAGGGGGTAAATTATTGGATATGCGTTGCTGTGCTTATATTTTAAATCTAATTGTGAAGGATGGTATCAATTTAGTTAAAGAAAGTGTGGAGAAAATTCGTAATAGTGTGGTGTATTGGACTTCAACTAGTAAAAGACATGAAACCTTTGTGAGTTGGTGTAGTAAGTCAGGTGTTCCCTTTACAAAAAAATTATCTCTTGATTGTATGACTAGATGGAATTCCACTTTTGTGATGTTAGAAAATGTATGGTTGTACAGTGATGTCTTTGCTCGACTAAAACAAAAAGACGCCAATTATAAAAGTGTGCCAAATAATGAGGAATGAGAACTTGCAAAAGAAATTTGTGGTAAATTAAAAATTTTTTATGATGTGACTCAGTTATTTTCTGGAACTCAAGTTCCAACTACCAACATTTACTTTAATAAAGTATGTGATATACATGTTGGATTGGAAAAATGGGCTGTTTCTCCTAACCCAGTTATTAGTAGCATGGCATGTAAGATGAAGAGAAAGTTCGACAAGTATTGGGAAGAAATTCATGATATTATAGGTGTTGCTGCAACTTTAGATCTTAGGTATAAGCTTGATAGGCTTGAATATAAGTTTGCTAGGGTATGTAAAGATCCTAATGAATGCACAAGGAAAGTTGAGTGAATCAAACAGGCATGTTATGAGTTACTTTATGAATATCAAAAGAATACATCTAATTTAAGCAATATGTCAGTGGAATCTACACAAGAGCTTAGGGTTAATGCAGATGAAGATGATGATGTTGGTTACCAATTGTATATTAGACAAAAAAAGAAGAAAAAAGGTTCATTTATGAAGACGGAATTTAATCACTATGTAGAGGAAGATGTTCATCCTCTAACTCTTGATTTTGATATATTAGCTTGGTGGAAGATAAATGGAGTTACGTTTTCAACACTTCAAAAATTGCAAGAGACATATTTGCTATTCCTGTATCTACTGTTGCTTCCGAGTCTTCTTTTAGCACAAGTTGTCGTATAATTGCTACTCATCGTGGTAGTTTTCATGAAGATACGGTAGAAGTTCTTATGTGCAATCAAAATTGGTTGTAGGTAGCATATTATAAAAGATGTTATTTATGTTTTTAATTTTTTAATTTGTTTAGAAATTATAATTGTGTTAAAATTATATATAATAAAATTGTTGTATTTGATTTTTAGGTGAAAAACTTGATTATCAAACTGCAAATGAAGATGATGATGCATTTTCTAAACTGACGGAAGAATAATGTTGCAAGAACTTGGAATTAGAAGAAATGTTTGAAGACATTTATCTTTATTTATGTTATTTTAATTTTATTAAGAACTTGATAATTATGCTATTTGTAATTTTATGTTGGATTTTTTTAGGACTTTATTGTTTTTAATTTTAATTTAAACTTAGTTTTTATTTTATTAATATAGCAATATGTATGTTTGTAATTTTATGTTGGATTTCTTTAAGATTTTATTAATTTTAATTTTAATTTAAATTTAATTTTTTATTTTTTATTTTATTAATATGTATGAATTTTGGAATGATTGAATTTTATATTTACTTTAAAAAAATTTGATATTTTTGTAGGTAGGATAGAGTAGGATAGGGTTTAGAATTTTAGGGTGTGGGTAGGGTTAAGGTTGAGAGATTCTCAACCCGCAGGTAGGGTAGGGTAGAGTTTTAATGAGATTTTCAATCCGCGGGTAGGGTTAGGGTACCCTATCTACCCATTGCTAGCACTAGTCACAATCAACAATGAGTTGACTTTTCGTCGATCCCATTGTAGATTCCCATTGATGGGGATGGAGATGGGGATGATCATATACAACAATGGTTGACACTGGTGTGGGTCGTTTTCCAAATTTAAGCACTATCCCTTCTCCACCAGAGTTTAGTCGCCGGGGGTCTGCTTTTGATCGCATTTCAGGGTGGGCGTCGTGTGATTCCCGATAGAGTGATTTTATTTCTCCATATATGGTATTCGATACTGCTCGTCTCAATCTATCACCTATTGGGCTGAGCACTTTTGGTTGAATATGAACGAGCATGAGGTTGTTGAAGAGTACAACACTAGAGCATTTGCTCCGGCAGAGGCTGGTAGGTCGGCTACCCCAAATATCGGTTATTTAGTTTGGGGTCATCCATATAACCTACGGACAAAAAAAATTCACTTGATAGGTTTACTCCGTCACGGTTCAGTCAGGGCATAATAGGTAAAGAGCTTAATTGGATTATTGGAAAGAAGTAAGAAGAGGTTTAGTAAGTTTAATTTTTAATTAATCTTTTGTTTGTTTAATTTAGCGAATTTTGAACTATAGTTTCATAATTAAGTTAATGTAATTTGTAATTAATCTTTTTTAAGTTTACTTTATTGAACTTTAAATTATGGTTTCAAAATTAGGTTAATGTAATTTTTAATTAGTCTTTTGTAAGTTTACCTTATCGAATTTTAAATTATGATTTTAGAAATAAGTTAATGTAATTTTTAGTTAATCTTTTGTAAGGTTATTGTATCAAATTTGAAATTATCATCTTAGAAACTATCAACTGTGATAACTCATAGAAGTTAACATTTAACTTAATAATACAAACACAACGACTCACATAGATATTAATTGATAAAATTAGCTTGAAAACATGACAAACCTCAAAAACATTAATTGATAAAATTAACCTAAACATACAAATACAACGATCAACAAAGATCTAGGGACCACCATCATCGCCAACTCCACTCGGTCCAGCATATTGAGGACTCGACTCCGACTATGACCCTGTCTACCACAGAGACGACATATCCAAGGACCACACATTTTGTGTGAATCTATTTCATTCAGGTATCAAGTCAATTTGTGATAACCTTTCGACATTCATCGCGAGGCAGGATTAGCGATCAATGTTGGTCCCGAATAAGTAGGCCATGTATCTGGATCGCTTATTGGTACGAACTCAAATCTGTAGACCTTATAAACCTTTGTCATCTTGTACATATCATTCACAAACAGTTGCCAATCAAGACGCTGGTTAGCACGGCAAGCAATAACATGACGACATACAGGGACGGATGTACATGTGTGATTGTGGGGACAAGAGCTCCTGATGAGCAGATAATTTATACGCTTTTTGGCATTATTTTTAGTATGTTTTTAGTATGTTTTAGTTAGTTTTTATTATATTTTTATTAGTTTTTAGTTAAAATTCACTTTTCTGGACTTTACTATGAGTTTGTGTGTTTTTCTATGATTTCAGGTATTTTCTGGCTGAAATTGAGGGACCTGAGCAAAAATCTGATTCATAGGCTGAAAAGGACTGCAGATGCTGTTGGATTCTGACATGATCGAGAACCGACAGCTGAATAGCCGTGCTTAGATTAGGTATTTTTCAGAATTTTTAAGAATGAATTCTAGTGTTTCAAGGTGATGTTCTTATCATCACCAAAGCTGATTGATCTTCATCAATTTAGCTCTTGAATGCAATGTCCTGCTGAAGCTTGGCTAGCCATGTCTAATTCCTTTAGACTGAAGCTTTAGACTAACATTGCATGATTCTTGAAATTCTTATGAAAAGTTTTGATCCTCTTTGTCTTCTTTTTCCACATAATTTTTGAAAAAACCAAAAAAATTACAAAATCATAAAAACCAAAAATATTTCCTGTTTGAGTCTAGTGTCTCATTTTAAGTTTGGTGTCAATTGCATGTTTCTGTTCTTCTTGCATTTATCATGTGTCTTCATTGATCTTCAAGTTGTTCTTGATGATTTACTTGCTCTGATCTTTAAATTCTCTTGTTTTGTGTGTTTTGTTGTTTCTCATATGCATTCTCAATTTGTTAGTGTCAGTAGTATACAAATTTCTAAGTTTGGTGTCTTGCATGCATTGTTTATTTGATTTAGTTGCATTTTGATTTTTCCTCATCATTAAAAATCCAAAAATTTTTTTTTTGTGTCTTTTCAAGTCAATAATACAGAGAATTGAAGATTCAAAACATACAGCAGAGGAATTACACAGAAAAAGCTGGGCGTTCAAAACGCCCAGTGAAGAAGGAAAACTGGCGTTTAAACGCCAGCCAGGGCACCTGGCTGGGCGTTTAACGCCCAAAAAGGTAGCATTTTGGGGGTTAAACGCCAGGATGGCACAAGAGGAAAGATTTTATTTTCAATTCAAATTTTTTTCAAGTTTTCAAAATTTTTCAAAATCAAATCTTTTTCAAATCATATCTTTTCAATCATATATTTTCAAAATCAATTTCTTTCCAATTTCAAAAATACTTGCTAACAATTAATGATTTAATTCAACATTTCAAGTATGTTGCCTTTTTTGTTGAGAAAGGTTTAATGTTTGAATCATATCTTTTCTTGTTAGCCAAGTCATTAATTTTAAAAATCAAATCTTTTTAAATTGTTTTTCAATCATATCTTCTCAATCATATCTTTTTAAAACTATATATTTTCAATCATATCTTTTTAATCACATCTTTTTCAAAAATAGTTTTCAATCATATCTTTTTGATTTCTAATTTCAAAATCTTTTTCAAAAATCACTTTACTTCTTTCCCAATCATATTTTTCGAAAATCATTCTTCAATTTTTCAAAAAGTTTTTAAAATCTTTTTAATTTATTTTCGAAAATTTCTTCCCCTCTTCTCACATCCTTCTATTTATGGACTAACATGTACAATTCGAACTCTATCTTTCTAAGTTCGAATTCTTCTACCTCTTCCTTCTACTTTTCTTTTCCTCTGACACCTCAAGGAATCTCTATACTGTGACATAGAGGATTTCATATTTTCTTGTTCTCTTCTCTTTCATATGAGCAGGAGCAAAGACAAAAGCATTCTTGTTGAGGCTGACCCTGAACCTGAAAGGACCTTGAAGCAAAAGCTAAGAGAAGCTAAAGCACAATTCTCTGTAGAGGACCTAACAGAAATTTTCAAAGAAGAAGACATGGCAGCCAAAAACAACAACAATGTCAACAATGCAAGGAAGGTACTGGGTGACTTTACTGCACCTACTCCCGACTTCTATGGGAGAAGCATCTCTATCCCTGCCATTGGAGCAAACAACTTTGAGCTTAAGCCTCAATTAGTTTCTCTAATGCAACAGAATTGCAAGTTCCATGGACTTCCATTGGAAGATCCTCATCAGTTTTTAGCTGAATTCTTGCAAATCTGTGACACTGTTAAGACCAATGGGGTTGACCCTGAGGTCTACAGACTTATGCTATTCCCTTTTGCTGTAAAAGACAGAGCTAGAATATGGTTGGACTCACAACCTAAAGAAAGCTAGAACTCTTGGAAAAAGCTAGTCAATGCCTTCTTGGCAAAGTTCTTTCCACCTCAAAAATTGAGTAAGCTTAGAGTGGAAGTCCAAACCTTCAGACAGAAGGAAGGTGAATCCCTCTATGAAGCTTGGGGAAGATACAAACAATTGATCAGAAAGTGTCCTTCTGACAGGCTTTCTGAGTGGAGCATCATAGGTATCTTCTATGATGGTCTGTCTGAACTGTCCAAGATGTCATTGGATAGCTCTGCTGGAGGATCTCTTTATCTGAAGAAGACGCCTGCAGAAGCTCAAGAACTCATTGAAATAGTTGCAAATAACCAATTCATGTACACTTCTGAAAGGAATCTTGTGAACAATGGGACGAATCAGAAGAAAGGAGTTCTTGAGATTGATACTCTGAATGCTATATTAGCTCAGAACAAAATATTGATTCAGCAAGTCAATATGATTTCTCAAATTCTGTCTGGAATTTAAGCTACACCAGGCAGTACTAAGGATGCTTCATCTAAAGAAGAAGCTTATGATCCTGAGAACCCTTCAATGGAAGAGATGAATTACATGGGAGAACCCTATGGAAACACCTATAATCCTTCATGGAGAAATCATCTAAATCTCTCATGGAAGGATCAACAGAAACCTCAACAAGGTTTCAACAACAATAATGGTGGAAGAAACAGGTTTAGCAATGGCAAGCCTTTTCCATCATCTTCTCAGCAACAGACAGAGAATTCTAAGCAGAGCCACTCTGACTTAGCAACCATGGTCTCTGATCTAATCAAAACCACCCAGAGTTTCATGACTGAAACAAGGTCCTCCATTAGAAACTTGGAGGCACAAGTGGGTCAGCTGAGTAAGAAAGTTACTGAACTCCCTCCTAGTACTCTTCCAAGCAATACAGAAGAGAATCCAAAAAAGAGAGTGTAAGGCCATCAACATGGCCGAACTTGGAGAGGAGAAAGAGGCAGTGAGCGCCACTGAGGAAGACCTCAATGGACGTCCACTGGCCTCCAATGAGTTCCCTAATGAGGAACCATGGGAATCTGAGGCTCACACTGAGACCATAGAGATTCCATTGAATTTACTTCTGCCATTCATGAGCTCTGATGAGTTTTCTTCCTCTGAAGAGGATGAAGATGTCACTGAAGAGCAAGTTGCTAAGTACCTTGGAGCAATCATGAAGCTAAATGACAAGTTATTTGGTAATGAGACTTGGGAGGATGAACCCCTTTTGCTCACCAAAGAACTGGCTGACTTGTCTAGGCAGAAACTACCTCAAAAGAGACAGGACCCTGGGAAGTTCTCAATACCTTGTACAATAGGCACCATGACCTTCAAGAAGGCTCTGTGTGACCTAGGGTCAAGCATAAACCTCATGCCTCTCTCTGTAATGGAGAAGCTAGGGGTAATGGAGAAGCTAGGGATCTTTGAGGTACAAGTTGCAAGAATCTCACTAGAGATGGCAGACAATTCAAGAAAATAAGCTTATGGACTTGTAGAGGATGTTCTGGTAAAAGTTGAAGACCATTACATCCCTGCTGATTTCATAGTCCTAGAGACTGGGAAGTGCATGGATGAATCCATCATCCTTGGCAGACCCTTCCTAGCCACAACAAAGGCTGTGATTGATGTTGACAGAGGAGAATTGATCATTCAAGTGAATGAAGAATCCCTTGTGTTTAAGGCTCAAGGATATCCCTCTGTAACCATGGAGAGGAAGCATGAAGAGCTTCTCTCAAAACAGAGTCAAACAGAGTCCCCACAGCCACAACCAACTTCTAGGTTTGGTGTTGAACCCCCACATTCAAACTCTAAGTTTGGTGTTAGGAGGTTCCAACAATGCTCTGAGTATCTGTGAGGCTCCATGAGAGCCCACTGTCAAGCTACTGACATTAAAGAAGTGCTTGTTAGGAGGCAACCCAATGTTATATTTATCTATATTTCCTCTGTTACTTTATGTTTTTTCTAGGTTGATGATCATGGGAAGTCACAAAATCAATTGAAAAAGCAAAAACAGAATGAAAAACAGAAAGAAAAATAGCACACCCTGGAGGAAAATCTGCTGGCGTTTAAACGCCAGTAAGGGCAGCAAATGGGCGTTTAACGCCCAGTCTGGCACCATTATGGGCGTTTAACGCCAGAAAGGGGCACCAAACTGGCGTTAAATGCCAGGAAAAGGCAAGAAGCTGGCGTTAAACGCCAGAAATGGGCACCAGCCCGGCGTTTAACGCCAGAATTGGCATACAGAGCATTTTTGCTCGCCACTTGGTACAGGGATGAATTTTCCTTGACACATCAGGATCTGTGGACCCCACAGGATCCCCACCTACCCCACCACTCTCTCTCCTCTTCACCCATTCACCAATCACCTCAACACCTCTTCCCCAAAAACCCCTCACCTATCATATCCCACTATTCTCTTCACCACTCACATCCACCCTTCATAAAATCCCACCTACCTCACCATTCAAATTCAAACCACTTTCCCTCTCAAACCCAACCATCCATGACCGAACCTTACCCCTCTCCCCACCCCTATATAAACCCTTCTTCACTCTTCATTTTCACACAACCTAAACACTACTTTTCTCCCTTGGCCGAACCACAAAGCCACCTCCATCTCCTCTATTTCTTCTTCTTCTACTCTCTTCTTTATTCTTTTGCTCAAGGATGAGCAAACCTTCTAAGTTTGGTGTGGTAAAACCATTGCTTTTTATTTTTCCATAACCATTTATGGCATCTGAGGTCGGAGAAACCTCTAGAAAGAGGAAAGGGAAGGAAAAAGCTTCCACCTCCGAGTCATGGGAGATGGAGAGATTCATCTCAAGGGTGCATCAAGACCACTTCTATGAAGTTGTGGCCAAGAAGAAGGTGATCCCCGAGGTCCCTTTCAAACTCAAAAAGGGTAAACTTTGATCAAAGGTTGGACCAAGTCCTCATAGACATTTGTGAAGAGGGCGCTCAATGGAAGAGAGATTCAAGAGGGAAGCCGGTTCAACTAAGAAGGCATGACCTCAAGCCCATCACCAAGAAAAGGGTGGAGCAAATAAGAGAACCTCATCAAGAGCATGAGAAAATTCCTCATGATGAAATCCCTGAGATGCCTCAAGGGATGCACTTTCCTCCACAAAACTATTGGGAGCAAATCAACACCTCCCTAGGAGAATTGAGTTCCAACATGGGACAACTAAGGGTGGAGCATCAAGAACATTCCATCCTCCTCCATGAAATTAGAGAAGATCAAAGAATCATGAGAGAGGAGCAACAAAGGCAAGGAAGAGACATTGAGGAGCTCAAGCACTCCATAAGATCTTCAAGAGGAAGAACAAGCCGCCATCACTAAGGTGGACCCGTTCTTTAATCTCCTTGTTCTTTATTTTCCTGTTTTTCGAATTTTTATGCTTATGTTCATCTATGTTTGTGTCTTATAATCATTAGTGTCTTAGTGTCTATGCCTTAAAGTTATGAATGTCCTATGAATCCATCACCTTTCTTAAATGAAAAATGTTCTTAATTGAAAAGAGAAGAATTGCATGAATTTTGAATTTTATAACAGATTAATTATTTTGATGTGGTGGCAATACTTTGACTTCTGAATGTATGCTTGAACAGTGCATATGTCTTTTGAATTTGTTGTTCATGAATGTTGGCTCTTGAAAGAATGATGAAAAAGGAGACATGTTACTGAGGATCTGAAAAATCATAAAAATGATTCTTGAAGCAAGAAAAAGCATTGAATTAAAAAAAACGAAAAAAAAGGGGAAAAGAAAAAGAAAAAAATAATAAAGTTGTGATCCAAGGCAAAAAGAGTGTGCTTAAGAACCCTGGACACCTCTAATTGGGGTCTCTAGCAAAGCTGAGTCACAATCTGAAAAGGTTCACCGAGTTATGTGTCTGTGGCATGTATGTATCCGGTGTTAATACTGGAAGACAGAGTGCTTTGGGCCACAGCTAAGACTCATAAAGTAGCTATGTTCAAGAATCATCATACTTAACTTGGAGAATCAATAACACTATCTGGATTCCGAGTTCCTAGAGAAGCCAATCATTCTGAATTTCAAAGGATAAAGTGAGATGCCAAAACTGTTCAGAGGCAAAAAGCTAAAAGCCCCGCTCATCTAATTAATACTGATCTTTATAGATGTTTTTGGAATTCATTGCATATTCTCTTCTTTTTATCTTATTTGATCTTCAGTTGCTTGAGGACAAGCAACAATTTAAGTTTGGTGTTGTGATGAGCGGATAATTTATACGCTTTTTGGCATTGTTTTTAGTATGTTTTTAGTTTGTTTTAGTTAGTTTTTATTATATTTTTATTAGTTTTTAGTTAAAATTCACTTTTCTAGACTTTACTATGAGTTTGTGTGTTTTTCTGTGATTTCAGGTATTTTCTGGCTGAAATTGAGGGACCTGAGCAAAAATCTGATTCAGAGGCTGAAAAGGACTGCAGATGCTGTTGGATTCTGACCTCCCTGCACTCGAAGTGGATTTTCTGGAGCTACAAAAGCTCAATTGGCACGCTCTCAACTGCGTTGGAAAGTAGACATCCTGGGTTTTCTAGAAATATATAATAGTCCATACTTTTCTCGAGATTTGATGGCCCAAACAGGCGTTCCTAGTAAGGTCAAGAATTCTGGTGTAAAACGCTAGAACTGGCACAAGAATGGGAGTTAAACGCCCAAACTGGCACAAAAGCTGGCGTTTAACTCCAAGAAGAGTCTCTACACGAAAATGCTTCAATGCTCAGCCCAAGCACACACCAAGTGGGCCCGGAAGTGGATTTTTATGTCATTTACTCATCTTTGTAAACCCTAAGCTACTAGTTCTCAACAAATAGGACCTTTTGCTATTGTATTATCGTCTTTTGATCACTTGAATCTTTTGATCATGATTTTATGATTGAACCCTCTTTGGGAGGCTGGCTATTCGGCCGCCTAGACCTTGTTCTTATGTATTTTCAACGGTGGAGTTTCTACACACCATAGATTAAGGTGTGGAGCTCTGCTGTACCTCGAGTATTAATGCAATTACTATTGTTCTTCTATTCAATTCAGCTTATTCTTGTTCTAAGATATTCATTCGCACCCAAGAACATGATGAATGTGATGATTATGTGACGCTCATCATCATTCTCATTTATGAACGCGTGCCTAACAACCACTTCCGTTCTACAAGCAAACAAGGCTTGAATGTTTATCTCTTGGATTTCTTAATCGGAATCTTCGTGGTATAAGCTAGAATTGATGGCGGCATTCAAGAGAATCCAGAAGGTCTAAACCATGTCTGTGGTATTCTGAGTAGGATTCGAGGATTGAATGACTGTGACGAGGTTCAAACTCGCGATTGTGGGGCGTTAGTGACAGACGCAAAAGAATCACTGGATTCTATTCTGACATGATCGAGAACCGACAGCTGAATAACCGTGCTGTGACAGAGCGCGTTGAACATTTTCACTGAGAGGATGGGAGGTAGCCACTGACAACGGTGAAACCCTACATACAGCTTGCCATGGAAAGGAGTAAGAAGGATTGGATGAAGATAGTAGGAAAGCAGAGAGACGGAAGGGACAAAGCATCTCCATACGCTTATTTGAAATTCTCACCAATAAATTACATAAGTATCTCTATCTTTATTTTATGCTTTATTCATAAATCATTCATAACCATTTGAATCCGCCTGACTGAGATTTACAAGATGACCATAGCTTGCTTCATACCAACAATCTCCGTGGGATCGACCCTTACTCGCGTAAGGTTTATTACTTGGACAACCCAGTGCACTTGCTGGTTAGTTATGCGAAGTTGTGATAAAGAGTTGAGATTGCAATTGAGCGTACCATGTTGATGGCGCCATTGATAATCACAATTTCGTGCACCAGCTCCCACTACAATTTGAAATTTTTTTGAGTAGTATATGATAATAATATTTATTTGTCCCCACTAAATTATTAATTTGATCTAACAATTATTTTTTATTCAATTTTTTGTACTTCATAGTCAATTTAAGAATTTTTTATTAGATGTCATTAGAATAATCAATTCTCAATTTAAATGAAATTTATATTTTTTCTTAGAAATTGACTCGAAAGAGTATTATTTATCTTTTTTTGTTATTAGTTTTAATTTTTTCATAACAATTGCATTAATTGAAAGAACTTTCTCAACTATGAATCTCAATAAGAGTTGGCTTCTAATTGTATGATAAGTAAATTTCTAAATAAGTATTTACTATATATATATAAGAGTATTACTACACATCTAAATCTTTTTATGAACTAAGTCTAACTAAGTTAAACAATAAGACTTGGAATAATACTAGCCATAACTGATTTTTAAAATACAAAACCTAAATAATAAAATTCTAAATTATATATTATTATTTAAAATACTATTTTAGTGTTTTAATTTATAAATTAGATATTTTAAAGACTAATTATGTTATATGTACAAAGAAAATAACCACCTGTGTACATATTGAAATAAAAAATACACATTAAAAATAAATTAAACAATACATGTATTTATTTATTATAAATATATAATGATTAATGAATAATTTGATAACAAATTTTTATGTAAACACAATATTTTTATTATAAAAATTATTATTATATTATATATATTTTGCCCCCACTATCAAAATTTTCTGGATCCGTCACTGGTGACATGGTAGTCGTTCCACCTAAAAGTGCTCATAGTCACACGTCTGTCGTGCAAGATCAACTGCCAACACCTTTTCATTAGGCATTTCACGCACCTCAAACACCTCATTTTGTCTATCAAACCGATGTACAACTATATTTCTAGCACGTTGCATATTTGCTTCTATCCGTTGTTGTGCAAAAAAAGAGTAAGTAAATCCAACACGCTTGCGATCGTGAGCTTCGACACTTTTTTGCGTAAATAGCTCATTTAACTGATAATATGTTTCTCAGACGAGCGCCAACACAGGGAGATTTCGGACGCCCTTCAACACTGAATTAATCCACTCAACAAGGTTCGTCGTCATGTGGCCCCATCGATGTCCCTCATCAAATGCTAATACCCAGTTTCTAAGTCCAACGGCTTCACATCAATGAGCATATGCCTGTCTTCGCTCTTGCAACCTCTTATAGTCGATGTTGTACTCCTCCTTCGTCCTTGAATACCCTATGCTGACAACAAATTTTTGTAAGTGCAAGACTTTGAATGCCCTTAAGAAGTTACTACTGATGTGCCTAATACAAAACATCCACCATGATCTTGGAGGTTGTCAATCACCTCTGGAACGATTTACTGCTGCTCGAATTGACTCATGTCGGTGTGAGATTATACCCATACCGCTCTTTTAACAACAGTCCTTCGTAAATTATTGAGTAAAAATGTCAGCATTAGCGGTTTCCCCCTCTACAAGGGCAAAAGTGATAGGCACAATGTTTTAGTTCGCATCCTGTGCAACAGCAACCAAAAGTACACCTTTGTATTTTACTTAAAGGTGTGTGCCGTCAACCAGAACCAGAGGCTTGCGATGCTTGAACGCCCTAATACATGGATTGAAATTACAAAATACGTCTGACACCGTCTGCCTCCTCGCTCCCATTGTACAGGGGTCGTGTTTCTATTTAGACAATTGAGTCAGGTATCTTCTAAACCATGACTGAAAACTACCATGGCAAAGCTTGGTAAGAATCTTCCCAACCACCAAAACTTTGGCTATAAACTTCTGCTTTGCCAACCAAGCCTTTTGGTAACTGATGGTGTAGTTGAACCTTAACTAGACTTCTGCAAATATATATTTCACCTTGATGGACGGGTCGGTCTCAACCAATGACCTTATAGCCTCAGCAACTGTGTCTGAGACCAACTTCGAATGAACCTGTGAAATTGTTTCCATGGTGCACGTGTGCCAGCCGTTGTATCTTTGTATCTCCCAACAACCTTTTTTCTGTATCAAGCTAGCTTGGATAAGTTAGTCGCACCCACGCCCATACGTCTTGCATTTTGTATAGAACGTTTATGGCTCGAACTCATAAACACTGTCGACTCCTCTAGAGATAGTGTAACTTCTAATTGCTGCGACGAACGACTTTCTAGAACTATATTCCATTCCGATCCTGAACTCCCTGTCCTCAGGATCAACAACACCTACACAAACAGAAATTATCACTCATTGATCCATCCAAAATATAAATAAAAAAAATGTATTATTCACTTATTACGTTCTTAGGTTTGCATATTTGGAGAATTCTGGTACATGCATGGTGTCAAGATCCAAGTTACGCATAAAAGGTAGAACGTCTATCGGTTGACTAATTGCGGGAGGAACCACTACATTCTCCACTGCTGCCTCACTTCCCACATCACCATCCTCATCTTCGTCGCCAGCTTCATAAGTAGCTTTGAAATCCTCTTCACTATCATTGTTCATTCTTTCGTATACTTCAACTCTATCATCCTCTCTATCTGAATCATTTTAAATCTTATCTTCCTCTACATTTTCAAACTCAACATACAACTCAATCTTTGGCTGTCACACCTGAGCCTGCTGGTGAATATGAAACATATTCTAGATACTTGCTTCGTTAATGATCGGCATAATATCAAACTGTATTAGACCACTAAATACTATAATGGGATTCCAGTATAGAATATTGCTCACTCTCTTCAACATATCGTTCTCCGTGCTTTGACAGAGACCATTCTGAAGCTCTATAAACGTCATGGTGTATGGAACTACAAACGAAAATGGATTCTCACACGCAAAGCTCACTCCCTCATGATTATTCCGTATAATTTTGCATTTTTGATATACCACCAAATTTGGGGTACCCTCCATCACACTAAAAACACACTCAAACAACTCTTCTCTTCGCAATGAAAGGGTATCAAGTTTTGTCTTATATAGAGAGAACACTCAACACACAAATCACGTGTTGCATCGCCAACGAATCAGAGTGCGACACATCGACAACATGCCCCATATGCTGAGTCAGCATGCCCTCCACGTGTTAGCAGCACGCCCCCACATGTTGGCAGCACGTCCCTATTGCTGACTGAGCACGCCTTCCACGTGTTACAGTTACCCAACTGATACATTCACTAATCTGCAAATACACCAAATATATGTATTTCCATTGAAAATACCAATAATATTTCTATATAAAAAATAAGCCAATATATTATCACTAGATACATGAAAATTTTACAAATGACACTACTAGAAATACGGACGTTACCAATGGAAAGATACCCACGAACTAAAAACAGTGGCAAATTTATATGATCGTGATAACCACTTGCAACGACTTGTATCTCTATGGCCAAATTTTGTGAAGTTTTTTGACGATTTTGTTTGTTCGTGGTTAACTTGAGATGAGTTCTCTCAATGGCCACAGACTCAATTATCATCGTGGCAAAATCGAACGATTTTCACTTCCAAATCCTGCGCTTAATTTAGTTTTTTCCTCCATCCTTTTCAATATTTTTATGCAATTTATACTTTTTCCAAATTTAAATCCTAACCTAAAGTAAATTCGATTTATCAGGTGTAGGCTTTTCCAATTCTTCAATTGTTGGTTTCTTCTCCCTCCTTTTGAGTGCTACCACTGAAAAATTAATAAAGTATGCTAATGGTTTTATTTTAGATGTTGTTGATGATGTGCAATTTTCTCACTTTGTATGATTCTTAAATTCGGCCATATCTCTGAATCATGTATTTTTTTACTTAGTACTAGCTATCCGCTGATTTGATTAATTTCTCCTTTTTGATTTAACAGTAATTTTTTTAACATGGTTGTGTTATTCATTACTTGTATAAAAATCAGACTGTAATGTAATCAAGGAGACTAAATTATATACATACAATTTCAATATTTGTATTTTTTAGTTGTAACATTTTTAGTGTGTGTTCTTTTTCGTCAAATATAGTTTCGGTGCCCAATTTTATCGTATGCATTAATTTAGAGACTTTAATGATGAAATAAAATGATTTAATTAAAAATGAATGTTAAAATTATAAAAAGAATACATATTTATCTTTGATAAAATAGCTCTAACTAATTCAAGAAAGTAAAAAATACTAACTATGATTGATTGAAATAATAACTAATTTAATTATTCACTATTAATTTATGGCAACATTAATAAGCAGAATTCCAACTTTTAAAATTTAGAATATTAGTTTTATACCTATATTTTATTAATTTAATTTAAAAAATAAATTAAAATTAATTTTATGAGAGTTCTTTTTTAACTTATGTACAAAATTTTTATTTTTTTTCAATTTGAAGGTATCAAATTCTTAAGTTTTAAGTTGATCTATTTTAATTTTTACTGATGCCATTTTTTAAAATTTACCGAGTAAAAATTCTAAATTCTAATTAATAGGTGAAATTTTTGAAATATAGTTTAAAATTATAAATTTTACAATTTGATATTTTTTTATTAAAGTTAAATTTTACTCTAAATTAAAAAATTATAGTTACTTCACTAAACAAAATTCAAATTAACATCTATAATAAGATGAATGAAATTTTGAGCGACAATGGTAAGCGCAACTTTTATTTAATAACCCACTCATCCAGTCTTATCAATAACTCCCTCCCACTATTCTCCAAATCCCTCTTTATTAGTTCCTGCAATGGATTCAAGTTTGATAACATGCAGCTAACCCCTTTCGCTAATAACATTTTCTTCAGTTTCTGCCTATCGTAATTTCTTAGCTCCTGTACTCAAATCAAACTAACTAACCTTCCGAACAAATCTATTTTGCTTAAGATATTCCTGTTTAGGTTTTGGGTACAATCACACCAGACATTTTGTGAGAGAACAGGGGACCATAATTTGCAGTTCGAGTACCATCAGTTTGATTCACCGAAGAAGCAAACTAAATCCGTGGAATCGGATTCTATTGGTATACCTGAATTGCAAAGAGAATTTTCATGGCTTCATTTTGTTTTTTTATATATTTCTTTTAGTCAACAATGAAAACTAATTTTAGACCTTTTTTTGTTATTTCAATATGTATTCTTTCTTTTGTTATTGGTTGTAGATAGATTCTAAGTTACTAATTAGCATTTTGACAACTGAAGACGACAAAGTAGCTGCAAATTACATCTGAGAAGTAAGTATTGTACTTTAATTTTTTTATCATCTTCGAAGGAGTTAAATCATGGCCTATTAATTTTTTAACTCTTGATTTCTATCTTGCTTAGCAGATTTTATTAGAGTACACAAAGCAACTGGAGTATCGACAGGTGTATTATTCAGTGGCGGAAGTTATGTGTATTTTTTGCTATTTACCTGAAAATATTGCATGTGGATTATCTTTGTAACAAGAAATGGAGTGCTTGATAAATTCATTATTTTGGTACTTTCAAAATTTCAGTTTTCTGTATCATTTTAACAAAGTTTGATATTTATTTTGTAATAGTTTTATTTGGATATTTTTAACATTAAATACATTAATCTAGGATATTTGCTTTTCAATACTAAGTATTTGTTAATTTTATATTTTTATACTATAGATAATGCGTATAGAAATGTGATTAATTTTTTTAAAATTATATGATGTAATTTTATATTAAAGAGCATTTTTATTATGATATTTTTCTTAATTTAACTTTTATCGTTAGCCATGAAAAAAGTGTAGCAAAAAAGCCCGGCCTGATCGATTTTGTTACGGATAAAGTGTAGCATGCATCCTTTTATTTTTCCACGAAAAAAATGTGTCTAAACGTGTTAAAATTGTGACTAACAAAATATTTCCACAGGTGTTAAAACTGTGGCTATTGGAATAAAAAAACGTGGCTAATTAAAAACGCATCACCCTCTTTAATCACGGATATTCATTTGTTACGAAAGCATAATTGCCACAGTTTTTTGGAGTTTAATCACAAATTTTTTCGTGACTAAACTCCTTATTTTTAGTTGTGTGACTAATATTAGTTAATTACACCAATTTACTTTCTATATACAAACTAATTTCTGAAAAAAATTAGTTACTATTATAATACATATCCTTAAATTTTCTGTAAATAAAACAGATTATAATTAAATTATTATTTTTAAGTATTTATTATAATATCTAAAAATTATTATCTAATTGTTAAAAAAATTAAACAATTAATATTAATTTAAAATTATAAAAGTTTAAAATTTTTTAAAATATTTAAAAATTATTATAAAAATAAATTAAATAAAAATTAAACATTAAATAAAAAATACCGTAAAATTAGTCTTGTTTTTAATTGGAAAAAGAAAACTCCCTTTGAGTTTTGAATTCCGGATTCAATGTTCGATCTTCTGGTGTCAGAAACACAAGCTGTTTCCCTCTGGCCTTTCTCTTTCATGCTTTATATCGCTCTCTCCCTCTCTCTTGAATTCTAATGTAAGGGTACATGCTACTTGTCTACTTGAGTACTTGGCTCATCAAAAGAGAAAAAAATTTATACATACATGGAATTTATTAATGCCACCTGTCACGTATACTTGCGCCTCCTTTATTTATTTATTTTTTCAGTAGAGGAATTCATAAGCACATGCAAAATTATCCTATAGTGTAATTTGTTGCCTTTAATAGTATGCGTATATTGTAATCTGTTGCCGTAGATAGAGGATATACAAGAAGAATAATGTTATATGTATGAGCTTTTTTTTAAACTAAATTTAATTAAATTAGTTTAATATTAATAAAAATTATTTTTATTTATTTATTCACCTAAATTTTATTGTTCAATTTGATTGAACTTAATATTTGTAAAAAACTTTGTATGTATAGAGAGAATATATATATATATATATATATATATATATATATATATATATATATATATTATTTAAAACAAAATTTGGTTGACGATATTTGAAAAAAAAATCTTTTAAGTCTTTGTTTGGTTGTGAAAAAAAATGAAAAGAAAAAAAAACAACAAAAAGTTGGATTCTTTTCTTATATTATTCGGATCAATAAAAATTAGACTAGAAAAATAAAAAATAAAAAAATTAAGTGCGTGTCAGATGACGTATATTCTTATTTTATAATAAAATATATATTGGTTTTGGATAAATTTTAAAATAATATTTTAAAATTAGAAATAAATATTATTTTGGTCTCTAAAATTTGTTGTCAAAATTAAAATTGTTTTTAAATTTTTTGTTTAGAATGGTTTTCAACATTACATTTAATATTAAAATCAAGGTTTTAAAAATCGGACCGATCATCAAACTATTTTAGTCATTAATTTATTTGTTTATTGGTTTAATCAGTTCAACCATAATTCAGCCAAAAAAATTGTTTATAATAAAATAATAAATAAATTATAAATCAACATCCTAAAAAAAATACGAACATAAAAATATTAACAATCAATCTTTAATATCCGAAGAAAGAATTAAATCACAATAACAATTACGCAACAACAACATCAATAATTAAATCACAATAACACAATAATAAATTACACAAGAGCAACAACCTTTTTCAAAAATTAATAAAGATGATCAAAATTGTAGGCAGCATCACTACTTTTTTTTGATTAATCATGATTAAGGTGGTTGTTGTTCTTGAAGCAAATTTGGGTTATCTAAGAGTATACTTTGAGAGAGTACCACTTGAAGCTTTCTATGCTTCCTCACTCTTACATGACCCAAAACCATTGTGAAGCAAAGAAACAACTTTCTTGAATCTTAACACAGCTTCACCAGTTTCCACTATTAAATTTCTATTCTGAACTTGATCCCTTGATCGAGACAAAATACTAAGAACTCTATGATATTTTTCAACAGCTAATCTATTAGCTTGTTCAACTTAATCTATTCTTATCTATCTAACTATCTATTTATCTATCTATCTAATTAAAAACTTTCAAATAAGAAGTGAAACATATCTTAATACTAAAAAATCATGAACATATGAGTTATCAACACAGATACCATACATTTATCCATAAATGACGTACAAAAAGATCCAGATATAAAGAATCTCATTTTTTTCAACGGGGGCCACAAAAATAGAATTTTTCATATTCTAGTCTCAAAATTCCACCAAAGGATGAAAAAGGGTCAATTTTTTCTCTTTTTTGTTTATGTTTTCTGTTGTTGGTAGAACAAATAAAGACTCTGGAATCAGAGCTAACGAATAGGAGTTAGAAGAAATTACAGCATATCTATATCTGCTTTAGAAAATAAATAAAAATAAAAAATTCAACCAATTTTATCTTCAATGAACCTAGAAAAAAGAATAAGAAAGTAGGAGTTGGAGAGCACAGACAGCGGCCGAGATCAACGGATGGACGGTAGGAGCAATTACAAACTTTAGCACATTATAAAACATTCTAAAACACTAAACCCAGCAAAACCAGCAACTATAAAACAAAGCCATTAGCAAATTTGAACAAAAAAATTAAGAGCCATTAGCAACTAGTAAAACAATAAAAATGTAAAACACTATCAGAGTCATCGAGCAATTAGAAAAAACTAAAATAGAGTAACAGACTAACAAAAAAATCTTACAGCCATCAAGCCATCAGTAAATTTGGAAAAAAATCTTAGAACCATAAGGAACCAACAAATAGAATAACAATTTACAAAAAATGGAACAAAAAAAATTACAATTTTTTTACAAAACAGAAAATTAAAGAATTGAAGAAGAACAACAACGAAGAAGAAGACCGAAGAACAACAACTTCAGAACTTCAAAGTTCAAACCAAGAAGAAGACCGAGCATTCAGTGAAGATGAAGACGAGAAGCCACTAACCTGGGTTCCGTGCCGAGAAGCCAGAGAAGATGAAGACGACGTGCCGAGCTACTCGGTTCCGGACATGGGGAAGAGGAAGAAGCGGTGATGCTAAGGACCTGGAGACGGCGGCGGCGCTGAGGACCTGGGAACGGCGGCGGCGATGAAGGGCTAGGGTTTTTCCTTTGCTTCAGAATTCTCCAGGGAGTGACGAATGATTGGGGGAAGAAAGGGGGGTTGGTGACTTGGTTCATGAATGGATCTACTTCCTTTTTTTTTACAAATCAACAAAACGGCGTCGTTTTTTTCGAACGTGCCAGTTACCAGTCCGATCCAACCGGTTGGTTCGGCAGTTTTTAAACGGTTTTTCCTCCAGCGGTTATAAACAGCGAATCGAACCGTTTTACTCATCGATTTTCGGTTGAACCAGTTTGACTAACCAGTCCGGTCCGAATTTTAGAACCATGATTAAAATTATCCTCTTGACAAATTTACTCTTTATAAAATTTGACAATTAAAAAAAAGTTCTTATCATCTTCAACAAGATGAAATCCCTCATCTTCCATCATCAATCTTTTCACTGTCACCATCAGATAAAATTCCTCATCTTTCCACCGTCACCATCTTCCATCATCTTCAATCACCGGCCTCCATCATCTTTCATTATCTCAAATTATCTCTTTCCGAATTTTTGCTCCTCTCAAGTCATCATATTGCTGTCGGAACTACCTCCATGATGTCACTCCAAACTCTATGCAATATCTTCTTCCGTCTCGTCCGTTGACTGTTTTCAAGCAATTTGGCTATCCCTCTTCTCCCATGTCACACCACCAGCGTCTCTCTTCGCGTTTTCAGGAGCACCGCCCGCGCCTCTTTTCCGCTCTCCTCCCTCTTCATTGCACCGTTGCCACTGTGTTGTCTCCTGTTACTGCAGCTTTTCTGTGTTGTGCCGCCTCCTCAGTGCTATCCGTTGTTGCCTCTATAGCACAATGTTTCTGTCTGCATTTGCTGTCACTACCACAATACAATTGAACCGCCATCTCCATTATACGTAATTTGTGTTAGAGTTGATGTTCTTTATTTTCTTAAATTAAGATTTAATAATTTTAAATTTGGATCCTCAATCTAGGCTCAATAATGGTTTATGTGTTGATTTGTTTGCAATATAACATGAAAAAGAATTTTTGACAAAAAAAATTATAGAAATGCTTTAAAATGCTTTGCTTTGCTCAGTAATGATGATATGTGGTTCTGGCTTTTTTATTGTTTATTTTGAAAAAGTATAAAGCATTAAAATACTTTGTTGTTGAATTTGAAAAAGTTTTTTTTGCGATTAATTTTTTTGTATATTAAAAAAATTTTGGTGTAATACTCAATCATTGGATGTTATAGTGTTTTTTAAAATTGTGGGAATAGGACAATACACTTCTCTTGTATTGACAATACGCCCCTTGTATTGTATATAATTTTTTTGTATATTGAAAAAATTTAATGTAATACTAAAAAATTGTCCTACTCCCACAATTTTAAAAAATACCATAAAATCTAATGATTGAGTATTAAACCAAAATTATACCAGTATGTAAAAAAATAAACATTTTTCGACTACTGATGTTATTAAATGTAAAGAATTTGAAGTATGATATTGTTAACGTGGTGGTGACTATGGAGAGGCAGAGAGTGATGCGATAGTGAATGTGATGTCATTGAAACAAAATAAAAGGTATTTTTGTCATTTAAAAAAGTATTATATTCAAAAGAATGATTTTAATATTAAATTTAATGTTAGGGACTATTTTAAATAAAAAAAAGTTAAAAATAATTTCGATTTTGATCTAAATCTTAAGTATCAAAATAGTACTTATTCTTTAAAATTATATCATTGATAAAAACAAAAATAAAAAATATGTATGATAAATAAATTCTCAAATGATTTAAAAATGTGAGAATATATATAGTCAAATAATTTTATCTTTTTATAAATAACAATTATTATCTTGTCATTCTATTGTTGCCTTCACCCACCGTAAATTTTAAAATTTTATATTCTAAATTTTAAATTAAAATTCTAAATTTTAAATTTTAAATTTTAAATAATAATTTTAACTTAAATTATAAATATTAAATCCTATATTTTAAATTCAATTTTATTTATTTTACTTTTAAATGTTGTTTTAGTTGAGATTTTGATTATATTTATTATTTTTAGTTTCAATTTTTTCTAATATTCATTAGCTTTTAATTATTAGTTAATTTTTAAATTAATTGACTAAAGTAATGCTATCGTTGTAAACTTCCGCTTTTTATTTTACATATGCCTCCAAAGATGGTGTATGAATATGATATGGGGGTGGGAAGTGCTTAACAAAATTGTGGTGTCAGGGGTGAAGCAACTCGGACCCTCCGAGTTCCACACACAACACGCACGGTCCGAGTTTCATGCATTTGTCTCAGGTAAGTCTGCAACTCGGATCCTCCGAATTCGATCAAGTCCACGGACCATCCGATTTCCAAAGGGCCAATCGCACGGTCCGAATTCGCTTTAAAGGTAACACGCGTCGCTTCCCAACAGATGCATAGACGGTGCATTGTAAAAAACAGAGAAATAACCTCACCCTCTCTCACTATCCGAATACACCACTCTCTCACATTTCACTCTCAGATTCATCTTCTTCTTCCTTTCTCTCTACTGGGTTTTGCATGGTGGAGGAGCAACAACAATGCCAAAAAAATATAAAGTTAAAGATGTTGATCGATCTGAGCTTCACATTGTTCATTATCTCAGTGATCCTGATTATGTAAGTATTTTTTTAAAATTTTTTAAATTTTATAAATTTTTTTATGTTAATAATTATTAAAATTTAAAATTTAATTATTATGATTGTTGTTAGACATGTAGTTGTGGAATATAAATAGAATGATTATGACTAATTTTTGATAATTTGTTAGATTTTTCTAAACTTTTTTCATAGATTATTAATTATTTATATATATCATGATTAGGTAATTTTTTATGATTATTGTTGTTAGGTTTTGTGTTTTTGATTGTAATAGAGAGATAAACAGAATGGTTATTAAGTTAATAACTAGATAATGTTATTGTTTTTTTAATTTTTTATTAATTTTTATTATAATTAAGTGTAAGCCAATCTTATTTAAATCTATTTTTAAAAAATTAACTATAACTGTTATGGATGTAGTTAAATGTTAATGTTATTGTTATTGTGAGAAAGTGTTAATGCTGAATGATTAGTAAGATTTTTTTAATTAAAGCATGTTAGATTTTACTTTATGAGAATATTTAAAATTTTTTAATTTTAGTAATTATTATTAGCAAGTTAATTATTACCGTTGTTAGAATATGAATGATGGCATATACTGATTGTTAATATTTTTTATTATGGAAGAAAAAATGTTTAACAAAAGAGTAATTAACATTCGATTTTATTCTAGATGTTGTAATATTGTTGAGAATATTGATTAGGAATATATGTATTTGTAATGAGTTTCATTTGCAGTTATGAATAACTTTTAGGATTAATTAAATAATTTTAGAAGTTAGAAGAATTAGTTATATAAGGATTAAGTAAAATGATTGATGATTGTAAGTTAGTAATTGTTAATTATCTGACTAGTAAGTTGTTATGTTTTTTTGTAGAAATCAAGAATGTTGACATGTGACCATCCAGTTCCTCCGGATCGGTACAACGATAGGGTAGATGATCATTTGCGAATTACCGGGTTCTATCATGTGTCTCAGATTGGGATAGTGCAGTGTCAGAAAGCATTGGTAAATGCTCTAATCGAACGTTGGCACCCAGACACACATACGTTTCACCTTCTCATTGGTGAATGTGCCGTGACACTTGAAGATGTAGCTTTAATTCTTTGTCTTCCCACAGATGGTCTTCCAGTAATAGGGATGACAATGAGTAGTTTTGAAGCCATGGAGGCGGAGTGTTTGCTTCAGTTTGGCGTTGCACCGCGAAAGGAGGACTGTAGATCTAGCTGCATAAAACTGACGTGGTTGAGGAATCTAAAAGAGAATTTAGAATTGACTGATGAAATAAATATACAGAGGTATGTGAGGTGCCACATTATGTTGCTGATCGGAACGATCCTGTTTGAGGATAAGTCAGGGGCAGGTGTGCATTGGAAATTTCTACCCTTGCTCCGTGACTTTGTCAATATTGGACAGTATAGTTGGGGCTCGGCATGCCTAGCACACCTTTACAGGGCGTTATGCAGGGCATCTCGTTATAACTGTAAGGAAATAGATGGTCCACTAACACTTCTGCTCGGTTGGGCTTGGATCCGACTGCCATATCTATCGCCTCTTCCTAGAGAACCCCGCAGTTTTCCACTAGCAAACAGGTAATATTATGTTACAATGTACCCGTTTCTTGATATTTAAACTTCAGTTGAGCTAATTGAGAACATCATATTAGGTGGCATAACTGGGAGCGTGGTGACCGACGATTTAGATATTTGAAGCTAGCTCACTTTAGGAAGGCCTTTGATGAACTTCAGGAAGGACAGGTGTGTTTTAGTTTAACAAGTTTTCGACAAAAACATGATGCATTGTTATTTTTATTTGAATTGTGGGTTGTAATGATGAGTATCCCTTATTTTCCAGTTTGTCTGGGTTGCTTATGCTGTGGATCGTGTCGATCCAAACATAATTCCTGCTGAAATCTACATGCAATCAGTTGTCTGGAGCGCTATAGTTTCATTAGTGTCATTTGAATGTATCGTGTGGCATGCCACTGATAGGGTCAGGCGACAGTTCGGTTTCGTTCAGGGAGTACCTAATCCAGAGCAGAATTTGGATAAGGCGCATAGAGAGGTTCTGACTGGTCCTATGAATCTTAACTGGGCCACGGCACCGAGTCATTCAAATTGGGTGATGCATTGGACAAAAAGGTATCACTACGTTCTTTCTGAGCTTCCCATGCCTTCACAGCATCCATTGGATAGTTACATGAACTGGTACCGTACAAAATATGGAAACCGCTTATCCTTGTCGAATCTTGTGGGTGAAGAGAATGATGAAGGTAACCAGGACATGGATGCGGGTAATGATGATATGGATGGGGGTAATTAGGATACTGATGAGGGTAGTCAAGATATAGATGAGGACAATGAAGAGTAGGAGCCACATATGTCACTCCCAAATCCGCCTCCACAAGAACAACCCCAGCCCTCAACCCAGTATCTACCTCAGACACAGTTCACCGCATCATTTTCAATACAGCAACAATATTGGGGTATGTCACAGTTTGAAACAGGTGAAGGAGGTTCTTTTAGCCAGTTACTTGGGTTTATGGCTGCAGATGCAGCACAGTCACAATATGGCCATCAGCCTGAGTTCATGCCAGGCAGGTATTCGTTGGATGCGAGGTATCCAGGCCATACCTCATCCGTTGCTTCTGGAGGGTTTGTATCTGTCGACTCTAGTAGGAGTGAGGGTGGACGCGGTGTCCTTAATAGTCAAAATCCTAACCGTCTTAACATGGGACTCATTGAGGAAGACACTAACATACTCGAACGAGAAAATGATACGTATCTAGTAGACGACCCGGATGAAGAGGATGATGATGAGGAGGATGAAATTGAAGAGTTCGATGAGGATGAAGAATCTCGTAACGATGGTATTATGTTAAATATTTTGCTTTACGTATTCCATATTTGAATGTATCTTGTTTGCATAATTGGCATCTCTTTTTGGCTTTTTGTTCTTGATTTGTTGTATCTATGTTGGTTATGAATATGTAATATGCTGCATGTAGTTGTTTATTCCTTAATTGTATACAGGTCAGGCACACAGTTCGGATGACAACGTCAAAGGTTACAATCTACGGATCGATCCCCCACGTCGGAGCGCTAATCATTTCACTCCCTCTGTCTTTAAAAAAGTGGCCAAGAAATGCAAGAACTTTGTGAAGGATGTAAAGTGGACAATGAGAAAGTAGTTGTTTAGTTTTTTTTAGAGTAATTTGTATATGTTAAAAATTATGTACTAATGACTTTATGTAGTTTTTAGTGTAATTTGTAATGTTTAGAGTAATTTCTTTATGTTGGACATTATGTAATAATCAATTGTACTAATGGTCAGATTATATTGTATGTTTATTGTGCTTATGTTGTAGTGATATTATTGATGTATTAATCATCTGGAGTATGTAATAATGTTTCATAAAATCTTAATATGCTCATACAGATATTGATGTATTGATATATTAACCATCATATTATATAATGCCACAGATATGTTATAATACTAGATTGTCATAAATTATAAGGTTACATATAGCAGGTCATGTTAACTAAATTTGCTCATTCAGGTTATATTATACAATATCATCTTAAAACTGTGAACCTAGGGGACACCTCTGTTGGTGTTCGAACCAGCTGACTCACGGCATCTGCTACGACTATGTCCTTCAACCCCACATAGAGTACATCGCCTAGGACGACGTAACATCTGCGTGTCCATCTCATTCAGAAAGCGCGTCATCCTTGGGCGACCTTTCGTTACCCGTCTCAGGTACGGATTCGATATGAACGAGGTCCGTTGTAAGCAGGCCATGTAGCAGGATTACCTAGTGGCCTAAACCTTGCTCGGTACACCCGCCACACTTGGTCCATCTTATACACATCATGCACATACAGTTGCCAATCCAGTCGCTGGTTGGCACAACATGCGAACACATGTCTGCAGGGGATCCTGTCCACCTGGAACTCACCACAGTCACATCGTAGGCCACGTAGATCGACTGCAAACTCCAGTCTGCTTGGCATCTCACGAACCTTAAAGACCTCATTCTGGCGGTCAAGGAAACTAACCTGAATATTTCCTGATGCAAGTTGGTTTGCATGCAACTTCGAGGTCACGATATCAGAGAAGACATGACCAGCATTGATCATTGCTTCCGCCTCCGTTCTTTTTTGGGTGAATAAATCATTTAGCCTGTAGAATGTTGCCTTCACAAGAGCAGTAATGGGGAGATTGCGTGCACCCTTCAAAACTGAATTGATGCACTCCACCAAATTCATTGTCATGTGCCCCATCGGTACCCACCATCAAAGGCCAATGCGTACTGCTCGCGAAGAATTCGGTTTAACCAGTTTGTGTACGCCTCGCCACGTTCCCGTAACCGCTGGTAACGCACCTCATACTCCCACACCGTCCTAGAATATCCTGGTAGATCACAACATATGCAAAGCAAAGAAATGGAGGTCAATAGATTTATTTAAGGAAAATATATTAATAAATTGCTTAAATTTCATAAATGGTTACCGATGTTGACGACTAATTTTTGGAGGTACGGTGCCTTGAACTTTCTCAAAAAGTTTGACTCTATATGCCTGATGCAAAACATATGAAAAGCTCTTGGAGGTGACCACGCTCCGTTACTGCGTTCCACAGCTGCATTTATGGATTCGTGCCTGTCGGATATTAGACCCACTCCATCACGAGTTACAACATGTTGACACAGGTTACTAAGGAAAAAATGCCATGCATCAGAAGTCTCTCCCTCCACAATAGCAAACGCAATTGGGACGATATTATTGTTGCCATCTTGAGAAACTGCCACAAGCAAACAACCCTTATACTTTCCGTACAAGTGAGTCCCATCCACCTGGACAATTGGCTTACAATGTCTGAATGCCCTAATACAAGGGTAATAACTCCAAAATACACGATGAATTACCCGAATATCACCCACCAACTCATCCCCTTGATATGCAGGCATAGTCTCAAAATAGACAACAGTTGATGGCTCCTTGTGACACATGGTCTCAAACCATATTGGCAACGCTTCATACGATGCCTCCCAACCACCAAATATTTTTTCAACTGCCTTTTGCTTAGCCATACATGCTTTTCGGTAACTGGCGGTGTAGTTGAACTTCGATTGCACTTCTGCTATAACCGATTTTACCTTTAAGGATGGGTCAGCCTCAACCAGTGGCTTTATTGCTTCTGCAATTGTGATAGAATCCAGCTTCGAATGATCCTGTGAAATGGTGGCTCTTGTACATGTGTGACTACCATTATACCTCCTTATAACCCAACAGTACTTCCTGCTGATCAAGCTAACCCTAATAAGCCAATCACACCCTGACCCATACTGTGTACACTTGGCATAAAATGTCAACGGCTCAGACTCAAACACCCGGTAGTCTACGCTTCATCGTATGCTATAGTCTTTTACCGCCTTAATAACAGCTTCTCTTGAACTGAACTCCATACCTACGGCAAATTCACCGTCTTCGACAATAGGAATTTCTGCTGGGACAACAAACACAGCAAAAATTTCATTAACACGCAGATATTTCAAAAATGATTGTAAAGGTTAATCAAATTTCACTTAATCCAGTATGCTATAACTCCAAACCTAACAACTTGTTATAATGTCACTCCAGACAAAAAAAATAACATCAGCAGCATATTTAAAAACCATACCGGATTTGCCGGTTCGACCGGCATACCAAACGAACGGGACCGATCAGGCTGGTTCGACCGGCAAACCAAATGAACTGGACCGGTCCGGTCCGGTTCATGGGGTTTGCTCCGTAAAAAGGATAGAACCAGTGCAAATAATTATTACAAACTCATGCAATCCGTAATAACCTTACTATAGACAATTTAATTATTATTTTCTAATTAATACTTCTAGCATATAAAAGTAAAAAAAAAAAACAAATACAACTGAACAGTTCGAGCACTGGTTCGATCCTGACAACTACGACATTCAACGCAAGATTAAATAATGCTAAATAACGCTAAATATAAACTTGCTTACTCATAACTCAATCAATGTCTAACTAAAAAAGGACTAACACCACGTTTACGTACCTGCAGTCATATATTCTGGATATTCCGAAACATGCATGGCTTCCAGGTCTAAAACTCGCATGAAGGATGGCTCCTCAAACAGTACTTCGTTCGCGAGTGCATTTGCCACTTCTGTCACATCTGGGGCCATGGTTCCGTCACCTTGATCTTCATCTCCATTTGGAGCAACAAATTCATAGTTGCTTTCGAACTCTTCTTTACTGTCACTATTATAATCTTCGCGTAGAATATTCCGGTCAGCCTCAGATTGTTCAAACTCAACATACAACTCGATGAATGAGATCTGAGACCGGTTTTCAATATACATTGAAAACATCTCCTGCATGCTCGCTTCATCCGTCACATATTTGGTTTGATACTGGACGAATCCACCAAACACCGGTATGGGATATCTGTATAGTATACACGATATCTTTCTTGCCCTCTCAGAATCAATCTTTTCACATATTACACCTTTCAGCTCTTCAAATGAGATAATAAAAGGAATAACAACATATAGTGGGTTTTCACAAATAAATTTAACTCCTTCAGTCGTTTGTAACAAAATATGACCAAAATAGTATATTTTTAGTAATACTCTGTCACTCATTTTTTCTCACTCACCACAAAAAAAGCATAACATTAGTCTTAACTACTAGATTTTCAAAGTTAAAACTGAAAAAACCAGATAGAAGAAAGAAGAAGCTGCCATTCAAGAACGAGGAAGACGCCACTAAACTCCCACCAGTTCACTTCACACTTTTATATCAGCATCTTTACCGAACTCGGACCCTTCGACTAGGTTAACCATGAAAAAACAAAAAAAAGGACACGAATTCGGACCATCCGAGTTCGCCTTACCCTTTCACAAAATGGAGAGTCCGAGTTCAATGTTCCCCAACTCATATTCTCATCTATGAACTCAGACCCTGCGATATGCAATCAAAATGCTTCCTTGTGAAATCGTTGGGCCCGATTTCATCTATAAGAATTTTTAGCTCCTCACCAAACAAATCGGACCATGCGATTTATTATTAAAAAATTTAAATCCAAAGAACACGCACGGTTCAAGTTTCTTCTGCTCACACTGACAAAAAAAACTGTCCACATATATATCTATTCTCCCATTAATCCATATCGAAGCAAAGCACACACATGCTCCCATTTCCATAAAATTGAGCCGTAAACTTCATATCAAAATTCTAAACATCTAACGTAAACTATCATAACTATATACATTTAGGTAGGTCTTAGGTAGGACCAAACTATCGAGAAAACTAAGAAAATATGACTGTGATCTGACATGCCACAAACGTTGGCTCAGTCATATTCTTTTTTAATCTCCTCATATTGCATAGTATAGTATTTGTGCCAAACCAACAATTACCATAAAAGAAAAGCCAATTATATAGTGGTTTTTGTTTCAGTATCTAAATTGTTTAAATTATTTTTTAAACTAAAAATTAAATATTTAAAATTTATTAAGTACTAATTAGTTATTTACTTTGAAAAATTAGATATTATTTATAAAGTATCATAACAATCACCCAAAAGAAAAGTGTTACGCAAAATGATCAAGAGAGTGTTGGGTCACATATGATTTACCAAAAATGAATAATAAATTAAAATAACAAACTTCAAAATGTGGAGAAATTCGTTTTGATTTTAAATTTTCAAGACACATTTCTATATATTTTCTAAATGATTATGTGATAACACAAAGTGGGAATTTGATAGCTCAAAATAAATAAATAAATAAATAAATAAAGTATTTTGTTTTTTTCTAAATAAATAAATGACATTTTGTTTTAGATTGATTTTTTTTGGATATTGCATAACATTTGTGTGTTATGCATTGTTGTTGAGATCTACGTGTATTTTTTGATGATGTGGTGTTAATATTTTTAAAAATAGATATATTTAAATCGGATAGTTTAATTTGATGTTGAATATAAAAAAAATCAGATCGTCTAATTTTTTGGCATTGAGAATTTGATTTTTGTAATACAAAAATTGCCGAGTTCGATTAATGTTGTATTTTTTTTATATATTTCAAAGTCTAACTTGGAGGGTTCGAGTTGTGGTGTTTCAAAAATTTTTAAATTGAAAAATCCAAAACGTTAGGTTTGACTAGTGTAAAAAAATGATAAAAAATCAGAGTGTACAAATCAGATGGTTCGATTTTTGTGTGTATATATATCCCGCCAACATGTGTTTACCAATTGCTCATCACTCTTCTTCGTCTCCACCACCTTTTCTCGTCTATTCTGTTGCGGTCAATGAGTGAAAGTAAGTGACAAAAAATAAAAAAAGGTTAAAATGGATGATAAAGTTATTTTGAGAGTATATGATCATGATCAGATTTTACTACAAACTCTTGAAGGAGTGAGATTTATCAGTGAAAATTCGTTCAATATTGTTGTTCCTTTTGTTGGGAATAAGACACCATTCCTCCTTGAGAAAACACCTTTGACAGAGAAATAAAATAGACACAATTACAACACAAGAATTTAACATGGAAACTCCAATTACCGGAGAAAAAATCATGGCCGTTGTCAAATGACAACCAGAGAATATCACTTTGTGAAAATTGTTACAACACATAGACTTCTTTCTCTCTAACACCGGCACCCCAGTACACCCACACTCTCTCAAAGCAAATATTTAACTACACCTCACAACACTCTCTAATCAAAAAGTATAGAGGAAAAGAAAAGTCAGATACAAGCTTAAAGTGTTTCCGACTGGTACAAAAAATATGGAGAACTTAGCCTCATATTTATAGCCTAGGCCACCCACTCCATTTGCTATCCTAAGCAATGTGGGACTAATTCAACCAAATTCTAACAATCTCCACCTTGATTGAAATAGTCACACATCTTCAGCTTCCATTGTCAACACCGACAATTCTTTGCTGCCATTGTCTATACCGACAATCATAGTTCAGAGAACTATCATACTCCACAATGAAAGTATACTCACTTGAAATTAGACCACTCCAAGCATTTTTCCTTGGTACAGATCGAAACCTTGCTGACAATTCATGGTGTAACTTCTAAATTGGCTTTTCCTGGAAGTTCTTCAGCCATCGACCTAACTCCGCCACACACCTTGCATCTCAACGCCAACCAATGCCCGTGTGCAATTGTGGACCTGATTGCCACAACTTATCCTTATCCATGGCACTGCGGCAATACGATGAGGATACTTTTCGTCTTCTAGAGAACATTATCTTCTCTCATAGAGAGAGCAACCAGAGATCTTCTCCTTCAACGCCTTGTGTAAACCTGATTGTATCAACACATCCTTGACTTGTATTTGCCACAAGCCAAAATTGATTCTTCCATCAAATTTTTCTATTTCAAGCTTCACAACACTTGAATATCCTGACATTGTTGCAACCATATACTGGAATAGTATAACTCAACTGTAGACCGTGCACTAGAAAGGGTCCCCAGGAAAGAGAGGTGGGTCACAATGGACACACTTAAATACCAAGTCTTTCCTTAGCCAGAACTTTTCCAAACTGTACTCTCACAATGTCACACTGCCTTCCAACAACAACAACAACAACCAAAGATCAACCTCAAGCCACAGAACAAAATTCTTTTCTGATGTGGAAGGTCAGACTAGGCTGCAACCACAGAGCATACTAAGAATAAATCCCACCAAACCAGGCTCTGATACCACTTGTTGGGAATAAGACACCATTCTCCCTTGAGAAAACACCTTTGACAGAGAAATAAAATAGACACAAGAATTTAACGTGAAAACTCCAATTACCGGAGAAAAACCCACGGCCGTTGTCAAATGACAATAAGAGAATATCACTATGTGAAAATTGTTACAACACATAGACTTCTTTCTCTCTAACACCGGCACCCCAGTACACCCACACTCTCTCAAAGCAAATATTTAACTACACCTCACAACACTCTCTAATCAAAGAGTATAGAGGAAAAGAAAAGTCAGATACAAGCTTAAAGTGTTTTCGAATGGTACAAAAAATATGGAGAACTTAACCTCATATTTATAGCCTAGGCCACCCACTCCATTTTGCTATCCTAAGCAATGTGGGACTAATTCAACTAAATTCTAACACCTTTTACACTATCTTTTAAAGATCTAAAAGGTGTGATTTGTGAAGAGATAGATCCTCAAATATTGAAGAGGGTGTCAGGTATTTTGTATATGTATCCAATATCAATATTTGGTGGGTTCATTCAGTTTTAAACAAAGTATGTCACTAATGAAGTGAGCATGTAGGAGATGTTTTCAACATATGTCCAAACTCGGTCACAAGTGTTGTTGATCGAGCTATATGTTGAGTTCGAACAATCTCAAGATCAGACAACTAAAATATCGAATGAAAAGATTACGACAATGATAGTGAAGAGGAGTTTAAGAGCAACTATGAAGTTGCTGATCCAAATGAAGACGAGAAACTTAGAGGTAGACGTGGCAGAGGTAGCAAATGCACTAACAAATCAGCATCCGTTTGAGAAGTCATCTTTCATGCTCGCGTTGGATCTGGACACCATAAATGCACCAAAATTTTCTGAACATCTAAACGCGGGTGCGGATATGTAATTTGGATATTTGCACTACAAGAAAATTTTTGCTACAAATTATAATATTTTTGTAACAAAAATTAGTTATTATTACCGAATAAGAATGTATTGTAACAAGAAGACAATTTGTTACAAAATGTTCTAATATTTTATAACAACCTGACTTTTTTTGTTACAAACTATGTTGGTTTTTGTAATGAACAAGTGTTTTATTGCAAAATTTTATAACAAATTAAAAAATTAAATTATTGCAAAAATTCAACATATTTTATAACAAAATATTCATTTGTTTCAAACACTCCAATTATTTTGTAACAAAATATTATTTTATCACAAATTTTAATACTATTTGTAACAATGTTATTTGTTTGTCACAATTCAAGAATTTTTTGTAACTAAAAAAATTTATCTAAAAATATTAAAGCTTTTAGGGAAGAAATTGTTTATATAATTTTTTGTTGGATAATTTTACTTTGTTTCAAAAATCTAATTTTTTAAAATATTATTCTGTATTAATTAAATATCTTTTATAAAAAAACTAAATATTAAATTATTTTCTAACCCTCAGCTCTCAATCTTTCATTCTCCATCCCAAAGTTCTAAGTCTCTCACCCTAAGCTAAGCTTGCACTCCCGACATTGGAGGTCATGTTCGTGCCCTTACCAATGCCACCTTCGTCGCCTCCCCGTCGGCCTCCCTTTCACCTTGTCGCCGCTCGCACTCGCATCTACCACTGCTGACCTCTTCTAGGTCACTATTCGTGCTCGTCTGCGTTGTCTTCTTCCTCTCCTCTACATCATCTCTGTTTCATTTTAGCTCGCTGATTCGTGCTCGTCTGCCATAGGCTCCTCTCTTGCGCAGTCACTCACACTGTAGAAAGCACAAATTCCTCTCTCATTTTTCGGTCTCAGTCTCCGCTCTCTTCTCTTAGGCGCTGCCCTCTCTACTGTCATCCGTTAAAGCTTCATGTCGTCCAACAGTCGTGCATGCTCCATCGCAGTTCATTAGGCTCTAGTCATTCTCAGTGATTTGGTGCTTCATCCTTCTCACTGCCATCATGCTCCGTCTTAGTTCGGCAGCCTTCCAGTCATGCAACATCCAGCCTCTCTGTCCCCATCCAATCTCTCTGCTTTTGTTGCTACATCTTCCAATGGAGTTTTAGGATTTTTTATTTTCTCTTAATTTTATTTTTAAATTATGTTTATTTTTCATAATTTGTTGTTATGATTCTGATTTTTGAATTCTGTTTTATTTTTTTTCAAGTCTTAGAATTTTTGATTTTTTAAATCTATTTTTAAATCAATGAGTGAAGATTTGGGTGGTGTAGATATGAGGGAAGAAGAGGGAGATGATGTTGAACCAAACTCCAAAACAAGGCAAGTTTCAATTTTACCATTTTTATGATCCTTTAAAATGCAGGTTTCTAGTTATGTTTTTTCATGACTTAGGCTAGTTTTGTGTGTTACAGGAATATTGATATTGGGGTTATAAAACACATCAGTTTAATTTTTGTTAGAATTATTTGTTTTTGGCTCTGATTTTTTAATTTTATTATTTTTGTTCTTGCTAATTTTTAATTTGATTATTTGTTGCATGCTTTGTTTTTTATATGATTTTTTATTTTTCTTCTATTTTTCTATTTGATTTTTTTTGTGGTGCTAATAATTTATTCTTGGCTCTAATTATTGATTATTGATTTTGAATATGATTATATGATTATTAAATATGAAAAAGATGATTTGAAATAATAGGTAATGAGTTGTCCATGTACCCCAAGTTCCTCTTAACACTTTGCATTTATTTGTCACAATTATGTGAATTTAATTTTAGTTGTGTTATAATTGATAAATGAAAAATGTTCTAATGTCCTATTATTTGATTTGATATAATTAGTTGTGTAATAATTGAAAAATTAATAACAAATTTGTTATTTTTTTATAGAATTGTAGACGGTGAAAATAGTTAGGTTTTAGGAGAGATTATACCAAAGTTTTTCTAATAATGTTGAATAAAAGTGAATGGTGAAAAATTGTAATTAATGTTATATGTTATTTTTTATTTTTGTTTTGATTTTTCACATTTACAAGAGTTTCAAAATGATGAGAACATGCTAATACAAGATTCATGGATATTTTGATATATTGATGACACTAATTTATGTAGAACTTCTAACTTATGGTTGAACTTGTAGAACTAACTTTGATGTTATTTTTCTTTAAAATAATCTTAATTAAAATGAAAGATATTTAAAATATCTATGTTATTATATATTATATTAATGTTGACTTGGTCAATAAATTAGTTAATATATTAATTAAGTAAAAAAGAATATAATTTGATAAATTATGTGTATAATTTATATTAAAAAATTATTGCAAAATAAACATTGTTTTTGAAATTAAAAAAATGAAAGATGTTATAAAATCAAGTCATATTTTATAACAAAATTTTATGACAGAAAAAATTATATTGTTACGAAAAATATTTCACAAATAAAAAATTGTTATCATTTTTATAACAAATTTTATTTTTTGTATTAAAAAATATTGTTACAAAAAACCTTTTTGTATTGTAACAATTTTATTTTTTTTGTTACAAAATTTTTTTGTAGCGAGATATATGTAAAAACTCTGAAACAATTTTTTTGTTACAAAATCATTTTATAACAAATGTATCATTTTTCTAACAAATTTTTTTATTATAAATACTATTTTTTTATAGTGATTGTATGATTGATAAATATTATAGATTTAGCTAAATTCATAGATTAATGATAAGATCTGTAGAACATAAATTGTTATTAATAGATATATAGTCTGAATAATATTTATATTTACGTTTAAAATAATTTTATTATAATATTTATATTTACTATATTTAATGTAATTATAATTAATTTTAGAAGTATTTAATAAATTAAAAACGTGACTTATGTATTTATACGAAACTTATAAATCGTGTATTTATATATTAAAATTGTTGTGCTGATTGATATTGTTTAGTGGTGTTATTGTATTAGAGTTTCTTGTTGTGACAGACGATAAATTTGCTAGTGTGATGGAGTTTAGTACTAGAGATACTGTGATTAGGGTAATTAAGGATTATACCATTTGTAGAAGCGTCGATTATCGAGTGTATGAGTCAGAACTGATGTCATTTTATACAAAATGTACAGAATACGACACAGATTGTGATTGGTTGATCGGGATTAGCATGATCCGCAAGAAGTATTGTTGGGCGATAAGGAGATACAATAGTAGCCATACTTGTATTAGAGCTACCATTCTCTTAAAATCATTCCAAGTTGGATTCTAACACAATTGTAGAAGTAATAAGGTCGTTAGTAGATGCTAACTCATCTATAAAGGTGAAATCTATCATTAATGAAGTTCAATTAAAGTTTAATTGCACCATAAGTTATCACAAAATATGATTAGCGAAGCAAAAGGTAGCGAAAATTTTTTTCAACAACCGAGAAGCTTCTTATGAGATTTTAACCAGATCGTTTTGAAGCATGTGTTACAAGGAGCCATCAATAGTCGTCAATTTTAAAATTATGGACACATACGATGGGGATGACTTAGTAACTAATATCTAAGTATTACATCAAGTCTTTTGGAGTTATTACCCTTGTATTAAAGAATTGATAAACCCATTATTTATGATGATTTTTGGGTTGAAAAGAGTAGAATTTATCAACTCGCACTTATTCATTGTAAATGCATGATTTTTGTGAATTTTCTCCTACTTGTACTTAACTAATTGAAACATGCTTTTTATGCTTTAAAATTGTCAAATTAATTATATTTTTTAATCCCATTAGATGCCTTGATATGTTTATTCAAGTGGTTTAAGATTTTGAAGGTAAGGATGACTTAGAAAAATGGAAGAAAAGCATGTAGAAGTAGAGATTTCGCAAAGAAACGAATGAGGAAGAAATCCAGACCTGTGCGCATGCACACACTTGTCCGCATGCACAGGTGAAAATTTTTGCTTGTGTGCGTATGCATACACCTGTATGCACGCATAAATCTGGTCGTGTGCATAATTTAACGTAGCACATGACTTACAATTTGGAGGCCTTTTTGACCAATTTCAGATCACTGGAAGCCATATTAGAGGCCTTTCATGGAGGGAAGAGATACACACATCAATACACACTCATTTTTTATTTTTTATTTTTTTAGTTTGATACCTTGAATTCTAGAGATAAAAGCTCCAACTTCTCTCTAGAATTCAAGGGTTTCTTAGGATTTCCTTTCTAACTTTAGATTTTAGTTTTGTTTAATTATAGTTTTAGTCTATAATATCTTGTTTTGCTATTATAGTTTCTTAGAAGTTCTTGTTATTTCCTCTATTATGCTATTTTAGTTTTATGAACTCTTGTTGAATTCTTACTTTCCTTTAATAAATTTAATGTTTTATGTTATTCTTACTTACTTGAATTGTTATTGTCAATTTCTTACATTGGATAGTTGTATATTTTATTATTCTTGTAATTTATAAAGCTTTGTTAATATGCCTTCCAATTGTTTGATAAAATGATTCATTTGATTATGGAGTATAATTCTCCTTCTTGGCTTGGGAGTGAGAACTTGGGTGACCTTGAGTCATTAATGTCCAAATTGATTGATAATTTAGAGATGTTAACTAATCTTATTTCTACTAACGCTAATCTTTTACTAATTCAATTTGTAAGTTAGTTAGGACCTGTGGATTAGGATTAGTTAAGCCTAATTGACTTTTCTCAACTTGTAGAGGTTGACGAATTGGGTTTGCTCTTTGTAATTATTATGTTGTGGTTAGTAACAAAGATAGTGATCCTTAACCATTAACCCTTGCTAAGATCTTTTTAGCATTTAAATTTACTTTTATTTTCTAGTTAATTATCTTAATTGTTCTTTATTTAATTTCTTCTGTCATTTAGATATTGTTTGCTCTTTAATTTCTTGCTATTTAAATTTCCGTTAATTGTGATCCAAACCTCCTTTTCTTCCATAGCCAATAATTGAGCACGTGATTGTAATTCCTAGGGAGAATGACCCTGGATTAAAACTTCCGGTATTTATTTTAAATCTGTGACCTCTTTTACTAAACTTTCATGAGCGTTGAATTCCATTTTAGAGCTACGATGAATCTTGAGCTTTAAACTTGTGAATTTGCTAAACTGGTGTTTAACGCTCGTCAAAGTTTTTAGTGTCGTTGCCGGAAAACTGCAATGTGTGCTTATTATTAGCTATTGTGAATAACAGCGTGAATATCTTGCATTTTTGATTGCTCTCTTATTTTTTATAGCAGTTAGGAGTTTGTATTTTACTTTTTGATATCCTAGATAGTGTGAATATTGTATATATACTTGTTTCTCAATTTCGGTTAGCTTTACTTTTATTTTAACTCTCTCTTTTCATATGAATTATCATCCTTGTGACTTTGAGTGTGGTTGTAATTGTGTTGTAAGAAATGACAATTTCAATTACGGTTTGCACCAAAGAAAGAATTATCAAATGATGGAGGAGGCTTACATTCAAGAACAATCTTCATGGCATCAACCCCTTTCTCCGTGCTACTATGATCACAATTCATCCTATGGTGTATACCAATCCAATGGATATGGTAGTCCATGCTATGATCACACATTTTAATCACCATATTTTCATGACTTCTATCGTCAATATTTTTTTCAACCACAATCTTCTCAAGTCCTATTTCACTACCAAACACCTCCATGTAACCCAAATCCATATTCACCTTAACACTACCCTTATGAGAAATCACCCTTAGAACCACAACCATTTCAGCATTATCACTCCTATAATCCTCACGAAACACCTCTCATACAATCTGACCTTCTCTAAAATTATTTATATAAGCATTTGCCTTAACCTTAAAGCGCTTAAGAAGTAGGCAATTATCATCAATCTCTTTTCCCAAAATCCTTGATGGAAGAAGCTATCCAAATATTGTTCTAAAATAAAAAGATCTCAATTATATTATCTAAGGGCGACAAGATTAATTGAATTGCCTCAAGAAATTAACGGACTAGATTGCTGCAAGCATACCTACCCTCTCTTTTCTTGTACGACCATTGGACATATGTGCAAAAATAGAATCAACCGAAGAGAGGAGTATGGAAAAAAGCTTGGAACCTCAAGTGAAAGAAGAGGATTTGATGATTTTATTGCAAAAAGAGGAGTGGATTGAATTAGAAGGAGTGACTGAAAAGTTAGGAAGAGTTGAGCAAGAGATGGATTTCATCATTGAGGATAATTTCGCACCAACTAGTGATGTTGATGAGTTTGTTGAACCTTCTTTTGTTGGGCGTAAAAGCAGTATTGAGGAGGAATGTACATAACCTCCAAGACACAACTTGAGCAATGAAGAATATGTGGAAGAAGTCGGCAACCAAGATGTGGAAGTCATCGTGCAAGAATCCAAGAGAATGACACCGTTTTGAGTACAAATTGAATAGGTAAATCTTTCTTTTGTGAATTTTATCGGCCTATATCAATATGCTCTCTTGGAAATGGATGGGCAATGGTGGAGCATTGGATGTATGTTGGTGAAAAGGTTCAAGGTTCATAAAAGCTAGCAAATCAAACCTTGGAGACAAATGTGGTGCAAGGCACAATTCAATGGATTTCGAACGGAGATTTGGAGCTTAAGGGAGAATTTCAAATTTTTGTCACCCAAATAGAAGATAAAGATTAACAAGAAAACGAGTGGACATACAAAGTTTGGGGCTCCAAAATACGATTCAACAATCCATAAATTGGAGGACTCTTGACCTTCTTTCAAATTCTTCAAAGCTTGGAACACATGATTTGGGATCTCGGAGATCATATCAAGTTTAAACATTGGTGGGATTAAAGGATAAGTTCGAGCACAAGCCTCTATAACAAGAGTTTATCCATGTCCAACTTAAGGACTCTAAACAAAAGTGTTAGGTAGAAGACACTCCACTAAAATAAAATTCTTCTAAACTTAATTTATTTTTAGCAATGTTTATGATAGAAATAGATTTTGGAGGTTAAAAATCATGTTAGATGTCATATTTGGTGACTTTAGAGTCCCAAAATGCTAAAAAATAGGGTTTCTATGCGTGTGCAGTGAGTTGTGCGTGCGAATGATGAGCGGATAATTTGTACGCTTTTTGGCATTGTTTTTAGTATGTTTTTAGTATGATCTAGTTAGCTTTTAGTATATTTTTATTAGTTTTTAGTTAAAATTCACTTTTCTGGACTTTACTATGAGTTTGTGTGTTTTTCTGTGATTTCAGGTATTTTCTGGCTGAAATTGAGGGACCTGAGCAAAAATCTGATTCAGAGACTAAAAAGGACTGCAGATGCTGTTGGATTCTGACCTCCCTGCACTCGAAGTGGATTTTCTGGAGCTACAGAAGCCCAATTGGCGCGCTCTCAACGGCGTTGGAAAGTAGACATCCTGGGCTTTCCAGCAATATATGATAGTTCATACTTTGCCCAAGATTTGATGGCCCAAACCGGCGTACAAAGTCACCCTCAGAAATCCCAGCGTTAAACGCCGGAACTGGCACCAAAATGGGAGTTAAATGCCCAAACTGGCACAAAAGCTGGCGTTTAACTCCAAGAGGAGTCTCTACACGAAAATGCTTCATTGCTCAGCCCAAGCACACACCAAGTGGGCCCGAAAGTGGATTTTTATGTCATTTACTCATCTCTGTAAACCTTAGGCTACTAGTTCTCTATAAGTAGGACCTTTTACTATTGTATTTTAATCTGGGTAGTTATCTTTGTTCTGATGCTATCTTAGATCATTGGGAGGCTGGCCATTCGGCCATGCCTAGACCTTGTTCTTATGTATTTTCAACGGTGGGGTTTCTACACACCATAGATTAAGGTGTGGAGCTCTGCTGTACCTCGAGTATTAATGCAATTACTATTGTTCTTCTATTCAATTCCGCTTGTTCTTGTTCTAAGATATCACTTGTTCTTCAACTTGATGAATGTGATGATCCGTGACACTCATCATCATTCTCACCTATGAACGTGTGACTGACAACCACCTCCGTTCTACCTTCGATTGGGTGAATATCTCTTGGATTCTTTAACCGGAATCTTCGTGGTATAGGCTAGAACTGATGGCGGCATTCAAGAGAATCCGGAAGGTCTAACCTTGTCTATGGTATTCTGAGTAGGATTCAATGATTGAATGACTGTGACGTGCTTCAAACTCCTGAGGGCGGGGCGTTAGTGACAGACGCAAAAGAATCACTGGATTCTATTCCGGCCTGATCGAGAACCGACAGATGGATAGCCGTGCCGTGACAGGGTGCGTTGAACATTTCCACTGAGAGGATGGGAGGTAGCCACTGACAACGGTGAAACCCTTGCTTAAGCTTGCCATGGAAAGGAGTAAGAAGGATTGGATGAAGACAGTAGGAAAGCAGAGAGACGGAAGGGAAGGCATCTTCATACGCTTATTTGAAATTCCTACCAATGAATTACATAAGTATCTCTATCTTTATCTTTATGTTTTATTCGCATATCACCATACCCATTTGAGTTTGCCTGACCAAGATTTACAAAGTGACCATAGCTTGCTTCATACCAACAATCTCTGTGGGATCGACCCTTACTCGCGTAAGGTTTATTACTTGGACGACCTAGTACACTTGCTGGTTAGTTGTGCGAAGTTGTGTTTATGCCATGGTGTTGAATACCAAGTTTTTGGATTCATCACCGGGGATTATTTGAGTTGTGAAAAGTATTGATCACAATTTCGCGCACCAAGTTTTTGGCGCCGTTGCCGGGGATTGTTCGAGTATGGACAACTGAAGGTTCATCTTGTTGCTTAGATTAGGTATTTTTTTTTGGAATTCTTTAAGATGAATTCTAGAGTTTCATGGTGATTTGTTGAAGTCTGGCTGGCTTTGAAGCCATGTCTAATTTCATTGGACCGAAGTTTCAACTTATCATCACAAAAGCTTGTTGATTTCTATCAATCTTGCTTTTGGAGCAGTGATCTGCTAAGGCTTGGCTGGCCATTGGCCATGTCTAGTGTTTTGGACCGAAGCTTTCCTTGAAAGCTTGGCTGGCTGTGAAGCCATGTCTAATTCCTGGACCGGAGTCTTAGACTAAACATTGCATGATTCCTGGAATTCTCATTAAGAATTTTGATACCTTTATTTTCTTTTTCCACTTAATTTTCGAAAAAAGCACAAAAAAAAAATTTACAAAATCATAAAAACAAAAAAATATTCTATGTTTCTTGTTGAGACACTAGTCTCATGTTAAGTTTGGTGTTAATTGCATGCATTCATTCATGTGTCTTAGTGATCTTCAAGATGTTCTTGTTGATTTCTTACTCTAATCTTTAAATTCTCTTGACTTGAGTGTTTTGTGTGTCTCATATGCATTCTCATTAGTGTCAGTAGTATACAAACTGCTAAGTTTGGTGTCCTGCATGCATTGTTATTTGATTCTTGTTGCATTTTGATTTTTCCTTATTATTAAAAATCCAAAAATATTTTTAATTTGTGTCTTCTCAAGTCAATAATACAGAGAATTGAAGATTCAGAACATACAGCAGAGGAATTACACAGAAAAAGCTGGGCGTTCAAAACGCCCAGTGAAGAAGGACAGACTGGCGTTTAAACGCCAGCCAGGGTACCTGGTTGGGCGTTTAACACCCAAAAGGGTATAGTTTTGGGCGTTAAACGCCAGAATATGCACCATTCTGGGCATTTAACGCCAGGATGGCACAAGAGGGAAGATTTTGTTTTTAATGCAGATTTTTTTTTCAGTTTTCAAACTTTTTCAAAATCAAATCTTTTTCAAATCATATCTTTTCAATCAAATCTTTTTCAAAATCAATTTCTCTCTATTTTTAAAAATATTTGCTATCAATTAATGATTTGATTCAACATTTCAAGTATGTTGCCTTTTCTGTTGAGAAAGGTTTAATGTTTGAATCATATCTTTTCTTGTTAGCCAAGTTTTTAATTTTCAAAATCAAATCTTTTTTTTAAAATGTTTTTCAAATCATATCTTCTCAATCACATCTTTTTAAAATCAATCATATCTTCTTAACCACATCTTTTTAAAATAGCTTTCAATCAAATCTTTTTGATTTCTAATTTCAAAATCTTTTTCAAAAATCACTTGATTTCTTTCCCACTTTTGTTTTCAAAAATTATCAATCAAAGTTTTTCAAAAATATTTTCAAAATCTTTCACTCAATTTTCGAAAATTACTTCCCTTCTCCTCACATCCTTCTATTTATGGACTAACACTATTCCTTCATGCAAAATTCGAACTCCATCTCCTTTGATAAGTTCGAATTTTCTACTTCTGTCTTCTACTTTTCTTTTCCTCTGACACCTAAAGGAATCTCTATACTGTGACATAGAGGATTCCACATTTTCTTGTTCCCTTCTCTTTCTTATGAGCAGGAGCAAAGACAAAAGCATTCTTGTTGAGGTTGATCCTGAACCTGAAAGGACCTTGAAGAGAAAGCTAAGAGAAGCCAAAGCACAACTCTCTGTAGAGGACCTAACAGAAATCTTCAAAGAAGAAGAACCCATGGCAGCCGAAAACAACAACAATGCCAACAATGCAAGGAAGGTGCTGGGTGACTTTACTGCACCTACTCCCAACTTTTATGGGAGAAGCATCTCTATCCCTGCCATTGGAGCAAACAACTTTGAGCTTAAGCCTCAATTAGTTTCTGTAATGCAACAGAATTGCAAGTTCCATGGACCTCCATTGGAAGATCCTCATCAGTTTTTAGCTGAATTCTTGCAAATCTGTGACACTGTCAAGACTAATGGGGTTGACCCTGAGGTCTACAGACTTATGCTATTCCCTATTGCTGTAAGAGACAGAGCTAGGACATGGTTGGACTCTCAACCTAAAGAAAGCCTGGACTCTTGGGAAAAGCTAGTCAATGCCTTCTTGGCAAAGTTCTTTCCACCTCAAAAATTGAGTAAGCTTAGAGTGGAAGTCCAAACCTTCAGACAGAAGGAAGGAGAATCCCTCTATGAAGCTTGGGAAAGATACAAACAATTAATCAGAAAGTGTCCTTCTGATATGCTTTCTGAATGGAGCATCATAGGTATTTTCTATGATGGTCTCTCTGAACTGTCTAAGATGTCTTTGGATAGCTCTGCTGGAGGATCTCTTCATCTGAAGAAGACGCCTATAGAAGCTCAAGAGCTAATTGAAATGGTTGCAAATAACCAATTCATGTACACTTCTGAAAAAAATCCTGTGAACAATGGGACTAGTCAGAAGAAAGGAGTTCTTGAGATTGACACTCTGAATGCCATACTGGCTCAGAATAAAATATTGAGTCAACAAGTCAATATGATTTCTCAAAGTCTGTCTGGAATGCAAAATGCACCAAGCAGTACTAAAGAAGCTTCATCTGAGGAAGAAGCTTATGATCCTGAGAACCCTTCACTGGAGGAGGTGAATTACATGGGAGAACCCTATGGAAACACCTATAATCCTTCATGGAGAAATCATCCAAATTTCTCATGGAAGGATCAACAGAAACCTCAACAAGGTTTCAACAATAATAATGGTGGAAGAAACAGGTTTAGCAATAGCAAGCCTTTCCCATCATCTTCTCAGCAACAGACAGAGAGTCCTAAGCAGAATACCTCTGACTTAGCAACCATGGTCTCTGATCTAATCAAAACCACTCAAAGTTTCATGACTGAAACAAGGTCCTCCATTAGAAACTTGGAGGCACAAGTGGGACAGCTGAGCAAGAAAATTACTGAACTCCCTCCTAGTACTCTCCCAAGCAATACAGAAGAAAATCCAAAAGGAGAGTGCAAGGCCATCAACATGGCCGAATTAGGAGAGGAGGAAGAGGCAGTGAACGCCACTGAGGAAGACCTCAATGGACGTCCACTGGCCTCCAATGAGTTCCCCAATGAGGAACCATGGGAATCTGAGGCTCAAAATGAGACCATAGAGATTCCATTGAATTTACTTCTGCCATTCATGAGCCGTGATGAGTATTCTTCCTCTGAAGAGGATGAGTATGTCACTGAAGAGCAAGTTGCTAAATACCTTGGAGCAATCATGAAGCTAAATGACAAGTTATTTGGAAATGAGACTTGGAAGGATGAACCCCCTTTGCTCACCAAAGAACTGGATGACTTGTCTAGGCAGAAACTGCCTCAAAAGAGACAGGATCCTGGGAAGTTTTCAATACCTTGTACCATAGGCACCATGACCTTCAAGAAGGCCTTGTGTGACTTAGGGTCAAGTGTAAACCTCATGCCTCTCTCTGTAATGGAGAAGTTAGGGATCTTTGAGGTGCAAGTTGCAAAAATCTCACTAGAGATGGCAGACAATTCAAGAAAACAAGCCTATGGACTTGTAGAGGATGTTCTGGTAAAAGTTGAAGACCATTACATCCCTGCTGATTTCATAGTCCTAGAGACTGGGAAGTGCATGGATGAATCCATCATCCTTGGCAGACCCTTCCTAGCCACAGCAAGGGCTGTGATTGATGTTGATAGAGGAGAATTGATCATTCAAGTGAATGAAGAATCCTTTGTGTTTGAGGCTCAAGGATATCCCTCTGTCACCATGGTGAGGAAGCATGAAGAGCTTCTCTCAAAACAGAGCCAAACAGAGCCCCCACAGTCAAACTCTAAGTTTGGTGTTGGGAGGCCACAACCAACTTCTAAGTTTGGTGTTGAACCCCCACATTCAAACTCTAAGTTTGGTGTTGGGAGGTTCCAACATAGCTCTGAGCATTTCTGAGGCTCCATGAGAGTCCTCTGTCAAGCTAATGACATTAAAGAAGCGCTTGTTGGGAGGCAACCCAATGTTATATTTTATCTATTCTCTTTTGTTATTTTATATTTTTTGTAGGTTGATGATCATGAGAAATCACAAAATCAATGAAAAAAGCAAAAATAGAATGAAAAATAGAAGGAAAAACAGCACACCCTGGAGGAGAGCGCGCTTGCGTTTAAACGCCAGTAAGGCTAGCTGTTGGGCGTTTAACGCCCAGTCTGGCACCATTCTGGGCGTTTAACGCCAGAAAGGGGCACCAGACTGGCGTTAAACGCCAGAAAAGGGCAAGAAGCTGGCGTTAAACGCCAGAAATGGGCACCAGCCCGGCGTTTAACGCCAGAAATGGCTAAAAACGCAATTTTGCTTGCCATTTGGTGCAGGGATGACTTTTCCTTGACACCTCAGGATCTGTGGACCTCACAGGATCCCCACCTACCCCACCACTCTCTCTCTTCTTCACCCATTCACCAATCACCTCAACACCACTTCTCCCCCTTTTGGCCGAACACAAAGCCATTCCCTTCTTCCTCATTTCTTCTTCTTCTACTCTCTTCTTTCTTTTTTTGCTCGAGGACGAGCAAACATTTTAAGTTTGGTGTGGTAAAAGCATTGCTTTTTGTTTTTCCATAACCATTTATGGCATCCAAGGCCGGAGAAACCTCTAGAAAGAGGAAAGGGAAGGCAAAAGCTTCCACCTCCGAGTCATGGGAGATGGAAAGATTCATCTCAAGGGTGCATCAAGACCACTTCTATGAAGTTGTGGCCTTGAAGAAGGTGATCCCCGAGGTCCCTTTTTCACTCAAAAATAGTGAATATCCGGAGATCCGACATGAGATCCGAAGAAGAGGTTGGGAAGTTCTTACCAACCCCATTCAACAAGTCGGAATCTTAATGGTTCAAGAGTTCTATGCCAACGCATGGATCACCAAGAACCATGATCAAAGTGTGAACTCGGATCCAAAGAATTATCTTACTATGGTTCGGGGGAAATACTTGGATTTTAATCCGGAAAGTGTAAGGTTGGCATTCAATTTGCCCATGATGCAAGGAGATGAACATCCTTACAGTAGAAGGGTCAACTTTGATCAAAGGTTGGACCAAGTCCTCACAGTCATATGTGAAGAGGGTGCCCAATGGAAGAGAGATTCAAGAGGGAAGCCGGTTCAATTGAGAAGGCATGACCTCAAACCCGTGGCTAGAGGATGGTTGGAGTTTATCCAATGCTCAATCATTCCCACTAGCAACCGGTCCGAAGTTACTATAGACCGGGGTATCATGATTCATAGCATCATGATTGGAGAAGAAATAGAAGTTCATGAGGTTATATCTCAAGAACTTTATAAGGTGGCGGAAAAGTCTTCTACCTTGGCAAGGTTAGCCTTTCCTCATCTCATTTGTCACCTCTGTTATTCGGCTGGAGTTGACATAGAGGGAGACATCCTCATTGATGAGGACAAGCCCATCACTAAGAAGAGGATGGAGCACACAAGAGACCCCACTCATCATGAGATCCCTGAGATACCTCAAGGGATGCACTTTCCTCCACAAAACTATTGGGAGCAACTAAACACCTCCCTAGGAGAATTGAGTTCCAACATGGGACAACTAAGGGTGGAGCATCAAGAACACTCCATCATCCTCCATGAAATTAGAGAAGATCAAAGAATCATGAGAGAGGAGCAACAAAGACAAGGAAGAAATATTGAGGAGCTCAAGCACTCCATAGGATCTTCAAGAGGAAGAAAGAGCCGCCATCACTAAGGTGGACCCGTTCTTTAATTTCCTTGTTCTTTATTTTCCTGTTTTTCGAATTTTAGTGCTTATGTTTGTCTATGTTTGTGTCTTGTGATCATTAGTGTCTTAGTGTCTATGCCTTAAAGTTATGAATATCCTATGAATCCATCACCTTTCTTAAATGAAAAATGTTCTTAATTGAAAAAGAAAAGAATTGCATGAATTTTGAATTTTATAACAGTTTGATTATTTTGATGTGGTGGCAATACTTTTGTTTTCTGAATGTATGCTTAACCAGTGCATATGTCTTTTGAATTTGTGGTTCATGAATGTTGGCTCTTGAAAGAATGATGAAAAAGGAGACATGTTACTGAGGATCTGAAAAATCATAAAAATGATTCTTGAAGCAATGAAAATAAAAAAAAATTTCGAAAAAAAAGAGATAAAGAAAAAGAAAGAGAAAAAGAAAGAAAAAGAGAGAAATAAAGTTGTGATCCAAGGCAAAAAGAGTGTGCTTAAGAACCCTGGACACCTCTAATTGGGGACTCTAGCAAAGCTGAGTCACAATCTGAAAATGTTCACCCAATTATGTGTCTGTGGCATGTATGTATCCGGTGGTAATACTGGAAGACAGAGTGCTTTGGGCCACGGCCAAGACTCAATAAGTAGATATGTTCAAGAATCATCATACTTAACTAGGAGAATCAATAACACTATCTGGATTCTGAATTCCTAAAGAAGCCAATCATTCTGAATTTCAAAGGATAGAGTGAGATGCCAAAACTATTCAGAGGCAAAAAGCTAAAAGCCCCGCTCATCTAATTAATACTGATCTTCATAGATGTTTTTGGAATTCATTGCATATTCTCTTCTTTTTTATCTTATTTGATTTTCAGTTGCTTGAGGACAAGCAACAATTTAAGTTTGGTGTTGTGATGAGCGGATAATTTGTACGCTTTTTGGCATTGTTTTTAGTATGTTTTTAGTATGATCTAGTTAGTTTTTAGTATATTTTTATTAGTTTTTAGTTAAAATTCACTTTTCTGGACTTTACTATGAGTTTGTGTGTTTTTCTGTGATTTCAGGTATTTTCTGGCTGAAATTGAGGGACCTGAGCAAAAATCTGATTCAGAGACTAAAAAGGACTGTAGATGCTGTTGGATTCTGACCTCCCTGCACTCGAAGTGGCTTTTCTGGAGCTACAGAAGTCCAATTGGCGCGCTCTCAACGGCGTTGGAAAGCAGACATCCTGGGCTTTCCAACAATATATGATAGTCCATACTTTGCCCAAGATTTGATGGCCCAAACCGGCGTACAAAGTCACCCTCAGAAATCCCAGCGTTAAACGCCGGAACTGGCACCAAAATGGGAGTTAAACGCCTAAACTGGCACAAAAGCTAGCGTTTAACTCCAAGAGGTGTCTCTACACGAAAATGCTTCATTGCTCAGCCCAAGCACACACCAAGTGGGCCCGGAAGTGGATTTTTATGTCATTTACTCATCTCTGTAAACCTTAGGCTACTAGTTCTTTATAAGTAGGACCTTTTACTATTGTATTTTAATCTGGGTAGTTATCTTTGTTCTGATGCTATCTTAGATCATTGGGAGGCTGACCATTCGGCCATGCCTAGACCTTGTTCTTATGTATTTTCAACGGTGGAGTTTCTACACACCATAGATTAAGGTGTGGAGCGCTGCTGTACCTCGAGTATTAATGCAATTACTATTATTCTTCTATTCAATTCCGCTTGTTCTTGTTCTAAGATATCACTTGTTCTTCAACTCGATGAATATGATGATCCGTGATACTCATCATCATTCTCACCTATGAACGTGTGACTGACAACCACCTCCGTTCTACCTTCGATTGGGTGAATATCTCTTGGATTCTTTAACCGGAATCTTCGTGGTATAGGCTAGAACTGATGGCGGCATTCAAGAGAATTCGGAAGGTCTAACCTTGTCTGTGGTATTCTAAGTAGGATTCAATGATTGAATGACTGTGACGTGCTTCAAACTCCTGAGGGCGGGGCGTTAGTGACAGACGCAAAAGAATCACTGGATGCTATTCCGGCCTGATCGAGAACCGACAGATGGATAGCCGTGCCGTGACAGGGTGCGTTGAACATTTCCACTGAGAGGATGGGAGGTAGCCACTGACAACGGTGAAACCCTTGCTTAAGCTTGCCATGGAAAGGAGTAAGAAGGATTGGATGAAGACAGTAGGAAAGCAGAGAGACGGAAGGGAAGGCATCTTCATACGCTTATCTGAAATTCCTACCAATGAATTACATAAGTATCTCTATCTTTATCTTTATGTTTTATTCGCATATCACCATACCCATTTGAGTTTGCCTGACTAAGATTTACAAAGTGACCATAGCTTGCTTCATACCAACAATCTCTGTGGGATCGACCCTTACTCGCGTAAGGTTTATTACTTGGACGACCCAGTACACTTGCTGGTTAGTTGTGCGAAGTTGTGTTTATGCCATGGTGTTGAATACCAAGTTTTTGGATTCATCACCGGGGATTATTTGAGTTGTGAAAAGTATTGATCACAATTTCGCGCACCAGCGAACAACTTTTTCCAATGCCTCTGATTTATGCGTGTGCACCCAGCTCTAAAATAAAAAAATTTGCTGCTTGTGCAGCGCTTTGTGCACGCACACCACAAGCACTGATCCCCCTGAGTAATGCGTGTGCACTGCTTTGTGCGTGTGCACGTGGTGGACGAAATTGTGATCACTATTCTTTGATTTGCATTCATTGTAAAATTATGGAATTTAGAAATTGGCATGAGTGGACACAACTTCGTTCAACTAACCAGCAAGTGTACTGGGTCGTCCAAGTAATAAACCTTACGCGAGTAAGGGTCGATCCCACAGAGATTGTTGGTATGAAGCAAGCTACGGTCACCTTGTAGATCTCAGTTAGTGATTGGAATCATAGAGTCAAATGGAATTAAATTGGATAAATAAAATAAATAAAATAAAAGGGATAGAATACTTATGCAGATTCATTGGTGGGAATTTCAGATAAGCGAATGGAGATGCTGCATGGCTCAAGGACGCCTGCTCTCCTACTGCTTCTACTCAATCCTTCTTACTCCTTTCCATGGCAAGCTGTATGTAGGGCATCACCGTTGTCAATGGCTACATCACATCCTCTCAGTGAAAACGTTCCTATGCTCTGTCACAGCACGGCTAATCATCTGTCGGTTCTCAATCAGGTTGGAATAGAATCCCTTGATTCTTTTGCGCTTGTCATCACGCCCAGCCTTCAGGAGTTTGAAGCTCGTCACAGTCATTCAATCCCAGGGTCCTACTCGGAATACCACAGACAAGGTTTAGACTTTCCGGATCCTCATGAATGCCGCCATCTATCTAGCTTATACCACGAAGATTCTGTTGGGGAATCTAAGAGATACACATTCAAGCTCTGTTGCATGTAGAACGGAAGTGGTTGTCAATCACGTGCGTTCATGAGTGAGAATGATAATGAGGGTTACTTATCATCACATTCATCATGTTCTTGGGTACGAATGAATATCTTGGAATAAGAATAAGAGAGATTTGAATAAAAGATAATAGAATCGCATTAATACTTGAAGTACAGCAGAGCTCCACACCCTTAATCTATGGTGTGCAGAAACTCCACCGTTGAAAATACATAAGTAAAAGGTTCAGGTATGGCCGAATGGCCAGCCCCCCTAACGTGATCAATGATCTCCTAAGATGAAGAATAAAACAGAACTGAGACCAAAGATGCCTAATACAATAGTAAATTATACTATTTATACTAGACTAGCTACTAGGGTTTACATGAGTAAGTATTTGATGCATAAATTCACTTCCAGGGCCCACTTGGTGTATGCTTGGGCTGAGCTTGATCAATCCACGAGCTGAGGCTTTACTTGGAGTTGAACTCTGAGTTATGACGTGTTTTGGGCGTTCAACTCCGGATCATGACGTTTTTCTGGCGTTTAACTCCAAACAGCAGCATGAACTTGGCGTTCAACGCCAAGTTACGTCGTCATTCGTCGAATAAAGTATGGACTATTATATATTGCTGGAAATCCCTGGATGTCTACTTTCCAACGCCGTTGAGAGCGCGCCAATTGGAGTTCTGTAGCTCCAGAAAATCCATTTCGAGTGCAGGGAGGTCAGATTCCAACAGCATCAGCAGTCCTTCTGTCAGCCTTTTTCAGAGTTTTGCTCAAGTCCCTCAATTTCAGCCAGAATTTACCTGAAATCACAGAAAAACACACAAACTCATAGTAAAGTCCAGAAATGTGAATTTAACATAAAAACTAATGAAAACATCCCTAAAAGTAGCTCAAACTTACTAAAAACTACCTAAAAACAATGCCAAAAAGCGTATAAATTATCCGCTCATCAGCACGATACCCTTTTTGGGCAAGGGTTCAAAAGAAAGCCTAATTCTCCTATCTCTCACCTAACTATCTCATCACATAGAACCCTTCTTCTTCCTCACTCCCCTCTGTTCGTCCTCCATACCCCTCCTACCATCGCCATCTCTAGCAAACCTCTGTCCTCTGCCGCTCACACCCCCATTGTCGGCTGCCTCCTCCTCCTCCTCCTCATCTCGGAACCACCACACCACAGAGCCACCATCGGCAATGTTAGGTACCAGAGATCAAGAGTGAAGAAGATGAAGATTGAAGATGAACGTCGCAGAGGAGATTTTGCAACTAACAATGAAATTGGTATTGCGTATATTATCATTTAATGAAATAGAATAAGTTTTATATTGTACATGAAATAGGCCACATAAACCCTATATGTAGAACTCAATCTTTCCTGGCCCAATAACCAATTGATAACAGAATTGATAGCTAAAACACAGTCTTAACACAATAAATCTTGATTTTCTTGCTTAGTCAAGTTATCTCAGTACTACTATTGTTTCTACACTTAACACCCCCCTCAAACTCATGGTCGTTTTAGTCAAGACCCTGAGTTTGTTCTTAAAACGATCAAAGGTGGGAAGGGACAAAGGCTTGGTCAAAAGATCTGCAGCTTGGTTTGTGGCTGGGATGTGAACTACGACAAGATGATTGCGATTTAATCGCTCCCGTACTGAATGGAGATCAAGGTCAAAGTGTTTGGGTTTGTTATGGAGCATAGTATTGGCTGTGAGCATGACAACACTGATGTTATCACTGTAAATCACAGGAGTATTTGAACATTGGAGTCGAAGTTCAGTGAACAAGTTCAATATCCACCGAAGATCTGTTTCGGCTGCAGCAATGCTCCTGAACTCAGCCTCAGCACTGGACTTGCTGACAGAATGTTGCTTCCTACTTGCCCAAGAGACTTGATTGGTGCCAAGATAGACACAGAAGCCAGTTGTGGATCGACGATTATCAACGTCCGAGCCCCAATCTGAATCTGCAAAGGCAAACAAAGTCAAATCAGTACAAGATTGAAAGAAAAGTCCTTGATCAATGGTACCTGCTAAATATCTCAAAATTCTCTTAACACACTTCTAGTGTAGAAGAAGAGGTTTATGCATATACTGAGAAACCTTATTCATAGCATAGGCAATGTCAGGCCTAGTTAGAGTGGCATACTGAAAGGCTCCAACAATTGATCTGTAATGAGTTGGATTATCAAATACATCACTGCCATGAGCTGAGAGTTTAGTACCAGTAATCATGGGAGTAGGCATAGGATGAGATTCACGCATCTTAGATCTAACTAAAAGGTCTCTAATATACTTTGATTGTGATAATATGTAAGATCCTAATGTTGTTTTTGTTGTTTCTATGCCTAAAAAGAAATTGAATTCTCCCAAATCCTTCAAAGCAAAAATGAAATAAAGTTGTGATATAAGTTTAATAATCTCAAAATCACTATTACAAGTAACAAGAATATCATCAACATACACTTAAACATACATAGTAGAAGTTTTAGTAAATTGTAAGAACAAAGAAAGATCTGACCTGGTATTCTGAAAGCCAAATCGAGACAAAGTGGCAGCCAATTTAGTGAACCAGGCTCGAGGGGTCTGTTTCAAACCATAAATTGACTTATGAAGTTTGCAAACCTGATTTGGGGAGCCTTGAGGAAAAGAGGGAGGTTGCTGCATGTAAACAGTTTCTTGAAGGTCACCATTGAGGAAAGCATTGTTGAAATCGAATTGTCGAATTGGCCAAGATTAAGAAATTGCAAGTGTTAAAATGATGCGAATAATTACTGACTTGATGATAAGGCTAAAAACTTGATCATAGTCAATTCTTTCTCGTTAATGAAAGCCTTTGGCCACTAGTCGTGCTTTATATTTGAGAATTATTCCAGTGGGATGTCGTTTGATAGCAAAGACCCGACGGTAACCTATCACTGTGCTATGTTTTGGTGGCTCAACCATTGTCTAAGTTTGATTTCAATGCAGAGCAGCCAACTCCTCCTCCATGGCTTTGGTCTAATGTGGTATTGTAAGAGCAAGTTTAGAATTGGGGGATATTTCATTAAGAAGATCAGGAAGAGCTTTCACTGTGGATTGTAAAGCTTTAGGCTTTAGGACCCAATCTTTTAATGTCCCCTATGGAGATAGGATTTGGGGTTGGGGAATTAGCTATTGTATTTGAGGAGGAGGCTAGAGGGCCAGTACTGAGAATTGGTGTGGTAGATGTGTGAGTAATAAGTGAAGGAGAAACTGAATTAGGTGTAAAATCGGTAGTGGTAGTCAATATAGGAACCGATAATATAGAAGTGACAGTAGGATTTCTGGCTGGTATGTTGCACTGTGCTGAAAACATAGAACTATATAGAAAAATCGTTTCATCAAAAAGCACATGACGAGTAATAAATATCTTACCTTGAGAATTCATACACTTGTAGCCGTTGTGATGTGGGGCATATCCCATAAAGACACACAAATCAAATTTAAATTGAAATTTAGTAGAGTTATAAGTTGTAAGTAGAGGATAACATCCATATCCAAACACTTTAAAAAAACTGTAATTTGGCATTTGTTTATGTAAAAGTTCAAATGGTGATTTATAGTGGAAGGTAATCTATTTATAATGAATGCAGTAGCTAAAAATGCATCATTCCAGTGTTTAAGAGGCATGGATGCATTAGCTAATAATGAAAGGCCTACTTCGACTAAATGTCTATGTTTCCTCTCAACTCTACCATTATGTTGATGAGTATAGGGACATGAAAATCGATGTATGATGCCATTTGTTGCTAAAAAGGAATTAAAATAACGAGACATATACTCTTGACCATGATCACGTTGTAATTGTTTAATTCTTAAACTAGTAAAATTTTTCATCTGATTTTTGTATTGCTGAAAAGCAGCGAACACTTGTGACTTTGAGGATATTAAGTAGATGCAAAGATATCTTGTGCATACTTCTTGAAATGAAACATAATATGAGAAACCATGATGAGAAATGACTGATATTTCGAGGGTTACCTGAAACGTTGAGGTCGATCTCGGACGAGATCTTTTGATATAATCGGAGCTGTCGTGTCCGACTTGTTGGATCTTGAGGTGCTGCTGGTCCTTCAATAGTGTTGGTTTCTTTTCCTCTGGGGTCGCCTTTAAGGTTCAGACTTTCGTTGTAACAGCATCACGCGAGTTTTTGGTCTCCTTTTATGGTGGCAATTTCCTCTGGACCGTGTAGTCTATACTTAGTGTTCTAGACCGTGTTCCTTTCTCGAAGGTTGTGTACAGTGGGATATACCCAAGTGGCTGGACCAGGGCGTCTCCGAGCCCGAATAGGCTATTAGGATATGCTTTGAACTCTTTTTCTTGTAGACCGAGCTTGTCGAAGGTGGATTTGAACAGAATATTCGCATAACTTCCTTGGTCTACCAATATTCGGTGGAGATTGGCATTGGCAAGTATGATGGTAATGACCACGGGGTCATCATGCCCCGGGATGATGCCTGCGGCGTCTTCTTGAGTGAAGGTAATAGTGGGAAGGTCGGGCGACCTATCTCCTTCTCCAACATGGTACAGCTCTTTAAGGTGTCTTTTGTGGGATGACTTAGAGATCCATTCCCCTGCGAATCCTCCGTTTATCATGTGAATATGTCTCTCAGGGGTGTGAGGGGGACGTTCAGCTCGTCTGCCCTCTTCGTCCCTTCTTCTCTTTTTTGGTTCGTCCGCTCTATTGGCTAAGAACCGATCTAATCTCCCTTCCCGTGCCAACTTTTCTATGACATTCTTCAGGTCATAGCACTCGTTGGTAGGATGCCCGTAGATTCGGTGGTATTCGCAATACTCTGTCCGACTTCCTCCTCTCTTGTGTTTAATCGGGCAAGGGGGTGGATCTTCTCAGTGTTGCATATCTCTCGATAAACATCCACAAGGGACACCCGAAGAGGGGTGTAATTGTGGTACTTTCTAGGTTTCTCAGCAGGCTGGTCTTCTTTTTTCCTGAACTCTTTATCCTTGTCTCGGGTTGGGTAGAAGAATCCGATCTTTGAGGTTTCTCCTAGTCGGGAGTTCTCCTTCATATTGATGTACTTTTCTGCCCGTACTTGAACCTCGTTAAGAAATGTTGGGTGCTTTTTGGATATGGAGTGGCTAAAGGATCCTTCTCGTAGGCCATTGATGAGTCACATGATGGCCGCTTCTGTTGGAAGATTTTGTATGTCAAGGCATGCTTTATTGAATATTTTCATGTAGCTACGAAGGCTTTTCCGATCTCCTTGTTTAATCCCTAAGAGGCTTGGAGCGTGCTTGGTTTCATCCTTCTGGATAGAAAACCTAGCTACGAACTTCTTGGCGAGATCATCGAAGCTTGTGATCGACCTTGACAGCAGGCTGTCGAACCACTTTATCATCGTCTTGGTCAAGGTGGTCGGGAAGGCTTTAGAACGGTTTGCATATGAGGCGTCCGTGAGGTACATCCGGCTCCTAAAGTTGCTAAAGTGATGACTTGGGTCACACGTACCATCGTAAGGGGTCATGTCTGGGGTTTGAAGTCTTTTAGGACTTTCGCTTTCCTGATTTGTTTCGTGAACGGGTCTTGGTCCTTGTGGGGGCTATCTTTGCGGTTGGTCCGAGCTGTTTTAGTTTTGAGACCGGCTTCGAGCTTTAAGAGTTTGTCTTCCAGCTCCCAACGCCATCTTATTTCTCTTCGGAGATCTCGCTCGGCTTCGTGCTAACATTCGACTTCTTGTTCGAGCTGTTTGAAGCGATCCTGCTGTTCACGAATGGCATCTAATATTTCTGTGTTCTGAGTCTACTTGTCTTCCTTAGATTGGTGTGTGTCCTTTGGGGAGTTTGGTGTGGCATTCATGTTCTTAAGTGGCATTTCTTCTTCTAATCCTGAGTTTAGGACATTGGTAGGGTTGTTTGCCATGGTGATGGGATGACTTCCAGGTTCCCCAGCAATGGCGCCAATATTTCGAGGGTTACCTGAAACGTTGAGGTCAATCTCGGATGAGATCTTCTGATATGATCGGAGCTGTCGTGTCCGACTTGTTGGATCTTGAAGTGTTGCTGGTCCTTGATCACCAGGGGTTGGTGGTACATATAAGAGACTCCGAAGCTTAAATCAGCACGAGCTTTAGGCAGGTTTTCTATAGAATAGGAGTATGAGTTATACCTGGGTGCTCCAGTGTATTCATAGTAGTGCTTGATGATCTTCTTTTTAAGTTAAGTTAGTTATATTATCTTATCTTTTATGGAGGAGATCTTTATCTTTGGCCAACTGCCTTCTAGTAGGTTGTGGTTCTATCACTTTGGGCCTTCTTGGGCCTCTGGTGGCGTTTATCCGAGCTCTTGGTGAAGAGGTCAGCGCCAGGCCAACCTTTATGAGGTCGGTCCCTTTGTCTTTAGCCAACTCAACCCTATAGCTCGGACCGGTGTATGAACAACTGATGAGGGTCCCCAAACATCAGTGTAAACCATTTCTAATGGATGATTGAATTTAAAATTATCGGTGTTAAAAGGCAGTGAGTGCATTTTGGACATACAACAAGACTTGCATAGAGATGAATGATTAATATCATTTTTATTCATACGAATCGAAGAAAGATTACAAGAATTAAGTACTGAAGATACAATTTTAAGGGCACAATGACCCACTCTTTGATGCCAGACCTGAAAATCAGTACAAACAGTAGTGAAAGCAAGATGATTGAATTGAATTTTAGACGATTTAGTTATAGCAACCCTCTCAAATTCAAACACTCTTTGCTTTGGAGATCCATGGAGCAGAATCTGGTGGGTACCCTGTGATTTTACATAACATGCATTAGGATGAAATTTAAAATAGCAATTGTTGTCAACTGTGAATTGATGCACACTGATTAGATTATGAGAGATATCTGGTGCATGAAGTAATTATTTTAAAATAAATATGTGATTATTATCTAAAGAGATGAGTAGGAATGATCAATGTGTGCAATAAGAGTTTTAGAACCATTACCTAGCACTATCTGTTATGCCCCTTGAAAATCCGAAGAGGAGTAAAGATTGGTCTGATCATTGGTGATATGATGTGAGGCTCCCGTGTCTGGGAACCAGGAGGATTAAACATCAGATTTAGGTGTTGTAAAATAGGCTCTGGGGTTGTGAAAAGAGTTTGGTGGTGGTGTTACTGAGGATGGGGAGTTGGAATTTTTGTTTGAATTTGTGTGAAAATTCTGGTCGAACCGATGAGATCCTGCAGGGGTTATGCCTGGAAAATACAGATTGGGAAAGAGATTCAAAGGGAGTTCCAAGTCACATAAGGAGGATAAATCTTACTCCTGTGGCTAAGGGATGGTATGAAATAGTGAGGAGATCTATCCTTCCTACTGGAAACGCTTCTTGGGTCACAATCAAACGAGCACTCTTGACATACTGCATCTTGCATGGAGGTGAGATCAATATTGCACAACTCATAGCCGACAGTATTCAAGAAATGGCCGATAGCACAAGCAAAGCAAAAGGTCTTGGACATCCAAGCACCATCCAAAGGCTATGTGACAGAGCTAATGTACTCTTTGAAGATGAGGACACAACAAAAGTGAAGAAAGGGAAATGGATTACCAAGAAGAGCATGGAGGGAACTAATGAAGAAGAAGACCAAGAAGGGGTAGTAGCTCCTAGACAAAGGAGATCACACAGAGAGGAAGGACGAAATCAAGCTTATGATGCCATTGATATGAGCCAATTGCAAAGATCAATTGAAGAATTATCTCAGCAACTCATGCAGGCTCAACAAGGCCGAAATCAAGAGGGCCAAGAGAAATATCTAGAGCCCCATCCTGAATTCATGGAGCAATTCTTGAAAGAAAAAGAGGAACGAGAAGCTTGGCAGCATCAAATGGAGGAAAAACAAGAGAAATGGCAGCAACAAATGATGACTCAGCAGCAAGAATTTCAAGCACAAATCCTTGAAGGACAAAAAGAGCAATACAAAGAATTCAAGGAATCATATGATAAGCTGTATTTTAGTCAAGCTAAAGCAGAGGAATATAGTCACAACCTGTATCAATGGAAGAATGTTCATCATACCATGGGAGAAGTTAGACACGTACAAAGAATGGAGTATGATGAAAACATGCAAGCAAGGTTGGAGTACTTGACCCACAATCTGCCAACACTCAATCCTGAGATCAAGCCATTTGAACAATGCCCTGAATTTTTAGCCAAGCAACAAGCAAGATCTCATCAATACACTGAGTCAACCTTTAACAGATTGGAAGATTTTGGGCTCAAGGGACTCTTAGATTCTGTTTGGGGTAGAAGATGTCCTGGTGAAGAGATCCGAGATTACTCCAAGACAGGGAAGAGAAAGAAGAAGAAGGGAGAATCAAGCAGCAGCCATGACCATTAGAAGGTGGCAAAGTTCTTTCATACTTCCTCTTTCATGTCTCTAATAAGGAGATGCATGTCTGAAACATGATATGCCTCCATCATTTATTTCTTTTACTTTATGCATTTTCTGTTCTTTGATTTTCAATTTAGTTAGTTAATAAATAGCTAGAAAAATGATAAATCTGCATAATGCTTGTATCCATCACTTAGCTTTAAATATTGCTTTGTTTCCCATATGCTTAAATAAAAGAGTTTGGTTTGAATTGAAAAGTAAAATATCCAATGTTGCATAAGTATGAATGGAAGTTGGTGGTGGTATATGTGTTTGATTAAATGCATAACTCATGAAATAATTGTTGCATAATATCATTCTCATTCAAGTGTGAGTTAGCTTGCTGTTATAAAAACTCCTATCAATAATGAAACAACCCTTGGTAACAAAAACAGAAAGAAAAGGAAGAAAGAAAAAGCCAAAGTGGCAAGAAAAACAAAGAATAAAGGTTGGACACCAATGACTTGAACCTTAGGACATATGCCTGTGGTGTTCTTGTACTGAGATCTGCTTGGATGAGTAAATTCTAAGGGGTATTTTGAAACCCGGTCACTTAGATCAACTGATTTGGGATGGCCAATTGAAAATCCACAATAAAGAGCAACTTAGATACAGAACATTTAGTTATCCAAAGAGATGCTGGGCATCAATGATCCTAGGAAGAATTAATGAGCCATGTGTTTGTGGTGGAAAGATGTTGAGTAAAAAGAAAAGAAAATAAAGCCAAAGGCTATGCTGCAGCATTTGACACCCAACCTCAAAAAAAAAAAAAAGAATAATAAGCTTGTTAAGCTTTGTAAGCCAAGAAAAGTTAGCAAGGGAGTGAGTAAAAAGTGAGTCTTATAACAGCAAGTTTAGCAAACCTTTGATGCAAAATGTATATCATGTAACAAGAACAATAACTTGAGTTGTCATTGTCTGCATAAATGCCCCATAGATCAAATTCTGCTATCTGCATAATAAGGATAAATATCCTTTTCTTATTCATTTCATTTACTCTTAGTTTTGAGGCTTGCTTGGGGACAAGCAAGATTTAAGTTTGGTGTTGTGATGACAAGTCATCATATACCCATTTTTTAAGCTAATTTCACTTGTTTTGTTAGCATTTATGCACTTTCTTGCAACCTAAGTAAGTGATTTGGAATGAAAATGCATAACTTCTTTAAATCAAGCAACCACCATGAAATTAATGACAATCCATGAGGTTTAAGCTAATTTTAATTGAACTTTAATTGATTTATAAGCCTCTTGAATTTAGTGATACTTGGAGTGGTTGTTTTGGTTTATTATAGGTGAAGAAAAGAAAAGAAAAGGAAAAGCGTGGCCTAAGAAGTATGCCCTAAGGAAAGGAAAGCGTGGCCTAAGAAGTGTGACCTAAGGAAAGGAAAGCGTAGCCAAAGCCATATGAAGCGTGCCGCATACTAAGGGGGAGGCAACCTTGCCCTCCACAAGGGCAGACTGCCCTCTAGGAGGGCAACATAGAAGAACCAACCAAGGAAGGCAACTCTGCCCTGCCCACTACAAGGGCAGAGCACAAAATGTGCCTTGGGACCAAGAGAAAGAGAACCTTGCCCTGCCCTTGTGGAGGGCAGAATCGGGCTCTCTAAGGAAGATATCCAAGGGAAAAATGTCACCCATGCATGCTACAAGGTTCGAACAAGGAACCATGAGGAAGCTAGGACTTAAGGAAGAGTGTCGTGCCAAGAAACCAAGGAAATTAAGGGAAGATGTGTCCCAGCCGTGTTTCGAACACGGGACAAGCAAGGAGAGAATTCTGCCCTGCCCTTGGCGCGGGCAGGGCAGCATTTTGTGTGTGGCGCACCAAGAAGCAAATCTGGCGCACCAAGCTAGTCCCTGGCAGCACCAATCTTCGACCCTGGCAGCACCACGCACGCATCTGGCAGCGCCACAATTTTCTGCCCTGCCCTTGGCGCGGGCAGGGCAGCGTTTTGCGTTCCTGGCGCACCACTCCTCAATCTGGCGCACCAATCTTCGACCCTGGCAGCACCACGCACGCATCTGGCAGCACCAACTTTTTCTGCCCTGCCCTTGGCGCGGGCAGGGCAGCATCTCGCCGCACCAGGACGCGCCAGACTCGCACCAGCCGCACCAAGGCCGCACCAATCTCATGCACCAAGCACCAATTTTTTGCCCTGCCCTCCACAAGGGCAGGGCAGCCTCCTGGGAGTGACTTTTAATGGGCCAAAAATTCAAATTAAAAATCCATTTGAATTCATTTCTTCACCAAATCAAAAGCCCATCCAAATCCCAAAATCCAAGAATAGAAAGTGTATAAATAGAAGCTAGTTTGATGTAATTAGGACCTTTTTACCATTTTTTGATTTTACCTTTACTTTTGAATTCTACTTTCAACTTTCTTTGAGCTTTCTTGAGAGACTTGACCGAGCACTAAGAGGATCAAGAGAGAATTGACTGATCTCCTTCCTCATTCTTACTTGGGCAATTCTACTCTTCTGTTTTTTGAGTTTTGGGTGTGTGAAATTGAGGAAATTCTGTCTCAATTCCCATTCAAACTCTTTTCAATTTGTTTTCTGCATAATTGAATCTGATTTCTATTCTTCTACTGCTTTCTCTTTAATTTTCTTGTCAATTGCTTTGTTAACTTGGATCTAGGAAGGCAAACAGAGATCTAGGCTCTGCTACCTAGTCTCTTGAGACCTGAGACCACAATTTACTTTTGGTTCTTCTGTGAACCCTTGCTGCATTTTATTTTCTTTCTGTTTGAATGCTATTTGCCTCTGATTCAATTTCTGTTCAATCAATTGCTGCAATTTACTTCTTCTTTGTTTAGATCCTGCAATCCCATTCCTCAATTCCCTTTTACTTTCTAGCAATTTAACTTTCTTGCCATTTAAGTTACTGCAGTTTATGTTTCTTGCACTTTAAGTTTCAGTCATTTACTTTCTTGTTCTTTAAGATTCTGCAAATTTTATTTTCCTGTTATTTAATTTACTGCAAATTCCCTTCTCCCTTTACATTTACTGTCATTTACTTCCTGTTAAACACAAATCACTCAACCAATACTTGATTCGCTTGACTAAATCACCCACTAAACTAAAATTGCTCAATCCTTCAATCCCTGTGGGATCGACCTTACTCATGTGAGTTATTATTACTTGATGCGACCCGGTACACTTGCCGGTGAGTTTTGTGTTGGATCGTTTTCCACACATCAAGTTTTTGGCGCCGTTGCCGGGGATTGAAATAGATTGACAATGATTAAGTGAAGTGGAGGTCTAGATTAAGCATTTTTTCCTTTTCTGTTATTCTAATTCCTACTAACACACTAACTGTTTGAATTTTTGCTTAAACTAACTACACCTTCATTCTAGTTATAGATTGAAGTTTCATTGGCTTTCTAGGTCTGTGTGTTTATTATTGTGTGTTTGTATGTCAGGTATAGGAAGATCTTCCCCTATCATCTCTGAAATAGATCAAAGAACTCTTCGGAGAATAAGAAGAGCCGAAAGAGGGAAGAACATTGTTGGAGAAGAAGAATCTGAGGAGGAATTCCAAGACATGGAAGGAGATACCAATCAACCAGGAGAAGGAGCCAACAATAATCAACAACAGAGAAGAGTCTTGGCTTCATACACATTTGCAAATGCTAGGCATTGTGGGAGTAGCATTCTTCCTCCCAATGTCAATGCAAATAATTTTGAACTCAAGCCACAACTCATCACTCTGGTTCAAAACAATTGTTCTTTTGGAGGAGGGCCTTTGGAGGATCCAAATCAACATCTGTCTACTTTCTTGAGAATCTGTGACACAGTGAAAACCAATGGTGTACCTCCTGATAGTTACAAGTTGCTACTCTTCCCATTCTCTCTTAGAGATAAAGCCACTCAATGGCTAGAGACTTTTCCAAAAGAAAGCATCAATACTTGGGATGACTTGGTGAGCAAGTTCCTTGCCAAATTTTATCCCCCTCAAAGAATCTTAAGGTTGAAGACTGAGGTTCAAACGTTCACCCAATTGGAAGCCGAGAACTTATATAAAGCATGGGAAAGATATAAGGCTCTATTGAGGAAATGTCCACCAGAGATGTTCACTGAGTGGGATAAGTTACAAAACTTCTATGAGGGACTCACTCTTAAAGCTCAAGAAGCTCTTGATCACTCTGCTGGAGGCTCATTACAACTAATGAAGACCACAGAGGAAGCTCAAAACCTCATTGATGTGGTGGCCAACAACCAATATTTCTTTGCTCATCAAAGACAACGCCAACCATCACAGAGAAGAGGAGTAATGGAGTTGGAAGGAGTTGATTCAATTCTAGCCCAGAACAAGATGATGCAGCAGCAGATTCAACAACAATTTGAGCAAATGGCTAAGAGAATTGATGGCTTGCAAGTGGCAGCAGTGAGCACCACAAGCCAACCTCCAACCACTTGGGTGCAAAGTGAAGAAACTCAAGAAGAGCAACAACAAGAGCAAGTCCAATACATGCACAACCAAAATCCTGGAACAAATGAAGTCTTTGGTGATACTTACAATCCATCTTGGAAGAACCATCCCAACCTCAGATGGGGAGACAACCATAATCAAAACCAACAACCATGGCAAAGAAACACAGGCCAGAACAATTGGAAAAACACAAACCATAACCCCCAGCCAAACACTAACCAAAATACATATAGAAAACCACAAAACAACTACCCAAATTCTAACCAATACCCACCCAATAACCACCCAACTAACCAAAACACTTATCTTCATCCATCAACACCCCAAAATCAACCCATCTCACAAGACACACAGAGAATCACCAATCTAGAGCTGCTCATGGAGAAACTGATGAAGAACCAAGAATTGACAACCAAGAACCAAGAAGCCTCCATGAAGAACCTAGAGAGGCAGATTGGACAAATCTCCAAGAAGATTTCTGTTGAAAAACCGTCAAGTTCACTACCTAGTGACACCATTCCCAACCCAAAGGAAGAATGCAAGGTCGTGCAACTAAGAAGTGGAAAAGTGTTAGTGGATGGCAACCAAGGAGCAACTAAGCAGAATGACACTGAGCCAACAAAGAATGATGAATCCATCAACAAGGACATAACAACCAGGAATGCTCCAGGAAAACTCACAGAGGAAGACAACAAACCACAGAATCTGAAGAAAGGAAAGCAAATCATGGAAGAACCAACCCCAAGACAACATCAAGTGGAGAAAAGCTCAACACCACCACTACCTTATCCACAGAGATTTCACAAGGAAACAAAGGATCAGCACTTTCACAAATTTCTTGAGACTTTCAAGAAGTTGGAGATCAACATACCTTTGGCAGAGGCTTTGGAGCAAATGCCTTTATATGCCAAGTTCTTAAAGGAGCTCATCAACAAGAAAAGAGATTGGAATGAGAAGGAAACGGTGATGCTCAGTGAAGAATGTAGTGCACTCATTAAAAAGGGACTCCCTCCCAAGCTTGAAGACCCTGGAGGTTTCTTCTTACCATGCACTATTGGAAACCTGTTCATTAACAAGGGGATGTGCGATCTAGGAGCAAGCATAAATCTAATCCCATATTCTCTAGTGAAAAAGCTTGGCATAGAGGAGGTGAAACCAACACAGATGTCCTTGGAATTGGTGGACCAATCAATAGTATATCCTAAAGGGCTGGTTGAGAACCTTTTAGTTAAGGTTGACAAGTTTATCTACCCAGTAGATTTTGTGATCCTGGATTCTTCAGAGCATGGAAATGACTCCATAATACTTGGTCGACCATTTTTGGCCACTGCTAGAGCCATTGTGGACATAGAGCAAGGAGAGTTAACCCACAGGATGCATGAGGAGAGCATCATCCTGAAAGTCTTTCCAGAAGTACAAAGGGATGAAGAAACAAGCAAAATGAATGATGATCTCCTTCTAAAGCAATCAACTGACAAGGAAGTAAAACAGAAAAACAAACAGATGCAAGAAGAAAAAGGGATTCAAAAGGAACCAACAGAAGCAGGGGTGATAAGTAAGAAGGAAGGTATCACAACCCAAGTAACTGTCAAGAAAGAAAGATCAACAAGAAAGAAAAAGATGAAGAGCAAGAAAAAGGCTCACAAAGGTTGGAAGAACAAGAAAATCCCAACTGAAGGATTCTCTAAAGGTGATAAGGTGCAACTAGTATATCAACAACAGGGAGTAGAAGATTATTACACTGTCAACCAAATACTATCTCTTGAACATATGGAAATTGAGCATCAAGGCACACAGAGAAAGTTGACAGTGAGAGGTGACAAGTTGAGACATTACCAACATCAACCACCCTAAAGGGAGGTCAATGTCAAGCTAATGACAATAAAAGAGCGCTTCATGGGAGGCAACCCATGGTTTAAAATTTCTGTCTTCTCTTTCATTTAATAAGCTATGATTCCTCTGAATATGATTTTAAATTTTCATGCCTGGTAAATGCATATATCATTTTGAAGCACATGGCAAACTTCTAAGTTTGGTGTACCTTAAGGCACACCCAAGTTCATTTTTCAAAAAAAAAAGGGGGGGATCATTCTTAGAACATATGCATAATTCTTTTGATAAAGCATGTGACCAAACACTAAGTTTGGTGTCTGCATGTGCAACAATGTTCAGAAGATCATTTCTCCATCACGAACTCAAAATCATACAGATAAGGGATCATACATCAATTTTTTTTAAAAAATGCATCAATTGTGAGAACGGTTTGCATTGTTAAACCATCTCCTCAATAAAAGATAAGTTTGGTGTTCACCAACTTTTAACATTTTATTTAGGGACACAATTGATCACAAAAACAATTTAAATAACCATTAAACAAACCAAAACAATTTATTTTATTATTGCAAATAAGTTGCCACGATTATATTAATATTCTAAGCTAGCTGTTTTGGTTCAGGTGGAAGAAAAAGATTAAGACAAAGGCTAGGAGAAGGTCACGGCTAGGAGGAGCTATGTGAGGAAGGTCACATGTGCCTAGGAGAACGCGTTCATGGGGGACAGAATTTGCATGCATGCAACATTGAACACCTAAATGCATGTAGCCAATGGGAGGAGGATCCTCGTCAAGCCTCAACCATACATGCAGACCGTCCATTCCATGAGTCCTTGAGATGACTAACTCAATCTCAGCCCTTCATAAACACTAACGGTTCCTTCTTCATTCATTCATTGTGGTTTTGTTGAAAAGCTTGGAAACATGGCCTATTAATAGCCGTTGCACCAACACGGCATACACATTCCCATTCAAGCCACTTTCATATGAAATCACACTCTATTCCACTTCCAAAACCAACATAATTCCCTTACCTCACACATTAAAACCGAACCAAAACACTTCCCAAACACAACATATATTTCTTCTACTCTCACTTCCTCTTCCTTTTCACTTCAATTTCAATGGCCTCTTCAAGCTCAAAAAGAAGGCCGGGAAAAGAACCTATGGTAACCGAACCCCCATCATTTGATGCACGCAAGTTTAGATCCCAATTCCATGAAGGGAGATATCATAGGTTCATAGAGGCAAAGAATGTCATCTATGAGAAAGGCCTTGATTTGAGGGAAGGAGAATACCCCATTATGAGGCAAATTACTAGAGAAAGGAGGTGGGAACTCTTGTGTACTCCTCTGACTGACATCAGTGCAGTAATGATCAGGGAGTTCTATGCAAATGCCGCAAAAGAAAACAAAAATAGTGCTCCTTACACAAGCTATGTCAGAGGGGTTGAAGTGAGTTTTAGCCCAGCTGCTATCACAAGAGCCCTCAAGTTGAGAACCATAACCTATCCAGAGCCTAGTTATGAGGCTAGAATGCAAATGAAAAATAATCCTGATGAGATCCTGCAGGGGTTATGCCTGGAAAATACAGATTAGGAAAGAGATTCAAAGGGAGTTCCAAGTCACATAAGGAGGATAAATCTTACTCCTGTGGCTAAGGGATGGTATGAAATAGTGAGGAGATCTATCCTTCCTACTGGAAACGCTTCTTGGGTCACAATCAAACGAGCACTCTTGACATACTGCATCTTGCATGGAGGTGAGATCAATATTGCACAACTCATAGCCGACAGTATTCAAGAAATGGCCGATAGCACAAGCAAAGCAAAAGGTCTTGGACATCCAAGCACCATCCAAAGGCTATGTGACAGAGCTAATGTACTCTTTGAAGATGAGGACACAACAAAAGTGAAGAAAGGGAAATGGATTACCAAGAAGAGCATGGAGGGAACTAATGAAGAAGAAGACCAAGAAGGGGTAGTAGCTCCTAGACAAAGGAGATCACACAGAGAGGAAGGACGAAATCAAGCTTATGATGCCATTGATATGAGCCAATTGCAAAGATCAATTGAAGAATTATCTCAGCAACTCATGCAGGCTCAACAAGGCCGAAATCAAGAGGGCCAAGAGAAATATCTAGAGCCCCATCCTGAATTCATGGAGCAATTCTTGAAAGAAAAAGAGGAACGAGAAGCTTGGCAGCATCAAATGGAGGAAAAACAAGAGAAATGGCAGCAACAAATGATGACTCAGCAGCAAGAATTTCAAGCACAGATCCTTGAAGGACAAAAAGAGCAATACAAAGAATTCAAGGAATCATATGATAAGCTGTATTTTAGTCAAGCTAAAGCAGAGGAATATAGTCACAACCTGTATCAATGGAAGAATGTTCATCATACCATGGGAGAAGTTAGACACGTACAAAGAATGGAGTATGATGAAAACATGCAAGCAAGGTTGGAGTACTTGACCCACAATCTGCCAACACTCAATCCTGAGATCAAGCCATTTGAACAATGCCCTGAATTTTTAGCCAAGCAACAAGCAAGATCTCATCAATACACTGAGTCAACCTTTAACAGATTGGAAGATTTTGGGCTCAAGGGACTCTTAGATTCTGTTTGGGGTAGAAGATGTCCTGGTGAAGAGATCCGAGATTACTCCAAGACAGGGAAGAGAAAGAAGAAGAAGGGAGAATCAAGCAGCAGCCATGACCATTAGAAGGTGGCAAAGTTCTTTCATACTTCCTCTTTCATGTCTCTAATAAGGAGATGCATGTCTGAAACATGATATGCCTCCATCATTTATTTCTTTTACTTTATGCATTTTCTGTTCTTTGATTTTCAATTTAGTTAGTTAATAAATAGCTAGAAAAATGATAAATCTGCATAATGCTTGTATCCATCACTTAGCTTTAAATATTGCTTTGTTTCCCATATGCTTAAATAAAAGAGTTTGGTTTGAATTGAAAAGTAAAATATCCAATGTTGCATAAGTATGAATGGAAGTTGGTGGTGGTATATGTGTTTGATTAAATGCATAACTCATGAAATAATTGTTGCATAATATCATTCTCATTCAAGTGTGAGTTAGCTTGCTGTTATAAAAACTCCTATCAATAATGAAACAACCCTTGGTAACAAAAACAGAAAGAAAAGGAAGAAAGAAAAAGCCAAAGTGGCAAGAAAAACAAAGAATAAAGGTTGGACACCAATGACTTGAACCTTAGGACATATGCCTGTGGTGTTCTTGTACTGAGATCTGCTTGGATGAGTAAATTCTAAGGGGTATTTTGAAACCCGGTCACTTAGATCAACTGATTTGGGATGGCCAATTGAAAATCCACAATAAAGAGCAACTTAGATACAGAACATTTAGTTATCCAAAGAGATGCTGGGCATCAATGATCCTAGGAAGAATTAATGAGCCATGTGTTTGTGGTGGAAAGATGTTGAGCAAAAAGAAAAGAAAATAAAGCCAAAGGCTATGCTGCAGCATTTGACACCCAACCTCAAAAAAAAAAAAAAAGAATAATAAGCTTGTTAAGCTTTGTAAGCCAAGAAAAGTTAGCAAGGGAGTGAGTAAAAAGTGAGTCTTATAACAGCAAGTTTAGCAAACCTTTGATGCAAAATGTATATCATGTAACAAGAACAATAACTTGAGTTGTCATTGTCTGCATAAATGCCCCATAGATCAAATTCTGCTATCTGCATAATAAGGATAAATATCCTTTTCTTATTCATTTCATTTACTCTTAGTTTTGAGGCTTGCTTGGGGACAAGCAAGATTTAAGTTTGGTGTTGTGATGACAAGTCATCATATACCCATTTTTTAAGCTAATTTCACTTGTTTTGTTAGCATTTATGCACTTTCTTGCAACCTAAGTAAGTGATTTGGAATGAAAATGCATAACTTCTTTAAATCAAGCAACCACCATGAAATTAATGACAATCCATGAGGTTTAAGCTAATTTTAATTGAACTTTAATTGATTTATAAGCCTCTTGAATTTAGTGATACTTGGAGTGGTTGTTTTGGTTTATTATAGGTGAAGAAAAGAAAAGAAAAGGAAAAGCGTGGCCTAAGAAGTGTGCCCTAAGGAAAGGAAAGCGTGGCCTAAGAAGTGTGACCTAAGGAAAGGAAAGCGTAGCCAAAGCCATATGAAGCGTGCCGCATACTAAGGGGGAGGCAACCTTGCCCTCCACAAGGGAAGACTGCCCTCTAGGAGGGCAACATAGAAGAACCAACCAAGGAAGGCAACTCTGCCCTGCCCACTACAAGGGCAGAGCACAAAATGTGCCTTGGGACCAAGAGAAAGAGAACCTTGCCCTGCCCTTGTGGAGGGCAGAATCGGGCTCTCTAAGGAAGATATCCAAGGGAAAAATGTCACCCATGCATGCTACAAGGTTCGAACAAGGAACCATGAGGAAGCTAGGACTTAAGGAAGAGTGCCGTGCCAAGAAACCAAGGAAATTAAGGGAAGATGTGTCCCAGCCGTGTTTCGAACACGGGACAAGCAAGGAGAGAATTCTGCCCTGCCCTTGGCGCGGGCAGGGCAGCATTTTGTGTGTGGCGCACCAAGAAGCAAATCTGGCGCACCAAGCTAGTCCCTGGCAGCACCAATCTTCGACCCTGGCAGCACCACGCACGCATCTGGCAGCGCCACAATTTTCTGCCCTGCCCTTGGCGCGGGCAGGGCAGCGTTTTGCGTTCCTGGCGCACCACTCCTCAATCTGGCGCACCAATCTTCGACCCTGGCAGCACCACGCACGCATCTGGCAGCACCAACTTTTTCTGCCCTGCCCTTGGCGCGGGCAGGGCAGCATCTCGCCGCACCAGGACGCGCCAGACTCGCACCAGCCGCACCAAGGCCGCACCAATCTCATGCACCAAGCACCAATTTTTTGCCCTGCCCTCCACAAGGGCAGGGCAGCCTCCTGGGAGTGACTTTTAATGGGCCAAAAATTCAAATTAAAAATCCATTTGAATTCATTTCTTCACCAAATCAAAAGCCCATCCAAATCCCAAAATCCAAGAATAGAAAGTGTATAAATAGAAGCTAGTTTGATGTAATTAGGACCTTTTTACCATTTTTTGATTTTACCTTTACTTTTGAATTCTACTTTCAACTTTCTTTGAGCTTTCTTGAGAGACTTGACCGAGCACTAAGAGGATCAAGAGAGAATTGACTGATCTCCTTCCTCATTCTTACTTGGGCAATTCTACTCTTCTGTTTTTTGAGTTTTGGGTGTGTGAAATTGAGGAAATTCTGTCTCAATTCCCATTCAAACTCTTTTCAATTTGTTTTCTGCATAATTGAATCTGATTTCTATTCTTCTACTGCTTTCTCTTTAATTTTCTTGTCAATTGCTTTGTTAACTTGGATCTAGGAAGGCAAACAGAGATCTAGGCTCTGCTACCTAGTCTCTTGAGACCTGAGACCACAATTTACTTTTGGTTCTTCTGTGAACCCTTGCTGCATTTTATTTTCTTTCTGTTTGAATGCTATTTGCCTCTGATTCAATTTCTGTTCAATCAATTGCTGCAATTTACTTCTTCTTTGTTTAGATCCTGCAATCCCATTCCTCAATTCCCTTTTACTTTCTAGCAATTTAACTTTCTTGCCATTTAAGTTACTGCAGTTTATGTTTCTTGCACTTTAAGTTTCAGTCATTTACTTTCTTGTTCTTTAAGATTCTGCAAATTTTACTTTCCTGTTCTTTAATTTACTGCAAATTCCCTTCTCCCTTTACATTTACTGTCATTTACTTCTTGTTAAACACAAATCACTCAACCAATACTTGATTCGCTTGACTAAATCACCCACTAAACTAAAATTGCTCAATCCTTCAATCCCTGTGGGATCGACCTCACTCATGTGAGTTATTATTACTTGATGCGACCCGGTACACTTGCCGGTGAGTTTTGTGTTGGATCGTTTTCCACACATCATGTTACATGCAAGATCTGCTTTAGAATCAAACATGGAGGGGACTAATTCTTTCTGGAGGTGATCTTCAAGATCATTGGCTCCTATTGTGAATAAAGCAAGTTGTTCCCAAGTAAAGAAGCTTGCTTCATCATGCTTGTCACTGATCGGCATGAACTTCTGAGAATTATTTGTGAGAAGAGGAAGATTGTTAGTCATAGTTAGTATTTTGAAAGATGTTATTTCTAGTGAATTTACTTCTGGATCGGAGTCTTGCTTTGATACCATGTTAGGTACCAGAGATCAAGAGTGAAGAAGATGAAGATTGAAGATGAACGTCGCAAAGGAGATTTTATAACTAATGATGAAATTGGTATTGTCTATATTATCATTCAATGAAATAGAAGAAGTTTTATATTGTACATGAAATGGGCCACATAAACCCTATATGTAGAACTCAATCCTTCATGGCCCAATAACCAATTGATAACAGAATTGATAGCTAAAACAGAGTCTTAACACAATAAATCTTGATTTTCTTACTTAGTCAAGTTATCTCAGTATTACTATTGTTTTTACACCTAACAGGCGAGCTATCCAACTACCGTTGCCCCCACTATCATCGTGCTGCTGCTGTCCTGCTTCACTGCAAGTCCAACCTTTAGGGCATCAGAATAGGGATTTTGTGTTGAATATACTGAATTTGTGTGAATTAATGTTAAAACTACTTGTCTTGTTGACAAGTTGCTGAAAATTTGGTTGTATGTCATTGACTTGAATTTGGATTGTCAATTGTTATTTGGTTGCATTAATTTTTCTTGTTTGATATTTGTGCCTGCCAAGTGTTTATTTATATAACTCTATGTCTATTGTCCATTTTAAATTGCATGTTGTAGCTACAATATGATTTAGGATGTTTGATTTTTCTTGGCATGGTTAATTAAGTCTTATAGTGATAAAAGATTGTAATATGCTGAATATTATTTGCTAATTGAATTTTGAGTATGTATGTTGGGTGTAAATGCCAAGTTGATTTCTTTGAAAAATTGAATTTCAATAAGAACACAACACACTTTAAAACTCCTTTTTTTGCACAATCCATCAGAACTTCACCAATTCTTTTAGCACCCAAGTGTTCATGAGCTCTTTTGACTTATTTGTTTGCTTTAACTTTTAAGTTCTTAAAACATCTTAAACATACTAACTTGAGGGAATTGAATACTCGATTGATTGTTTGTGACATAATACTTTTAAGCGACTAATGTGTCTGTTCTAAACCACGCGCACACTTAGAATACACACATTAGTTTCTTTCATATCACAATATTATACAATTCACCTCACTTTAGTGTATTATACCTTCACTTTTCTTTTCATCAATTTTTATTTTAAGTGTTGCTTTGCTTAATTGCAGAGTTTTTTACACTGAGTATTTGATATGAAATTAATTAGCCATCTTATAGTTTAAATTGTTATATTATAAGACACTTATAATTTGAAGATAATTGATGAGCGAATTTGTTATTTGATTATGCTTATGTCTTCAATTATGATATCTTTGTGTTAGAATTTAGTCATCATACCTGCTTCACTTGTGTTTATGTTTTAAGATATTCTCTCTTTCATATTTTTTAAGATGAGTCATCATAAAAAATAAGGAAAGAATAAGAGAGCCAATCAATGAAATTGGGATGTGCACTAGTCATAATAGTCTCACCAGTTGAAGGTGGAAATTTGTAAAGTCTCTGTGACCCTTCCCTGATTATAGCGAGGCACAGTCGACCGTGCGAAATTCAAGTGTGGAGAAACTTAGAGCGGTATTTAATTGTAAAAATTTCTTTTTCCAAACACTATTTATTTTTGATATTATGCTTTTTAGACTTTTGATTGTTATTTGACTATCTAAAATTTGCTTTAGTTGTATTTTGTCATTTTGGTGTATATATAACTTAGAATTTCTTTTATTTTATTTTAGTTTACTTTCAATTTATTCAGGTTTGTAAATTATTTTTCTTTTTTTTTCTAATTTTTAGTTGTTGGATGATTGTACAGAATAGAACGAGTTGTAGGCTACTTGATAGAATAATAAGTTCTCAACAAAAAAATGATTTTAGTACATCCCATCAATTTGAGTTAGAGCTTTTTATTGAACTTGCTTGAGTAAAAAATTAAGGAACATAGACTGTAGCTTGAACACAATATAGTGAGACTTGAGCCTTCAATGAGTGGTTGCATATTTTTAATCACTAATTCATTCTTATATGTTATTTTATTCTCTCTTTATAATTGCAATCTTTAACTAGTTTGATTCTTGAAATTCAATATTTTTTGTATGTATGCATTTGAATAATTGAGGCCATTATTTTATACTAATCCACTTATTCAAATAGTCTTACCCTTTAATCTACTATTGTTAACTAAGTTGAGCTTTATTAATCTATTTGTTCTTAATTTTAGTACAATATTTTCTTAAGTAAAAAATCACAAATGTCCCAATTTGATTTTTTATTAGTTTAGACTAATAAATGTTGCATAATGTAAGTGTGGGAGGAAAAAAACATTGGTAAAAAAAAAGTGTTTTGATTGAAAACGTGAAAAATTGAAAAACACATATGCATTACATGGTTATAAGAATGTGCATTTACTCATAAAAAAAATTATATATATATATATATATATATATATATAAAAGAAAGTAATAAATGTTGTTCCAAATGACATTTCTAGAAATAAGTTCATATATGATGTGAATTGAAAAAAAAAATGTATAGTGTGTATGAAAAGTGAGTCATGGATAGTTAGATTTATGAAATAGGATCAAGTAGGTTATTGTATGTTAGGTGGAGGTTTAACCTAATCAATGATTTAAATTTGTTGTCCACTTGATTATATACATCCTCACCTTTATCCTAGCCTCATTATGACCCTTTAAAATTCTCATGATATTTGTATGCATGCATTGAATATTTGTGAATTATTAAAACAAGAACAAGTCTTAGAAAACAATGTTAGGAGAGAATTGAGTGGATCAACCCTATACAATAGAGCGATGAGAGAGTAAATGTAAGACCCCACATTTTTTTAAAATTAAATAGTAAGTTATTTATAATTTATTATATTTGTTGATAATTTTATTTAAAGAGAATTATTTTTCATAAAAGTAATTAAATTAAATTTTTATGATACTTTAAGTTTAAAATCTATTAGGATTTATAAAATTTTCTAAAATAATTGAGTATTTTTATATTAGGAATTTAAAATTTTAGTAATTAAAAATAATGAGAATTTTATATAATTTAAATTTGAATAATTGAAAGTTTTGATTCATTTTATAAACTAAAAGAAATTTTGTTTATTTATCTCTAATTTTAAATTAAAGTATTTAATTAAAAATAATTTGTAAGTTAAAAAAAAGTATTTCTAAAGTTAATTATATTAGATTGAATTTGATTTTTAATTAATACTCTACCTATACCCTAATTCCCAAATCAAAACCCTAAATCCCCAAAACACAACCCTAATCCTAATTTTCCTAAACTCTAGTTGTCTAACCAAACTCCATCTTCAACACAACACATATAGCACACCAACACAACACACGCGGGAAAAAAGAGAGATTTGACTGAGCAGAGGGGAAGAAGGAGAAGAAAAGGAGAAAGAGGGAGAAAGGGACGACACTGGCGCCGCTGGGCCTTGTTGCGCTGTTGCGTCGTCGCATCACCACCGAGCTGCGTCACTTCTGCCGCTGCCTTCTCCACACGCCGTCATCGAAGTCACTGTAGGGGGAGAGAGAGAGTTTCCGGCGTTGCCATTCGTCGTGCCAAGTCGTTCCCGTCGCGTCCTGCCACCGCCAAGGATTCCGTCGCTGTCAGATCTGTCACGTAACCGTTGATGGGCTTTGAAGGGAGAGACACACGATAAGGAGGAGTTGGAATCGCTTCTGAGGGACAGCCACTGTGTTGAGCTTCTGCCACCCTCAGGTCTGCCGTCTGGTCACCGGGTATTGCGCAGGTGTAGCCAGAATCATTGCCGTAGCTACCGCCGCTTCGTTCTTAGTTCTTTTCTTTGTGTGGTGAGTTGTTTTGCTCTAAACACTCTTTATCGCTATTTTGATATACTAGTGTAAAGCCTGTGTGTTGTGCGAATCGTATACATTATCTATTTTATTATATTTATGAATGATTTATTTATAAAAAATTTAATACATATTTATGAGGAGTTAATTTACTTAGTATATAAATAGATTAATTAATTAATTTTTTTATTATATTGATGTTCAATCTCGTTAAAAAATGAACATATAAAATTTGATCTTATAGCATTCCTAAAACTAAGTGTACATTTACAAACATTTCTCAAACTTGACCCACAACTAAAAACATACTAAACCGACACCATAATTTTAAAACAGACACAAAATCACTAAATAGCGAAATTATACACACACACATAGATTTCATTCTTTCAATTCCTTTATCATGTGCTCCAAATGTCACATCTTTACAAACAACAAATAGAACCATATGTTAAAAAGAAATATGCAAATATTTTTTTAATACCACATGCCTTTGTTCCAAATTGAATGTGAACACTTATGCAGGACAATATTATTATCTCAACACATACTTTAAACATTGATAATAGTTAAAAAGACAAATCTCAACAATAAATAAAACTTTTCAAGTGCTTTTCCCTTTCTGGGGCTGTAATCAGTCTGGCAACAATCTGCGAGCACAGTCCATTCCTCTTGTCATTTAGCATAAAATACATGAAGTACAATCACAAATAAAAATACAGCCATTTTAACTTAGAAAGCCAAAGAAATTAAATAGTGATACACTCTACTTGCACTAATAAATAATCTAGACCCAGAGTTCAAGCATCCAATACCTTTTCCATAGAATCTTCATTTTTTTCTTTGTTAGGATGCAAATAGAACATCCTCTTGTCGTCTTGCTATCTTTCTATTTTTCTTGTTGCACTTGTGAAACCCAAGCAACTATGGAAAGTATATTACCTGTACACAATTGCTTTTGTGTTGAAATCAGATGTTTTTCACATATGAAAAAGAAAGATTGAAAGTCTGTAAGGTGATTAATTTGTCCAAAATACTTAAGGTTTAAAGACTACCTGAGTCCTCTACTTCCAAGTGAAATGTATGTAAAAATATAAATTTCAATGTTTATCTTTAGAAATTCCAATGCTACTAAATCTAAACAAATACATAGCAAAATTCACAGAATAATAACAAAAAAAAAGCGAGAAACTGAGGAGATAAAACTGACATTCTTCAAAGACCTTAAATGATGAAGAATTTCTCTAAGCTTGACTAACAACAGCAACAACGATGCTAGAGAGGCTAATGCATGTTCAATTAGGTCACCCAATACACTATCATCAAATTTAAATGAGATTAAAAGCACTAACTCCACTCCCTGATTGAAGTCCTTGTTCACAACATTAATTTAAATCACCCTCAAACAATTATTGAATCAAAATGTAGAGATAAGACAGTGAAAAAAGGAGGAAAAAAAAGTTGATTAATCTAAACACCAAATTACATAGAAGCGAACATTAGAACCGAATATCAGGAGTGAAATCATATGTCAAAGCACACCGCTAATTGTAGGATCTTAGAGCTCTATTTTTCTTACTGGTGTCATCAACTTGCTGCTAGCTGTTCCTTTTTCACTGATGGCAGAAACAACACTCGTTGCTACTACTGTTTTTTCTCTTTGTCGCTGCATCAACAGCCACTATTATCTCCAATTTATTGTTTTTATCTCTGCTGCTCTTTATAAAAAAATTCGGAGCCTCTTACAACATAACCACTCTATTTTTTTTGACACTTGAAAATGAATCAAGAAAGAGAAAAAAAAATATTTAAATGATAGATTTAAAATTTTGAAAATTTTTGGTTTGAAAATTTCCACTCAATAATTTTAACCGAACATTTTGATATTAAAGCTGGACAATTGTCACGGTTGAATTGAACACTTGCCATCATGTATTTAGTTTGGACACATGTTAAATTGAGTTCAAGTACTCTTTTTGTTGACGAAAATGTGAGTGGAATCTTCTGAACACTCTAAATGGAAAAAAACAATGCTCAAGCAACTTCAATTTTGGTTACGTATCTCTTGGAAGATAAAAAAAATGGTATCAAAAGTGCAACCAAAGTAAGATAATAAAATTAAATACAATATTTGAAAAGAAAGGTGTCAAGAGCAACATAAAAGATATTGTTTCAGTTTTTTGGTACATTCTTAAGCAATAAAGCAATGTTTATATTAATATTTTTGAAAAGTTGAAATATACATTAGAACCACTCTATGGAAGAGTTGGCACTTCAGCTATCTGAGCAATCAATGATAAACCAATTTTATCTCTTGCCTTAAGATATAGTTATAGCTCCACCTTCTCTTTAGAATTTAAGAATTTTTTAAAATTTTTTTCTAATTTTAGGTTTTAATTTTGTTTAATTATATTTAATTTATAATTTTTTGTTTTGCTATTCTAAGTTCTTAGAAGTTTATGTTATTTTCTCTATTATGTTATTTTAAATTTATAAACTCTATTGAATCCTTAATTTTTTTAATGAATTTAATATTTTATGCTTTATTTTTACTTACCTGAATTGTTATTGTCAATTTTTTGTATTGGATAATTGTAGATTTTATTATTCTTACAATTTATAAAACTTTGTTTATATGTTTTTTAAGTGTTTAATAAAATGATTTACTTGATTATGGAGTAGAATTTTTCTTTTTGGCTTGGGATTGAAAATTTAGGTGACCTTGAGTTATTAATGTCCAAGTTAATTGATAATTTAGAGATGTTAATTAATCTTATCTAATGTTAATCTTTTACTAATTCAATTAGTAAGTTAGTTAAGACTTGTGAATTATGATTAATTAAGTCTAATTGACTTTTTTCAACTTGTAGAAGTTGACGAATTGTGTTTACTCTTTGTAATTATCATATTATAGTTAGTCAAAGATAATAATCTTTAACCCTCAACTTTCGTCAAAATCTTTTTAGCATTTGAATTTACTTTTATTTTCAAGTTAATTATGTTAATTGTTCTTAGTTTAATTTTTTTTATCATTTAGATATTATTTGTTTTTTAATTTTTTTTATTTATATTTCCGTTAATTGTGATTTAGACCCTTTTTTTATAGTCAAGAATTCAGCACTCGATTGTGATTTTTGGGAGAAGAATTTAGAATTAAAACTTCGATATTTATAACATCTTTTACTTAATTTTAATGAGCGTTGAATTCGAACTACGACAAATCTTGAACTTTAAACTTATGAATTTACTAAATGGGTATTTAGCGCTCGTCAAACATTCAGAATATTATCTCTTCAGTAATTATTTAAGCACCAACATTTATTTTTATAATTAGATTGAATTGTAGACTATTATTTATGATTTATTTACTCTTTGTCTATATTTAAGTTTAAATAACATTTAAAATATAATGAACACTAAGAACATTTTTAATGGAATATTTTTAAAATATTATTTTTAATATTTTGAAGAAATAAATTAATTTAAAATTAAAATATATATTAAAGTTGATTGATAGAATAAAACTAATATTACTTTTTTAGTGATATGATATTACTTTAATAGAAAATTAATAAAATTTTGTTATTTATATAATTATGTTAATAAAATAATTAAAAAATATAAAATTTTAATTGAATTGAAACTAAATATTGAAAAAATAAGTTTTATTTTTAATTTTAAATTATTATATTAAAGATGTTCTAAGGTAGAAATAACACCTTACGCTTAGAAGAGTATTTTTGCTAAGAAGAGAAGTGCATATTAGAAATGGAAAAGTAAAGCATAGAGAGGCGAATATGATTCAAAATAGGATTTAATATATAAGTTTTAGTCAAACCAAATATTATGATACAACGCATCTGGCTCTACTGTTAACTATTAACCGATAATGCAATGTATATTAGGGTAGCTACTTATAGCCTTTAATTAAAAAGCCACCATGTAAAGCAGAGAGTAAAATAAACGAGTTATTATATCAGGTTAGTGCATGAACGTCACGTAGGAAAATAATAAGGGTAGATAATTTATTATTTATATTAGTTTTAAATTTTTTTTATTAATCATATTAATTCTTAAAAAATATAATTATAAATTAAATCAATTCTTCTATTTATTAAATAATAATATATCATATTAAATAGAATAACACTTACGTGATACATTATTATCTAATAGATAAAAAGATTAATTTGACTTATAATTATATTTTTTAAAAATTAATATGATTAATAAAATTTTTTAAAGATTAATTTAAAAAATAAAAATTTTAACTGATGAATTTAAATATTAACCCTCAAAAGATAATAATACTGTTCCCATTTTTAATAATATTATTCCATACATAATTTATATATTTACATAAATTAATATAAAAAATAATATTATCAAAATAGAAATAAAAATACATGTCTTAATACATAATAAGAGAAATTATTATTTTGAATCTTAAATGATTATATACTGGATATGTGATATTTATTTGAACATTTATTAACTTTTATGAATTCACTATACGTGTTTATTTTGTTTATTTTTTAAAACTAAATCAATTATCAGAATGTTTTTTTAAAAGAATGTTAATATATATCTTTTAGTTATAAGAAACTAAATTAATATAACAAATATTTTAAGGATCAAAACAACAAGATGTTTATAATCTAGATTCTAGAAAACCACGCAATCTATTAATAGTAGCAACCTTATTCCCCCTCTCTCAAAAAAAAAAAAAAAAAAGCAGCTATATTGACTTATTGAGCCTCTTTCAGTCATTTGGAAAAATTTTGTTAATGAAGGAAATAGTGCATTGGTCAAATCATGTAAATTGAACCAAGACTCAATGTGTCATTAAGTGGCATCTAGCAATGAGAATCTCCTCGGAGGAATGGTTAAGAATCCTTTTTACAGAACGAAACAGACTATAATGTGTGGTTGATGTTCCGAATGTGACCCGCAAGTCCAATCCGGCGCGGCCCAAATGGGATTAATCACTCCCAAAAGGTCGTCTCCTCAGACTCCGGACACTATATCCATAATCATTTTTTGAAATTTGAAAAGTAAAACTCTAACATCTCTTTAGAAAGTGTTCTTGCTTGGGAACAAGTCGACTCACGTGACGAACGATTGCCCAGCTATTTTTTGGAGGTTGAATTATCAATTCTTTTAATCCGAACTTTTCTTTTGATGAGGAGTGAAGTTGTGAGCAATGAAGAGGGGGAGGAGTGCACCTGCAAAAGCACTCCAATGCTTAAGTCAGTATTTTATACTGAAAACTTGTCCAAAGAAGATACTTTACCTTGCTTTTGTACGGTGAGCTCTTCGTCAGTTACGGTTCAAACATTTATGTTGGTTTGAAGGGTGTTGGTAACGTATCTGATCATTGTACCGTTTGGTCGGTGGTTACGATTGAAGCATTATTCGGTTGAGTTATAGCTCATAAAATCGAGCTGTAACGTATGAAACCGAGTTATAACTCGTATTTGTAGCTGCCATATCATAGCCCCAAGTTTAGCTTGAGGAGAGTTTTTAATGAAACATGTTGAGCTTCTTGATGAGTTATAACTCGGTTGGATGAGTTAGTCACGGAACCCCCAGTTCAACTTACTTTATTAAAAAATGTATTTGTTAAAAACGTGGGGGGTCGTGTCCGCATTTTACTGAGGAGAGAAAAAAAACTTTGAAATAATTAAAATTTTTTTACCTTTCCAATGCAAGCAGCGCCGTTTGATGTGATTGAGGCAACAGTTGCAGCATTTGGAACGGTCCTTGTTATGTGATTAATTGGATGGTTGGGTTCTAATTTGTGGCTTTAATTTGATTACATTTGACGTTTGGTTTTGCTCTTTTGAAAACAGAATGAGTAAAAGAGGTATGCATGTTCTTTCTTCTATCTATTAGTTATCATTTCCTGCTTCTTCCCTTTGGTTTTCTTTCTGTGTTTGTTCGTGGGGTTTGAGAAGGAGAAAAAAGGTAAGATTGACTGGTCCTATGACTGGGTGAGTGATGATGTGAAGTCTCAAATGTCTCTGTTTGGTGATGAGGCAGCTGTTAAAGAGGTAGATGTGTCTAAGATTGTTAGAATTGGGTCTGGAGTGCAAGTGGAGTTATTACCATGTAGTAATGATGATAGGGTTTATCATAGGGGGGCAGGGGTTCGAATACTTCTACATGCATATTTGTGTTCTAGAAGATCTTAGGGTGAGGTTGCCTTTCACAGCCGTTGAGTGTCAACTTTTAAAGCAGCTAAACTGTGCTGCGTCACAGCTGCATCCCAATGGTTGGGCGTTCTTGCGATGCTTCGAAATTTTGATGGAGTTTCTTGAGGAAGAACTGGTGCACGAAATTGCAATCACACTTTTGCAACCCCGCACAACTAACCAGCAAGTGCACTGGGTCGTCCAAGTAATACCTTACGTGAGTAAGGGTCGATCCCACGGAGATTGTCGGCTTGAAGCAAGCTATGGTTATCTTGTAAATCTTAGTCAGGTATCAGAAATTATCAGGATTGATTGTAAAAAGTAAAAGAACATGAAATAAGTACTTGTTTTGCAGTGATAGAGAATAGGTTGAGGTTTTGGAGATGCTCCATCTTCTGAATCTCTGCTTTCCTACTGTCTTCCTCTTCAAACACGCAAGGCTCCTTCCATGGCAAGCTGTATGCAAGGGTTTCACCGTTGTCAGTGGCTACCTCCCATCCTCTCAGTGGAAATGTTCAACGCACCCTGTCACGGCACGGCTATCCATCTGTCGGTTTTCAATCAGGCCGGAATAGAATCCAGTGATTCTTTTGCGTCTGTCACTAACGCCCCGCCTTCAGGAGTTTGAAGCTCGTCACAGTCATTCAATCATTGAATCCTACTCAGAATACCACAGACAAGGTTTAGACCTTCCGGATTCTCTTGAATGCCGCCATCAGTTCTAGCTTATACCACGAAGATTCTGATTAAAGAATCCAAGAGATATCTACTTAATCTAAGGTAGAACGGAGGTGGTTGTCAGGCACACGTTCATAGTTGAGAATGATGATGATTGTCACGGATCATCACATTCATCCGGTTTAAGAACAAGTAATATCTTAGAATGGAAGCAAGCATGATTGAATAAGAAACAGTAGTAATTGCATTAATCCATCAAGACACAGCAGAGCTCCTCACCCCCAACCATGGGGTTTAGAGACTCATGCCGTGGAAGGTACACAAAGAAACGTGTAAAGTGTCATGAGATACAGATACAATGTCAAAAGATCCTATTAATAGTGGACTAGTAGCCTAGGGTATACAGAAATGAGTAAATGACGTAAAAATCCACTTATGGGTCCACTTAGTGTGTGCTTGGGCTGGGCAATGAAGCATTTTCGTGTAGAGACCTTTTCTGGAGTTAAACGCCAGCTTTTATGCCAGTTTGGGCGTTTAACTCCAAGTTTCATGCCAGTTCCAGCGTTAAACGCTGGAAATTCTGAGGCTGATTTGCCACGCCGGTTTGGGCCATCAAATCTTGGGCAAAGTATGGACTATTATACATTGCTGGAAAGCCCAGGATGTCTACTTTCCAACGATGTTGAGAGCGCGCCAATTGGGCTTCTGTAGCTCCAGAAAATCCACTTCGAGTGCAGGGAGGTCAGAATCCAACAGCATCTGCAGTCCTTTTCAGTCTCTGAATCAGATTTTTGCTCAGGACCCTCAATTTCAGCCAGAAAATACCTGAAATCACAGAAAAACACACAAACTCATAGTAAATCCCAGAAAAGTGAATTTTAACTAAAAACTAATAAAAATATACTAAAAACTAACTAGATCATACCAAAAACATACTAAAAACAATGCCAAAAAGCGTATAAATTATCCGCTCATCACAACACCAAACTTAAATTGTTGCTTGTCCCCAAGCAACTGAAAATCAAAATAGGATAAAAAGAAGAGAATATACTATAGACTCCAAAATATCAAGGAAACTTAGCTCCAATTAGATGAGCGGGACTAATAGCTTTTTGCCTCCGAACAGTTTTGGCATCTCACTCTATCCTTTGAAGTTCAGAATGATTAGCATCTATAGGAACTCAGAACTCAGATAGTGTTATTGATTCTCCTAGTTAAGTAAGTATAATGATTCTTGAACATAGCTAGTGTATGAGTCTTGGCTGTGGCCCAAAGCACTCTGTTTTCCAGTATTACCACCGGATACATACATGCCACAGACACATAATTGGGTGAACCTTTTCAGATTGTGATCCAGCTTTGCTAGAATCCCCAATTAGAGGTGTCCAGGGTTCTTAAGCACACTCTTTTTGCCTTGGATCACACTTTATTTCTTTCTTTTTCTCTTTCTTTTTTTTTCGAAATTTTTTTTTGAATTCACTGCTTTTTCTTGCTTCAAGAATCAATTAAATGATTTTTTAGATCCTCAATAACAGTTCTCTTTTTCCTCATCCTTTCAAGAGCCAACAATTTTTAACATTCTCAAAACAACAAATTCAAGAGACATATGCACTGTTCAGGCATTCATTCAGAAAAAAAAAAGTATTGTCACCACATCAAACTAATTCAACTAGTTTCAAGGATAAATTTCGAAATCCTGTACTTCTTGTTCTTTTGTGATTAAAGCATTTTTTATTTAAGAGAGGTGATGGATTCATAGGACATCCATAGCTTTAGGACATGAATTTTAAATTTTATTAATTATGAAATAAGAACAAGACTCAAGAATAGATATAAGATTAGACTAGAAAATAAAAATAGAAAACAAAAATTAAAAATAGGCTCCTAATGATAGAGGTTTTCACAGAGTTAGGACTCAACAACCTTGATTTTGAGAAGTGGATGCTCCCTCAACTTGAGATGAGAGCTTTTGGCATTTCAACTCTTGGAGTTCACGCCCCTGCTTCTCTTGTTCCTTCAGCAATTTGCAGAGCATGCAGTTCTGATTCTGCTGTTCTTCCTTCAGTTGCTCCATAGTTTCTTGTAACTTGATGATAGATGCTTCTAGGCTGGTCCAGTAGTCAATTTTAGGAAATTCAGGGAGGAACTCCTGCGCCCTCCTTTTGATAGAGTTGTCTTGCATTTGTCCTTCCATTGACTTCTTGGTGATTGGATGTTCAATGGGTATGAATTCATCTACTCCCATCTTTACCCCAGCCTCTTTACAGAGCAAGGAGATCAAGCTTGGGTAAGCCAATTTGGCTTCAGTGGAATTTTTATTTGCAATTGTGTAGATCTCACAAGCAATCACATGATGAACCTCCACTTTTTTTCCAAGCATAATGTAATGAATCATCACTGCTCTCTTGATAGTGACCTCAGAACGGTTGCTAGTGGGCAATATGGAACGCCCAATAAAGTCTAGCCAACCTCTTGCAATTGGTTTGAGGTCTCCCCTCTTGAGTTGGTTTGGGACACCCTTAGAATTGGTTATCCACTTAGTTCCAGGGAGGCATATGTCCTCTAGAACTTGATCCAACCCTTTATCTGCTCTCACCATTCTCCTATTAAAGGATTCAGGATCATCTTGCAGTTGAGGCAATTTGAAGATTTCTCTTATTTTGTCCAGATGGAAGTACATAACTTTCCCTCTGACCATGGTTCTGTAGGTATGGTAAGCAGTTCCAGTCATTCTCTGCTTATCTGTTAGCCACAAATTTGAGTAGAATTCCTGAACCATATTCCTTCCAACCTTTATCTCAGGATTGGTTAGAACTTCCCATCCTCTGTTTCGAATTTGCTCTTGGATCCCCGGATATTCATCTTCTTTCAGATCAAATTTAACTTCCGGGATCACTGACCTAAGACCCATTATTTTGTGATAATGGTCTTCATGTTCTTTGATTAAGAACTTCTCTTGATTCCAAAGATTCTTTGGATTATTCTCTTTCTTTCCTCTTAAATTGGTTTGTTTTCCCTTAGGAGCCATGATCTTGATGAATCTTGGCTTAGTGATCACGGAAAAGCACACCAAACTTAGAGGTTTGCTTGTCCTCAAGCAAAAGAAAGGAAAGAAGAGATAGAAGAGAAGAGCAAATTCGAATGGTGTGGGGGAATTAGGGGGCCAAACGTGTATTTATAAAGTGGGGAGGAGAGATTTCGAAAAAAAAAAAAAAAAAAAATTTGAAAGAAGATTTGAGAAGATATGAAAAGAATTTGAGAGAAGGGTGAGTTTTTGAACAAGATTTTGGATTGAATTGAGAGATTTGAAGAATGATTTTAGATTTTTGAAAATTTGAAAGTGAATGATGAAAGGTTGAGATGCATTTATGTAGAAAAGTTTGGGTAAGAAAAGGAAAGTTTGAAAAAATTTGATTTTGAAAACAAAATCTTGGTCCCCCTACCTTTCTGGCGTTAAACGCCCAGAATGGCACCCATTCTGGCGTTTAACGCCCATTTGTTGCCCATTGTGGGCGTTTAACGCCCAGCCAGGTGCCCTGGCTGGCGTTAAACGCCAGAATTCCTTTATCACTGGGCGTTTTTCTAAAACGCCCAAGATGCTGCACACCTGGCGTTAAACGCCCAGAATGGTGCCCATTCTGGCGTTTAACGCCCAAAATGCCCCTTACTGGCGTTTTTTTGCCAGTAAGCTCTTTTTCTCTGCTTTTTGAGCTGAATCCTTCTGTAACTCTGTGAATTCCTTCATTTTTGATACTTGCCTTTGTAACAACAAAACATATAACCTGCTAATGACTGGGTTGCCTCCCAGCAAGCGCTTCTTTACTGTCTTTAGCTGGACTTTTACTGAGAATCACTCAAGTCTCAGTTTTGAGCATTCCTGCTCAAAATTGCCTTCAAGATAATGCTTGATTCTCTGTCCATTAACAATGAACTTTTTGTCAGAATCAATATCTTGAAGCTCAACATATCCATATGGTGACACTCCTGTAATCACATACGGACCCCTCCACCGGGATTTGAGTTTTCCTGGAAACACTTTGAGCCTAGAGTTGAAGAGCAGGACTTTTTGTCCCGGCTCAAAGACTCTTGTTGACAACTTCTTGTCATGCCACTTCTTTGCCCTTTCCTTATAAATTTTTGCATTTTCAATGGCATTGAGTCTGAACTCTTCTAGCTCATTTAGCTGGAGCAATCTTTTTTCACCAGCTAACTGAGTATCCATGTTTAGGAATCTGGTTGCCTAATAGGCTTTATGTTCCAGTTCTACGGGCAGATGACAGGCCTTCCCATACACCAGTTGGTATGGAGAGGTTCCTATAGGAGTCTTGAATGCTGTTCTGTATGCTCACAGAGCATCATCCAAGCTCTTTGCCCAATCCTTTCTTCGGGCTATCATAGTCCGTTCCAGGATTCTTTTTAGCTCTCTGTTAGAGACTTCAGCTTGCCCATTTGTCTGTGGATGATACGGAGTTGCCACTTTGTGGCTAATTCCATATCTAACCATAGCAGAGTATAGCTGTCTATTGCAGAAATGAGTGCCCCCGTCACTGATTAGTACTCTGGGAACACCAAACCTGCTGAAGATGTGTTTCTGGAGGAATTTCAGCACGGTCTTGGTATCATTAGTGGGTGTAGCAATTGCTTCTACCCACTTAGATACATAGTCCACTGCCACCAGAATGTAAGTGTTTGAGTATGATGGTGGGAATGGTCCCATGAAGTCAATGCCCCATACATCAAACAATTCTAACTCTAATATCCCTTGTTGAGGTATGGCATATCCGTGAGGCAAGTTACCAGCTCTTTGGCAACTGTCACAGTTACGCACAAACTCTCGGGACCCTTTATAGAGAGTAGGCCAGTAGAAGCCACATTGGAGGACTTTAGTGGCTGTTCGCTCACTTCCAAAATGTCCTCCATACTGTGATCCATGGCAATGCCATAGGATCCTTTGTGCTTCTTCTCTGGGTACACATCTGCGGATCATTCCGTCTGCACATCTCTTAAAGAGATATGGTTCATCCCATAGGTAGTACTTGGCATCTGAAATTAATTTCTTTCTCTGCATTCTGCTGTACTCCTGGGGTATGAACCTCACAGCTTTATAATTTGCAATATCTGCAAACCATGGAGCTTCCTGAATGGCAAAGAGTTGCTCATCTGGGAAGGTCTCAGAGATCTCAGTAGAAGGGAGGGACGCCCCAGCTACTGGTTCTATTCGGGACAGATGATCAGCTACTTGGTTCTCTGTCTCTTTTCTGTCTCTTATTTCTATATCAAACTCTTGCAGAAGCAACACCCATCTGATAAGCCTGGGTTTTGAATCCTGCTTTGTGAGTAAGTATTTAAGAGCAGCATGGTCAGTGTAAACAACCACTTTGGACCCCACTAGATAGGATCTAAACTTGTCAATGGCATAGACCACTGCAAGTAACTCTTTTTCTGTGGTTGTGTAATTCTTCTGTGCGTCATTTAGAACACGGCTGGCATAATAAATGATGTGCAGAAGCTTGTTATGCCTCTGTCCCAACACTGCACCAATGGCATGGTCACTGGTATCACACATTAGTTCAAATGGCAATGTCCAATCTGGTGCAGAGATGACTGGTGCTGTGACCAGCATAGCTTTCAGGGTCTCAAATGCCTGCAGACACTGTGTGTCAAACACAAATGGTGTGTCAACAGCTAGCAGGTTACTCAAAGGTTTTGCAATTTTCGAAAAATCCTTTATAAACCTTCTGTAGAATCCTGCATGCCCCAGAAAGCTTCTGATTGCCTTAACATTGGCAGGTGGTGGTAATTTTTCAATTACCTCTACCTTTGCCTTATCCACCTCTATTCCCCTACTTGAAATTTTGTGCCCAAGGACAATTCCTTCAGTCACCATAAAGTGACATTTCTCCCAGTTTAAAACCAGGTTAGTCTCTTGGCACCTTTTCAGGACAAGTGCTAGGTGATTAAGACAGGAGCTGAATGAGTCTCCATATACTGAGAAGTCATCCATGAAGACTTCCAGGAATTTCTCCACCATATCAGAGAAGATGGATAACATGCATCTCTGAAAGGTTGCAGGAGCATTACACAGACCAAAAGGCATCCTCCTGTAGGCAAAAACGCCAGAAGGGCAAGTAAATGCTGTTTTCTCTTGGTCCTGAGGATCTACTGCAATTTGGTTGTAACCTGAATAGCCATCCAAAAAGCAGTAATAATCATGACCAGCTAGTCTTTCTAGCATTTGGTCTATGAATGGTAAAGGAAAAAGATCCTTTCTGGTGGCTGTATTGAGCCTTCTGTAGTCAATACACATACGCCACCCTGTGATTGTTCTTGTAGGAACCAGTTCATTTTTTTCATTATGAACCACTGTCATGCCTCCCTTTTTGGGGACAACTTGGACAGGGCTCACCCAGGGGTTGTCAGAAATAGGATAAATAATCCCAGCCTCCAGTAATTTAGTGACCTCTTTCTGCACCACCTCCTTCATGGCTGGATTTAGCCTCCTTTGTGGTTGGACCACTGGTTTGGCATTATCCTCCAACAGGATCTTGTGCATGCATCTAGCTGGGTTAATGCCCTTAAGGTCACTTATGGACCACCCAAGAGCTGTCTTGTGTGTCCTTAGCACTTGAATCAGTGCTTCCTCTTCCTGTGGATTTAAAGCAGAGCTTATAATCACTGGAAAAGTTTCACCCTCTTCCAGAAATGCATATTTCAGGGATGGTGGTAGTGGTTTGAGTTCAGGTTTGGGAGGCTTATCCTCCTCCTGAGGAATTTTCGAAAATTCCTTTGTTTCCTCTAGTTCTTCTTGATCAGGTTGAGCATCCTTGAAGATGTCCTCAAGCTCTGACTCTAGGCCTTCAGTCATTTTGATCTCTTCTACCAGAGAGTCAATAATGTCAGCGCCCATGCAGTCATTTGGTGTGTCTGGGTGCTGCATAGCTTTTACAGCATTCAACTTGAACTCATCCTCATTGACTCTCAGGGTTACTTCCCCTTTTTGCACATCAATGAGAGTTCGTCCAGTTGTTAGGAAAGGTCTTCCTAGAATGAGAGTTGCACTCTTGTGCTCCTCCATTTCCAGCACCACAAAGTCAGTTGGAAAGGCAAATGGCCCAACCTTGACAATCATATCCTCTATTATGCCTGATGGATTTTTAATGGAGCCATCAGCAAGTTGGAGGCATATCCGGGTTTGTTTGACTTCTCCAGTCAACCTAAGCTTTCTAATAGTGGATGCAGGTATTAGATTGATGCTTGCTCCAAGATCACATAGGGCTGTCTTGGTGCAAGCACCTTCTAATGTGCATGGTATCATAAAGCTTCCTGGATCTTGAAGCTTTTCTGGTAAGCTTTTCAGAATGACTGCACTGCATTCTTCAGTGAGAAACACTTTTTCAGTTTCTCTCCAATCCTTCTTATGACTTAAGATTTCTTTCATGAACTTAGCATAAGAAGGTATTTGCTCAAGTGCCTCTGCAAACGGAATCTTTATTTCAAGAGTCCTTAGATAGTCTGCAAAGCGGGCAAATTGCTTATCCTGTTCCGCTTGGCGGAGTTTTTGAGGATAAGGCATTTTGGCTTTATATTCTTCAACCTTAGATGCTGTAGGTTTATTCCTTACAGAAGTGGTTGAAGAAGCGTTGTTAGAGGGGTTACTGTCAGCACTCTCAGGTGTCTGATCCTCCCTTGGTGTCTGAACGCCAGGATTGGGTGGAAAATGGGCGTTTAACGCCAACTTTTCCCCCTTTTCTGGCGTTTGAACGCCAGAACTGGGCAGGGAATGGGCGTTTAACGCCAGCTTTCCCTCCCTTTCTGGCGTTTGAACGCCAAAAGTGTTCCTCTCTGGGCTCTTACTGTCCTAAGAGGGATTTTGAACAGTGGCTTAGTTGTCCTCTGTCAATTGTTCCTTATTTGGCTTTTTGCTCTTTTGAGCAGTGTTATTCAGTGTCTTCCCACTCCTCAGTTGAACTGCTTGACATTCCTCTGTTATCTGTTTAGATATTTGCTGTTTTGCTTGATTCAGCTGCAGTTCTATGTTCTTGTTAGCAACTTTAGTTTCATGGAGCATCTCTTTAAATTCTGCTAACTGTTCTGTCATCAGGAGCAATTGTTGATTAAGCTCAATCATCTGTTCTTGAGGATTAGGATCAGTGGCTACTGCCATGACTTCCTCTTTTGGAGAGAACTCATTGCTAGAGTACAAATATTGGTTTCTAGCAACAGTGTCTATGAGCTCTTGAGCCTCTTCAATTGTCTTCCTCATGTGTATAGATCCACCAGCTGAGTGGTCTAAAGACATCTGAGCTTTTTCTGTAAGCCCATAGTAGAAGATGTCTAATTGTACCCACTCTGAAAACATTTCAGAGGGGCATTTTCTTAGCATACTTCTATACCTCTCCCAGGCATTATAAAGGGATTCATTATTCTCTTGTTTAAAGCCTTGGATGTCCAGCCTTAGCTGTGTCATCCTCTTTGGAGGGTAAAAGTGATTCAGGAATTTGTCTGATAACTGTTTCCATGTCTTTATGCTTGCTGTAGGTTGGTTATTCAACCACCTCTTAGCTTGATCTTTTACAGCAAATGGAAACAATAATAGTCTGTAGACATCCTGATCTACCTCTTTATCATGTACTGTGTCAGCAATTTGTAAGAACTGTGCCAGAAACTCAGTAGGCTCTTCCTCTGGAAGACCAGAATACTGGCAATTTTGCTGCACTATGATAATGAGTTGAGGGTTTAGCTCAAAGCTGCTTGCTTTGATGGGAGGTGTACAGATGCTACTCCCATATGCAGCTGTAATGGGGTTAGCATATGACCCCAGAGTCCTTCTGGACTGATCAATCCCACTTAGGTCCATGATGGATAAAGGGAAATGATATGGATTACAAGTAGATAAATTTTTTTTTTTGAATTAACCGAAATAAAACAAAAGGAAATTAAAATAAAAAATTCGAAAATTAAAAAGAAAATAAGATCAAAGCAAATTGAAAACTGAATCAATTAGTTAATTAAAAATATTTTGAAATCAGCAATTAAGAAGATATGATTGAAAAATTTTATGAAAAAGATTTGATTTTTGAAATGAGGAAAGAGAAAAACAACAAAATGACCCCAAACTTAAAATTTTTAGAAAATCAAACACTAATTTTTCGAAAAATTTTAAGGAAAAAACACAAAGAGGACACCAAACTTAGAATTTTTACGAATCAAAAAGGGACTAAAGACATGCAGATTCGAAAATTAAAAGAAAAACAAACAAAAGCATGCAATTGACACCAAACTTAAAATATGGAACTAGACTCAACTTAAAAGACTCTAAACCAACAAAAATAAAACAGTCCTAATCTAAGCAACAAGATAAGCCGTCAGTTGTCCAAACTCAACAATCCCCGGCAACGGCGCCAAAAACTTGGTGCACGAAATTGCAATCACACTTTTGCAACCCCGTACAACTAACCAGCAAGTGCACTGGGTCGTCCAAGTAATACCTTACGTGAGTAAGGGTCGATCCCACGGAGATTGTCGGCTTGAAGCAAGCTATGGTTATCTTGTAAATCTTAGTCAGGTATCAGAAATTATCAGGATTGATTGCAAAAAGTAAAAGAACATGAAATAAGTACTTGTTTTGCAGTGATAGAGAATAGGTTGAGGTTTTGGAGATGCTCCATCTTCTGAATCTCTGCTTTCCTACTGTCTTCCTCTTCAAACACGCAAGGCTCCTTCCATGGCAAGCTGTATGCAAGGGTTTCACCGTTGTCAGTGGCTACCTCCCATCCTCTCAGTGGAAATGTTCAACGCACCCTGTCACGGCACGGCTATCCATCTGTCGGTTATCAATCAGGCCGGAATAGAATCCAGTGATTCTTTTGCGTCTGTCACTAACGCCCCGCCTTCAGGAGTTTGAAGCTCGTCACAGTCATTCAATCATTGAATCCTACTCAGAATACCACAGACAAGGTTTAGACCTTCCGGATTCTCTTGAATGCCGCCATCAGTTCTAGCTTATACCACGAAGATTCTGATTAAAGAATCCAAGAGATATCTACTTAATCTAAGGTAGAACGGAGGTGGTTGTCAGGCACACGTTCATAGTTGAGAATGATGATGATTGTCACGGATCATCACATTCATCCGGTTTAAGAACAAGTAATATCTTAGAATGGAAGCAAGCATGATTGAATAAGAAACAGTAGTAATTGCATTAATCCATCAAGACACAGCAGAGCTCCTCACCCCCAACCATGGGGTTTAGAGACTCATGCCGTGGAAGGTACACAAAGAAACATGTAAAATGTCATGAGATACAGATACAATGTCAAAAGATCCTATTAATAGTGGACTAGTAGCCTAGGGTATACAGAAATGAGTAAATGACGTAAAAATCCACTTATGGGTCCACTTAGTGTGTGCTTGGGCTGGGCAATGAAGCATTTTCATGTAGAGACCTTTTATGGAGTTAAACGCCAGCTTTTATGCCAGTTTGGGCGTTTAACTCCAAGTTTCATGCCAGTTCCAGCGTTAAACGCTGGAAATTCTGAGGCTGATTTGCCACGCCGGTTTAGGCCATCAAATCTTGGGCAAAATATGGACTATTATACATTGCTGGAAAGCCCAGGATGTCTACTTTTCATCGCCGTTGAGAGCGCGCCAATTGGGCTTCTGTAGCTTCAGAAAATCCACTTCGAGTGCAGGGAGGTCAGAATCCAACAGCATCTGCAGTCCTTTTCAGTCTCTGAATCAGATTTTTGCTCAGGACCCTCAATTTCAGCCAGAAAATACTTGAAATCACAGAAAAACACACAAACTCATAGTAAAGCCCAGAAAAGTGAATTTTAACTAAAAACTAATAAAAATATACTAAAAACTAACTAGATCATACCAAAAACATACTAAAAACAATGCCAAAAAGCGTATAAATTATCCGCTCATCAAGAACCATCTGTAGACTTGTTCTTTTTCCTTTTTCATGCTAAAGGAGTTTGGAAGGGGGGATGGATTAATCTGAATAGTACTCCTGGGTTTGGTATCTTCAAACTCTATAAGTCCTCTTTTAAGGATTTTAAAGAGATGTATCTGAAAGTTAGGAGTGTGGAAAAAGAGTATCCGTTTTATATGGATGAATATTTGTCTGAGAGGTTTCCATTGTGGTGGTGCTCGAAACCTCAGAACATCCTCGAGGCCGAAGTTATTAGTCTGAGGAATGTTTGTATAATTGAGTTTCTGGTGGAGGGTATTGATCGGAAAGACCTAATTTCAATGTATGAATTGCTAAAGTGGGAGGAAAAAAGAGAGGCTGTGATAGACTATATGAGTGAGTTGGTGTGTTATCTCTTTTTGTTTGTCTGTTTTGAAAATGCTATTCATCTGCAGTTGTTTTGTTTGATTTTCAGGGAGTAAATATCCTATCGTGTCGGCTGCTTCTCTGAGGTCTCGTTTTAAAAATAAAAACTTGGAAAAGAAGTTTTATCGTCAAATAAGGAGAAAATCATTGTGGCTGCAGAAGTTAGTCAGCCCGTCTCGCGACGGAGGAAGGTTATACTGAAGAAAGAAAAAGTGATGTTGTGGATTTGTCTGAGGAGTCCAGCCAGAAGGAGAATGATGTTTCTCTAGAAGAAATTCATGAGTTTATGTCGAATAAGAGGAAACTACATGAAGTGTCCGAGCATAGTGATGGCTTGTCGGTCTGGGGGAGGGACTTTCCGTACATGGCTGTGGCGGACGATGTTTGTCAATCATCGGCCGACGTGTCCCTGGCGAACAAAGTTGGAGAAATTGCTATAAGGCAATATATGCAGGTAATGTTAGAAAACAGACTATTTTTATTGAAATGGTGTATATGTCGCTATACTCTTTTTTTATTTTCGATATCTTATAGGTAGCTGGTTTGCGAATGGAGAGTTAGGGTCGTAGCCAGGAATTGAAGCATAAGTGGTTAGGGGTGCAGAAGGAGGACTTTGGTTTGTTGAAGGATGAGTTGGCTCAGAGTAAGAATACAGTTGCTGAGCTACAATCCAAGTTAAGTGAGGTTGAGAAACAGTTAAAAGAAACAAAGGATAACTATGCTAAGGATGTGGAGGATTTGAAGAAAAAGGAAGCTGATTTGGAAAGTATGGAAACTCGACTGATTGAAGTAACAACTCAACTGAAAGAAATGAAAAAGAAAAGGCAAAATGAGATTTTAGATTCATTTGTGGAGGGTTTCGAAAGGACGTCCATTCACGTGAAGTTTCTGGCGCCTGGAGTGGGTTTGTCTGAGATGGATTTTAGAAAGATTGTCCAAGATGGGAAGCTAGTCGATGATGATGGTGTTGCCGAGGATGAAGCCAAAAATACTTAGCACCTTTCTAAAAATGTACTTGTTTTTTGTTGAATTTGTAGTACTCTGTTTGTGTAGAGGTTTTTAAACTTTTGAAGATGTTTTGTGTTACTACAGCCTGAAAGGGCAATATAGTTTGATTATAATGATGGAATGATTACTTTACTGATAGGCTATTTGGTTGATGTTTGTTTAGAGGATATCTTTTTACCTCATCATTTTTTAAGGTGTTAGGAACACGTTTGACTAATTGGTAGGAATTTCTGTTTACGCTATTCTTTGTTTGTTTAATGAATAGATTGCCGACCATGGGCAAGTTGGAGTTTGTGTAAGCAAAAGCGCTTGTTGTGTGAATTGAGATGAAATTGATAAAAAATAAACTCGGGAGATAGTTAATATATAATTAAAATAAACGTATGATTCAATTAATTGGTAAACCTTTGTTTACAAAGGTGCAGGTAGGCTAGCCTCGTTAAAACCTCTCCAAGCAAAACCCTTTTGGAAAAATCTTGGCAGTAGGAAAAAGAGTACAAGCCTGTCCCTGACTTTCAACTATAGAACTTTTTTAAGGAGAAAACATTCTAGGTGTTAGGTAAAGTTATACCATTTATTGATTCTAGTTTGTTTGCTCCATTGCCGAGGACTTCTTTAATTCGATATGGACCGTCCCAATTTGTGACAAGTTTTCCATGTGCTGATGGCTTCCGAGCAGTTTCTGTCTTTTGAAGCACTAAGTCTGCTTTTTGGAATGATCGGCTTTTCACCGACTTATTGTGTCGCTGAGCTATAGCTTGTTGTGCCGCACGTTGGCAGAGTGTTGCGATATTCCTGATTTCCTCGATGATATCTAACTCGGCTTATCGAGCTTCGTCGTGGTCAGTAACTTGAGTTCTGATGAAATTTTGTGAAATCTCTAGTGGTATCATCGCCTCAGACCGGTATACAAGTCGGAATGGGGTCTCTTTTGTTGATGATTGTGGTGTAGTATTATTTCCCCAAAGAATTTCTGGTATAAGCTTGGCCTAAAGTCCTTTAGCATCATCTAACTTCTTCTTTAGGGCATGCAATACCACCTTATTTGCTGCTTCTGCCAATCCATTCGTTTAAGGATGTTCAACGGAGGCGAAGTGGTGTTTGATTTTAAGATTCTGCAAAAAAGATGTAAAATTCTGATAGACAAACTGGCGACCATTGTTAGTAATGATATGCCGAGGAATGCCAAAACGGCAAATAATATTTTTCCAGACGAAAGAGATCATTTGCTATGATGCAATCTTAGCTAAAGGTTGGGCTTCAACCCATTTTGAAAAATAATCAATTACAATGACGAGAAATTTTACCTATCCCAGTACCATTGGGAATGTACCGAGGATATCGAGCCTCTAGTGGTTGAAAGGCCAACTGACGTCGGAGGATTTTCAAAGCTAAACTTCGAGCTCCAATGTGTGTTCCGCAGATTCCCTTGTGAGCTTCAGATAGTGCTATTTTTGCTTTAGTTTTGGTAAGGCATTTCAATAATGGGCGAGTGTATCCTCGCCTATATAAAGATCTGTTGAGTAATGTAAAAAAGGACGCTTGTCGTCGAAACTTCTTTGCATTTTCGACACTGTCTGGTATATCACCTGTTTGTAAATAATGTATAAAGGAGCTTTGCCAATCCTATTCCTGTGTGATACTCAAAACATTTGTTAGAGTAACACTTGGAGTGGTTATAGTGGATTGATGTAATATAGATAGATCAGATTGTGTACTACCGAGTTTAGATAAGATGTCAGCCCTATGGTTTTGATCTCGTCGTATATGCTGTCTTTCGAACTTTATAAATTTTGAACTTAAATGTTTTACTAACAATAAGTACTTAGAAAGCAGAGGATCTTTTACCTGAAAAAGGTCGTTTACCTGCTGTACTACCAATAGGGAATCGCAGTATACCTTTATGGCTGATATATGAAGATCTAAATAAATTCGGAGTCCGGCCACCAGCGCTTCATATTCTAATTGGTTATTGTTGGCTTTAAAGGATAGATGAAGTGAATGTTACAGCATGAAACCATTGTCGCCCTCAATCCAGATTCCTGCGCCACACCCTTGAGTGTTTGATGAACCATCGACATACAATGCCTATTGCACTGTATGGTCATCTTCGGTTGGGATCGTCAGTTCTGCTATGAAATCGGCAAGGAATTCAGACTTGATCGAACGTCGTGCTTGGTATCTGATGTTAAACTCAGACAATTCGACCGACCACTTAACAAGTCGGCCTGCAATTTTTAGTTTATGCAACACCTGGAGTAATGGGTGGTTGGTCCGAACATGAATGACATGGCTCTGGAAATAAGGTCAGAGCCTTCTTGCTGAAAATATTAATGCTAACGCCAGTTTTTCTATCCTCGGATAGTTGATTTTAGCATGTTGGAGGGTTTTCCTGACGAAATATACTGGATGTTGAACTTTGTTGCTTTCTGTAACAAGAGCAGAGTTTATCGCCCAGTCAGTAACTGACAAGTATAAGAATAATTCTTCCCCTTATAAGAGCTTTTGTAAAATTAGTGGTTGCGAGAGAGTTGTTTTTAGAGTATTAAAGGCTCTTTCGCAATCGTCATTCCACTAAAAGGTGTTTTTCTTAAGTGTTTGAAAAAAAGGAATAGATTTTGATGCTAAACATAGGACGAATCTCGATAGTGCAGCAAGTCTTCTTGTTAGGCGTTGCACTTCCTTTATCGTCTTTGGGCTCGTCATTTCCAGTACTGCTCGGCATTTATCTGGGTTGACCTCAATACCCCTGCTAGTTAGTAGAAAACCCAAAAATTTACCACATTGAATGGCAAAGGCGCATTTTTCAGGGTTTAGGCGCATGTTGTAATGTTGTATCTGACTGAATATTTCTGTTATGTCGTCCATATGGTTATTGCCAACCTTTGTCTTGGCGACCATGTCATCAACGTAAACTTCCATATTTGTATCGATCTGGTTGGCGAAGACTTTGTCCATAAGACGCTGATAAGTTGCCCCTGCATTCTTTAGTCCAAAGGTATAACTTTATAACAATAATTACCGAATTCAGTGATAAATGCCATTTTACTTTGATCAGAAGGGTGCATAAGGATTTGATTGTAACCAGAATAGGCGTCCATGAAACTTAAGGTGGCATAACCAGAAGCGTTATCCACCAAAGAATCTATGAACAACAAAAGGGTAAGAATCTTTCGGGCATGCCTTGTTTAAGTCAGTGAAGTCAATGCACATGCGCCACTTATTTGTATCCTTACCATTACAACATTGGCGAGCCAGGTAGTGAATATGATTTCTCTAATAAAGTCGGCGTTGATTAGCTTTTGAGTTTCTTCTAATGGCGCCTTCTTCTTTTCGTCTCCGAGGTTTCTCTTTTTCTGCTGCACTGGTCGTGCGGAAGGGTTGATTTCCAATCTATGGGCAATGATTTTTGGATCGATGCCTGGCATATCAGAAGGTTTCCATGCGAAAAGATCGGCTTGCTCTTGTAGTAAAGCTTGTACTGTTTTCAGTTCTTCCGTGCTTATTGATGTACCTACATAGGTGTATTTATTAGAATCATTATTGAAATATACTTTTTGTAACTCATCTGTTGGCGTAGGTCGTTTGAGAAATTTGGCTCTGTGGTCTAGATCGGCGTGTGCCGAGTTGTTGTTGGAAAGGTGGACATTGTTGACCTAAGCTTGTTTTGAATGGTTTGGTAGCCTCATGCTCATGTTGTAGCACTGTCATGCTTTTTTTTTCTGCATGGATAGTTGCAATTTGTTCGTCCTGCACAAGAAACTTAATGTAGAGATGAACTGTAGATACAATTATGCCGAACTTGTTTAAAAAAGGTTGGCCAAGTATAAGATTATAGGGACTAAAATAATCTACTACTAAATATTGAATATCATATGTTTTGGAAAGTGGATGTTCACCCAGTGTGGTTTGCAACCACATTGATCCCAATATGGGACTCGTTCACCTGAGAAGCCGACCAAGTCTCTACGCATTGGTTAGAGGATGTTGTCGCTGAGCTTCATCTTTTGAAAGGTGGAATAAAATAGAACATCGGCGCTACTCCCCGAATCCAGGAGTACCTTCCTCACCAGGAGATCTCCTAATTGAAGAGAGATGACTACAGGGTCATCCATATTTTGGATATTGCAATCAAAATCAGCTCGTGTAAATGTCATTTGTGGAAATTGGGGCACAATTTGGGGTTCATACTATAGTCCATCCACCGAATATATTGCTCAGAAAGATCGTTTTTTGGCCGAGTTTGATGATCCTCCACTGCCATATCCTCCTGAGATACAATTGATTATACCTCGAGGTTGTTCATATTGGCTTGAGGATGCCTTCTCCTTTCCTCGGTTTTGTTGTTCGGACGAAGTATTGCTTGTGGAAGATGGTGTACGCCTCTATATGTGACCTCCTATGTATTTGTCAAGGTGACCTTGCCGAGCTAGCCATTATAAGAGGTCTTTTGCCACTACACATTCGTCAGTGGTGTGGCCATGCTTTTGGTGAAAAGCGCAATATTTGGATTTGTCCACATTCTTGGTATCTTGATACGTACCGGCGTTCCTTGGTGGCTTGATCAATTTTGGGTTCAGAATCTCTTTGATTATGTTCTCTCGCTTCATATTGAACTGCGTGTAAGAATCAAATCGAGGGGTTATTTTGAAATTTCTCTTACTATTTTGCGTCTTATCGTCGTCTCGGTAGTATGCTTTGTCGGACTTCCGAGCTTGTCTAAGCTCCTCGATATCAATTTGTCCCTTGGCCTTTTCACGAAACTCGGCAAGGGTTTTTGGCTTGGCTACCGCAATGGTCTCTTGGAAATTTTCTGGCCGAAATCCGCTCTTGATGGCATGCAGATGGACCTCGGGGTGGAGGTCTGGTATGCTTATTGCGACCTTCGTGAACCTAGTCATATAGTCTTTCAAGCTCTCATTCTGTTTCTGCTTGATTGTATTCAGATAATCTGAATCATGCAGATAAATTGCAGATCCAGCGAAATGATCTTCAAATAGTTTGGCCAGCTCCTGAAATTGCGAGATAGAACCTGCAGGCAAAGCACAAAGCCAGTCAAGTGCAGGACCGTCTAAATAATTCAGAAAACAACGGCATAAAATAGGATCAGATGCACCGTTAACGATCATTATTGTTCGGAATTTCTTGAGGAACTTCTTTGGGTCTCCGAGCTCGTCATAAGGGGTGAGGGTCATTGGTAAGGTGAATCTTTGTGGTAGTTTGAAGTTCATCACATCTGGTGTAAATGGTCCCACAGAATTGTCGGGCTTCCTCATTTCACGGCTCAACCCGAATAGTTTTAGAAACATGAGAGGGGTGATGAGAGGATTTTTGCGCGGTCTAAAAATTTACAAATAAATCCTCATTGCAAGTATAGCTTCTAGACCAACAAGAATCCCTTCGTGCAAAAGTTTTGGTTGTCACAAGTAACAAACCCCTAATAAAATTGATAACCGAAGTCTTTAAACCTCGGGTCGTCTCTCAAGGAATTGCAGGGAGGTGTTCTTATTATTGGTTATGCAAATCATGTGAATTGGGGTTTTAGATTGAGAAATAAGAAGAGAAAATTGCAAAGAAAATAATTAATAACAATAAAAAGCCTTGACTAGGAGAAGATTAATCGGAAGTTCTATCCTTGTTAGAATCTCTTAAGAGTAATAGTAAAAGGTTGTTGTTATTACTTAGTTAACCCTTACCGAATAAGGAAAAGTCAAGTTGAGAACCAACTTCTATTCACCAGTCCTAATCCTTTCCCTTGGGAAGGAATAGCGTTAGAAATTAGAGAGCCAGCCAACAACTTCCAATTACAATTTAACTCTTGAGTCTTCCAACTCAAGGGTCTCCTATTAATCAACTCCAAAATCAAGTTGAAAATCTACTCTACTAACATGGATGCCATTTTCATATCTATGTAATTTGGAATTAAATTAGGAGCAATTAAACAAATAGTAAATTTAAATGGAAATGTACTATGGAATAAATGAAAATATAAGAATCCTAAATTAAAGGAACATTGAACCTGGAATCTGAGAAGAAAATAGATCTGAAACTGAGAGAAATCCTAAATCCTAAAACCTAGAGAGAGGAGAGAGCCTCTCTCTCTACAAACTACATATAAAACATAAAATTGTGAGTAAACAGTAGTGTATGAATTTTTTTCTTGATTCCCCCACTTTGTAGCCTCTAATCTGTGTTTTCTGGGCCAAAAACTGGGTCAAAAACTGGCCCAAAATTGCCCTCAGGGATTTTTGTTAATTCTGCAGATCGCACATGTCATGCGTACGCGTCAGTCATGTGTACGCATTGTTTGGCGTTTTTTTCTTTGTCACCCGTACGCGTCAGTCACACGTACGCGTTCCTGGTGTTTTGCGCTTGGCACGCGTCCGCGTCGTCCATGCGTCTGCGTCGCTGCCATTTTCTTCAAAACTTCATTTTCGCGCATTCCTTCCACTTTTGCATGTTTCCTTTCTGTCCTCTAAGCCATTCCTGTCCTATAAAGCCTGAAAATACTTAACACATGGATTACGGCATCGAATGGTGATAAAAGATAATTAAAATTAACAGTTTTAAGGTCCAAGAAACATGTTTTCACATATATCAAAGAATAAGGAAGGAAAATGTAAAACATGCAATTTACATGAATAAGTGTGAGATTAGTGGATAAAATCCACTCAATTAAGGACAAGATGTACCACAAAATAGTGGTGCATCAAGGGGTTAGAGTGGTGTTCCTCGTCCTCTAGTTGCGGTTAACGAGCATTGTTATTTTTGATCCGGGCATTGTTCAATCTGGCGATTTGGGTAGCCATTCTTTGATTCTCTTCCGCCATACGCCGGTTGGCCTGTTGTAGCTCGGTTACCATCCGAAGGAGTTCAGACAGGGAAGGAGGTGGTACATTAGCCATGGATACAGGTGAAGGTAATGGGACTAAAAGAGAAAAGATCTATCTTCCCGGTCCCACGGTGGGCGCCAATTGTTCTTGCTTGGGGAACAAGCTGGCTCTCATGACGAAAGATTGCCTAGCTATTTCCTTGGAGGCTGAATTGTCAATCCTTCTAATTCTGAGCTTTTCCTTTGAGGAGGCGTGAGGTTGTAAGCAATGAAGAGGGGAGGAGTGTACCTGCAAAGGCACTCCAATGCTTAAGTCAGTATTGTGTATTGAAAACTTGTCCGAAGAAGATCTTTACCTTGCTTTTGTATGGTGAGCTCTTAGTCAGTTACGGTTCGAGCATTTATGTCGATTTGGAGGGTATTGGTAATGTATCCAATCATTGTACCGTTTGGTCGGCGGTTACGATTGAAGCATTATTTGGTTGAGTTATAGCTCATAAAAACCGAGCTGTAACATATGATACCGAGTTATAACTCGTATTTGTAACTGCCATATGAGAAAGATAAGTTTATACATTCTATAAAACTGGAAGCCCACTGCTCCTCTTAGGTATGAACAACTCTACTTTAGAATACTGATCTCTTACTTCTCTAATTTGGGCATTGCAGTGTTATTGTATGTATTACTTATACGTTGTTTCCAAAATTTGTTAAACCTAGTCGCCTGGCTGAATAGGTCCCCGGCAACCATCTATCAACAGATCAGATAATCCTTTGGACCCGGTTGAACATTGGCATCATTTGTTGATTATAGGCTACATGGTCGGCGACTCCGAAAAGCCTCCCTTGACCAAGCCAAAATCAAACCACCACCAAAACCTAAATCAACACACCCAAATCAAGAACTGAAAAGAACGGGCCGCGGGGCCATGGAAGGGTAGCTAGTATGATCCACACAAAAGTAACCTCTTGCGCAACCGAGACAACAATCATATGAAGATGAACGATGGTCAAATGGCAGCAAGTCATTTGGCGGCTGAGGCGAGAACACGAACCACATAATCCAAGATCTTCGACATCGATTCCAAACCATGGAAGGAAGAATTGCCACCAATGAGCACTATTAGCCAGAACACACAAGCGAGGGGGTCTCACAGACAGCATTCCAAAAACACCCGAGAGCATGATCTCTAAACAAACGGCATGAAAGACGAAAAGATTGAAACTCTTCCTGAGAAACCAAAAACCCTAAATCCTAAACTCGAAACGGTAATAATAAAAAATCTCAAAGGGACCCCAAATGAAATAGGAATGAGCATGCAGTGATAGGAGCAGCCCCTTCACCGAAAAAATCCTGAAAGTCAGACGGTCGAAAAACTTTGACAAACTGATTGAAATGAAATATGATGGCACCAAGGATCCTCAAGAACACATAACCACATTTGAGGCAAGGATGAATCTCGAAGGAGCACGGACATTGTCTGGTGTTGCGCTTTCCCGATAACCCCATCCAGAGTAGCCATCAAATGGTCTAACGCGTTACCAAAAGTCTTGATCACATGCTTTAACAACATATCAAAAATGTTTTTAGCACAATTCACCACACAGATTGCCAAAGCTAAGCACCCAATCAACTTGCTAGGAATCATCTAATGACTCGATGAGCCAACAAGGAGATACTTAGATAGATTCAACAATGAATGCCTAGAAATCGACGGATTAACAGATTCGAGCGCAAGTCTCTGTTTGACCAACAGGCTGATGAAAGGAAGCATTTAATGACAAAACCAGTCTGGACAATACAAGAAATTCAGAGCATAGCTCAGAAATACATCAATGATGAAAAGGTTAGCCAAGTCATGAATGCTAATAAATGGCAACACAACAATACGGCACTGGTGCACGAAATTGCAATCACACTTTTGCAACACCGCACAACTAACCAGCAAGTGCACTGGGTCGTCCAAGTAATACCTTACGTGAGTAAGGGTCGATCCCACGGAGATTGTCGGCTTGAAGCAAGCTATGGTTATCTTGTAAATCTTAGTTAGGATATCAGAAATTATCAGGATTGATTGTGAAAAGTAAAAGAACATGAAATAAGTACTTGTTTTGCAGTGATAGAGAATAGGTTGAGGTTTTGGAGATGCTCCATCTTCTGAATCTCTGCTTTCCTACTGTCTTCTTCTTCAAACACGCAAGGCTCCTTCCATGGCAAGCTGTATGCAAGGGTTTCACCGTTGTCAGTGGCTACCTCTCATCCTCTCAGTGGAAATGTTCAACGCACCCTGTCACGGCACGGCTATCCATCTGTCGGTTCTCAATCAGGCCGGAATAGAATCCAGTGATTCTTTTGCGTCTGTCACTAATGCCCCGCCTTCAGGAGTTTGAAGCTCGTCACAGTCATTCAATCATTGAATCCTACTCAGAATACCACAGACAAGGTTTAGACCTTCCGGATTCTCTTGAATGCCGCCATCAGTTCTAGCTTATACCACGAAGATTCTGATTAAAGAATCCAAGAGATATCTACTTAATCTAAGGTAGAACGGAGGTGGTTGTCAGGCACACGTTCATAGTTGAGAATGATAATGATTGTCACGGATCATCACATTCATCCGGTTTAAGAACAAGTAATACCTTAGAATGGAAGCAAGCATGATTGAATAAGAAACAGTAGTAATTGCATTAATCCATCAAGACACAGCAGAGCTCCTCACCCCCAAGCATGGGGTTTAGAGACTCATGCCGTGGAAAGTACACAAAGAAACGTGTAAAGTGTCATGAGGTACAGATATAATGTCAAAAGATTCTATTAATAGTGAACTAGTAACCTAGGGTATACAGGAATGAGTAAATGACGTAAAAATCCACTTCTGGGTCCACTTAGTGTGTGCTTGCGCTGAGCATTGAAGCTTTCATGTGTAGAGACTTTTTCTGGAGTTAAACGCCAGCTTTCATGCCAGTTTGGGCGTTTAACTCCAATTTTTATGCCAGTTCCAGCGTTAAACGCTGGAAATTCTGAGGCTAATTTGCCACGCCGGTTTGGGCCATCAAATCTCAGGCAAAGTATGGAGTATTATACATTGCTGGAAAGCCCAGGATGTCTACTTTCCTACGCCAAGCAACTAAAAATCAAAATAAGATAAAAAGAAGAGAATATACTATAGACTCCAAAATATCAAGGAAACTCAGCTCCAATTAGATGAGCGGGACTAGTAGCTTTTTGCTTCCGAACAGTTTTGGCATCTCACTTTATCTTTTGAAGTTCAGAATGATTGGCATCTATAGGAACTCAGAACTCAGATAGTGTTATTGATTCTCCTAGTTAAGTATAATGATTCTTGAACATAGCTATGTCATGAGTCTTGGCTGTGGCCCAAAGCACTCTGTCATCCAGTATTACCACCAGATCCATACATGCCACAGACACATTCTTGGGTGAACCTTTTCAGATTATGACCCAGCTTTGGTAGAGTCCCCAATTAGAGGTGTCCAGGGTTCTTAAGCACACTCTTTTTGCCTTGGATCACAACTTTATTTCTTTCTTTTTCTTCTATTTCTTCTCTCTTTTTTTTCGTTTTTTTTATCACACTGCTTTTTCTTGCTTCAAGAATCAATTTGATGATTTTTCAGATCCTCAATAACAGTTCTCCTTTTCCATCATTCTTTCAAGAGCCAACAATTTTAACATTCTTAAAACAACAAATTCAAAGGACATATGCATTGTTCAAGCATTCATTCAGAAAACAAAAAGTATTGTCACCACATCAAACTAATTCAACTAGTTTCAAAGATGAATTCAAAATCCTGTACTTTTTGTTCTTTTGTGATTAAAGCATTTTTCATTTAAGAGAGGTGATGGATTCATAGGACATTCATAGCTTTAAGGCATAGACACTAAGATACTAATGATCATGTAATAAGACACAAACATAGATAAACATAAGCATACAAATTCGAAAAATAGAAAATAAAGAACAAGGAGATTAAAGAACGGGTCCACCTTAGTGATGGCGGCTTGTTCTTCCTCTTGAAGATCTTATGGAGTGCTTGAGCTCCTCAATGTCTCTTCCTTGCCTTTGTTGCTCCTCTCTCATGATTCTATGATCTTCTTTAATTTCATGGAGGAGGATGGAATGTTCTTGGTGCTTCACCCTTAGTTGTCCCATGTTGGAACTCAATTCTCCTAGGGAGGTATTGATTTGCTCCCAATAGTTTTGTGGAGGAAAGTGCATCCCTTGAGATGAATATCTCCATCTCCCATGGCTCGGAGGTGGAAGCTTTTGCCTTCCCTTTCCTCTTTCTAGAGGTTTCTCCGGCCTTAGGTGCCATAAATGATTTTAGAGAAACAAAAAGCAATGCTTTTACCATACCAAACTTAAAAGGTTTGCTCGTCCTCGAGCAAAAGAAGAAAGAAGAGAGAGAGTGGTGGGGATCCTGTGGGGTCCACAGATCCTGAGGTGGCAAGGATAATTCATCCCTGCACCAAGTGGTGAGCAAAAATGCTCCTTCTGCCAATCCTGGCGTTAAACGCCGGGCTGGTGCCTATTTCTGGCGTTTAACGCCAGCTTGGTGCCCATTCCTGGCGTTTAACGCCAGTCTGGTGCCCCTTTCTGGCGTTAAACGCCCAGAATGGTGCCAGACTGGGCGTTAAACACCCATCTGCTAGCCTTACTGGCATTTAAACGCCAGCAAGATCTTCCTCCAGGGTGTGCTGTTTTTCTTTCTATTTTTCTTTCTGTTTTTGCTTTTTCAATTGATTTTGTGACTTCTCATGATCATCAACCTACAGAAAACATAAAATAATAAAGGAAAAATAATAAATATAACATTGGGTTGCCTCCCAACAAGCGCTTCTTTAATGTCAGTAGCTTGACAGTGGGCTCTCATGGGGCCTCACAGATACTCAGAGCCATGTTGGAACTTCCCAACACCAAACTTAGAGTTTGACTGTGGAGGCTCTGTTTGACTCTGTTTTGAGAGAAGCTCTTCATGCTTCCTTTCCATGGTTACAGAAGGGGAACCTTGAGTCTTATAGTTTGCATTGTCTGTAAGCCACAGAGCTTCCTGAATAGCAAATAATTGCTCATCCGGAAAGGTTTCAGAGATCTCAGTAGGAGGGAGGGATGCTCCTGCTATTGGTTCTATCCGGGACAGGTGATCAGCTACTTGATTTTCTGTCCCTTTTTTGTCTCTTATTTCTATATCAAACTCTTGCAGAAGCAACACCCATCTTATGAGCCTGGGTTTTGAATCCTGCTTTGTGAGTAGATATTTAAGAGCAGCATGGTCAGTGTACACAATCACTTTTGATCCTACTAAATAAGATTTGAACTTGTCAATGGCATAAACCACTGCAAGTAACTCTTTTTCTGTGGTTGTGTAGTTCTTCTGTGCATCATTTAGAATACGGCTGCCATAATGAATGACGTGCAGAAGCTTACCATGCCTTTGTCCCAATACTGCACCAATGGCATGGTCACTGGCATCACACATTAGTTCAAATGGTAATGTCCAGTCTGGTGCAGAGATGACTGGTGCTGTGACCAGCTTAGCTTTCAGGGTCTCAAATGCCTGCAGACACTCCTTATCAAAGATAAATGGCGTGTCAGCAGCTAGCAGATTACTCAGAGGTTTGGCAATTTTTGAAAAATCCTTTATAAACCTTCTGTAGAATCCTGCATGCCCCAGAAAGCTTTTGATTGCCTTAACATTAGTAGGTGGTGGTAATTTTTCAATTACTTCAACTTTAGCTTGATCCACCTCTATTCCCTTGTTTGAAATTTTATGCCCAAGGACAATCCCTTCAGTCACCATAAAGTGACATTTTTCCCAGTTTAAAACTAGGTTGGTCTCTTGGCATCTTTTCATAACAAGTGCTAGATGGTTAAGGCAGGAGCTGAATGAGTCTCCAAATACTGAAAAGTCATCCATGAAGACTTCCAGAAATTTCTCTACCATATATGAGAAGATAGAGAGCATGCACCTCTGAAAGGTTGTAGGTGCATTGCACAGACCAAAAGGCATCCTTCTGTAGGCAAATACTCCAGAAGGACATGTAAATGCTGTTTTCTCTTGGTCCTGAGGATCTACTGCAATTTGGTTGTAACCTGAGTAGCCGTCCAAAAAGCAGTAGTATTCATGACCTGCTAGTCTCTCTAGCATCTGGTCTATGAATGGTAAAGGAAAATGATCCTTTCTGGTGACTGTATTGAGCCTTCTGTAGTCAGTACACATGCGCCACCCTGTAACTGTTCTTGTAGGAACTAGTTCATTCTTTTCATTATGAACCACTGTCATGCCTCCCTTCTTGGGGACAACGTGGACAGGGCTCACCCAGGGGCTATCAGAAATAGGATAAATAATCCCAGCCTCTAGTAACTTAGTGACCTCTTTCTGCACCACCTCCTTCATGGCTGGATTTAGCCGCCTTTGTGGTTGAACCACTGGCTTAGCATTATCCTCCAATAGGATCTTATGCATGCATCTTGCTGGGCTAATGCCCTTAAGATCACTTATGGACCACCCAAGAGCTGTCTTGTGTGTCCTTAACACTTGAATTAGTGCTTCCTCTTCCTGTGGATTTAGAGCAGAGCTTATGATCACAGGAAAAGTGTCACCTTCTCCCAGAAATGCATATTTCAGGGATGGTGGTAGTGGCTTGAGCTCGGTTTTAGGAGGCTTATCTCCTTCCTGAGGAATTTTCAGAATTTCTTTTATTTCCTTTAGTTCCTCCAGATCAGGCTGAACATCTTTAAAGATGTCATCTAGCTCTGATTCAAGACTTTCAGTCATATTGACCTCCTCCACCAAAGAGTCAATAATATCAGTGCTCATACAGTCATTTGATGTGTCTGGATGCTGCATAGCTTTGACAACATTCAACTTGAACTCATCCTCATTGACTCTCAGGGTTAATTCCCCTTTTTGGACATCAATGAGGGTCCGTCCAGTTGCTAGGAAAGGTCTTCCTAGAATGAGAGTTGCACTCTTATGCTCCTCCATTTCCAGCACTACAAAGTCAGTGGGAAAGGCAAATGGCCCAACCTTGACAATCATGTCCTCAATTATGCCTGATGGGTATTTAATGGAGCCATCAGCAAGTTGGAGACATATCCTGGTTGGTTTGACTTCTTCAGTCAAGCCAAGCTTTCTGATAGTGGATGCAGGTATTAGGTTGATACTTGCCCCAAGATCACATAGAGCTTTCTTGGTACAATTACCCTCTAATGTGCATGGTATCATAAAGCTTCCAGGATCTTTAAGCTTCTCTGGTAAGCTCTTTAATATGACTGCACTGCATTCTTCAGTGAGAAATACTTTTTCAGTTTCTCTCCAATCCTTCTTATGACTTAAGATTTCTTTCATGAACTTAGCATAAGAAGGTATTTGCTCAAGTGCCTCTGCAAACGGAATCTTTATTTCAAGAGTCCTTAGATAGTCTGCAAAGCGGGCAAATTGCTTATCCTGTTCTGCTTGGCGGAGTTTCTGAGGATAAGGCATCTTGGCTTTATATTCTTCAACCTTAGATGCTGCAGGTTTATTCCTTACAGAAGTGGTTGAAGAAGCCTTTTTAGAGGGATTACTGTCAGCACTCTCAGGTGTCTGATCCTCCCTTGGCGTCTGAACGCCAGAATTGGGTGAAGGTTGGGCGTTTAACGCCAACTTCTCTCCCTTCTCTGGCGTTTGAACGCCAGAACTGGGCAGGGAATGGGCGTTTAACGCCAGCTTTCCTCCCCTTTCTGGCGTTTGAACGCCAAAAGTAATCCTCTCTGGGCTCTTACTGTCCTCAGAGGGATTTTGAACAGTGGTTTGGTTATCCTCTGTCAATTGTTCCTTATTTGGCTTCTTGCTACCTTGAGCAGTGTTATTCAATGTCTTCCCACTCCTTAGTTGAACTGCTTGACATTCTTCTGTTATCTGTTTAGATATCTGCTGTTTTGCTTGATTCAACTGCAGTTCTATGTTCTTGTTAGCAGTTTTAGTTTTATGGAGCATCTCTTTAAATTCTGCTAACTGTTTTGTCATCAGGTGTAATTGTTGATTAAGCTCAATCATCTGTTCTTGAGGATTAGGATCAGTGGCTACTGCCATGACTTCCTCTTTTAGAGAGAACTCATTGCCAGAGTACAAATATTGATTTCTAGCAACAGTGTCTATAAGCTCTTGAGCCTCTTCAATTGTCTTCCTCATGTGTATAGATCCACCAGCTGAGTGGTCTAAAGACATCTGAGCTTTTTCTGTAAGCCCATAGTAGAAGATGTCTAACTGTACCCACTCTGAAAACATTTCAGAGGGGCATTTTCTTAGCATACCTCTATACCTCTCCCAGGCATTATAAAGGGATTCATTATCCTCTTGCTTAAAGCCTTGGATGTCCAGCCTTAGCTGTGTCATCCTCTTTGGAGGGTAAAAGTGATTCAGGAATTTGTCTGATAACTGTTTCCATGTCTTTATGCTTGCTGTAGGTTGGTTATTCAACCACCTCTTAGCTTGATCTTTTACAGCAAATGGAAACAGTAATAGTCTGTAGACATCCTGATCCACCTCTTTATCACGTACTGTGTCAGCAATTTGTAAGAACTGTGCCAGAAACTCAGTAGGCTCTTCCTGAGGAAGACCGGAATACTGGCAATTTTGCTGCACTATGATAATGAGTTGAGGGTTTAGCTCAAAGCTGCTTGCTTTGATGGGAGGTGTACAGATACTACTCCCATATGCAGCTGTAATGGGGTTAGCAATTGACCCCAGAGTCCTTCTGGACTGATCAATCCCACTTAGGTCCATAATGGATAAAGGGAAATGATATGGATTGCAAGTAGATAAAAATATATATATATATTTTTATTATTAACCGAAAAATAAAATAAAAACAAAAGGAAAATAAAATAAAAATTCAAAAATTAAAAGAAAATAAGATCAAAGCAAATTGAAAACTGAATCAATTAGTTAATTAAAAAGATTTTGAGATTAGCAATTAGAAAGATATGATTGACAAATTTTTATGAAAAAGATTTGATTTTTGAAATGAGGAAAGAGAAAAACAACAAAATGACACCAAACTTAAAATTTTTAGAAAATCAAACACAAATTTTCAAAAATTTTAAAGGAAAAACACAAAGAGGACACCAAACTTAGAATTTTTACGGATCAAAAAGGGACTAAAGACATGCGAATTCGAAAATTAGAAGAAAAACAAAAGCATGCAATTGACACTAAACTAAAAATATGAAACTAGACTCAACTAAAAGACTCTAAACCGACGAAAACAAAACAGTCCTAATCTAAGCAACAAGATAAGCCGTCAGTTGTCCAAACTCGAACAATCCCCGGCAACGGCGCCAAAAACTTGGTGCACGAAATTGCAATCACACTTTTGCAACACCGCACAACTAACCAGCAAGTGCACTGGGTCGTCCAAGTAATACCTTACGTGAGTAAGGGTCGATCCCACGGAGATTGTCGGCTTGAAGCAAGCTATGGTTATCTTGTAAATCTTAGTCAGGATATCAGAAATTATCAGGATTGATTGTGAAAAGTAAAAGAACATGAAATAAGTACTTGTTTTGCAGTGATAGAGAATAGGTTGAGGTTTTGGAGATGCTCCATCTTCTGAATCTCTGCTTTCCTACTGTCTTCTTCTTCAGACACGCAAGGCTCCTTCCACGGCAAGCTGTATGCAAGGGTTTCACCGTTGTCAGTGGCTACCTCCCATCCTCTCAGTGGAAATGTTCAACGCACCCTGTCACGGCACGGCTATCCATCTGTTGGTTCTCAATCAGGCCGGAATAGAATCCAGTGATTCTTTTGCGTCTGTCACTAATGCCCCACCTTCAGGAGTTTGAAGCTCGTCACAGTCATTCAATCATTGAATCCTACTCAGAATACCACAGACAAGGTTTAGACCTTCCGGATTCTCTTGAATGCCGCCATCTGTTCTAGCTTATACCACGAAGATTCTGATTAAAGAATCCAAGAGATATCTACTTAATCTAAGGTAGAACGGAGGTGGTTGTCAGGCACACGTTCATAGTTGAGAATGATAATGATTGTCACGGATCATCACATTCATCCGGTTTAAGAACAAGTAATATCTTAGAATGGAAGCAAGCATGATTGAATAAGAAACAGTAGTAATTGCATTAATCCATCAAGACACAGCAGAGCTCCTCACCCCAACCATGGGGTTTAGAGACTCATGCCGTGGAAAGTACACAAAGAAACGTGTAAAGTGTCATGAGGTACAGATACAATGTCAAAAGATTCTATTAATAGTGAACTAGTAATCTAGGGTATACAGGAATGAGTAAATGACGTAAAAATCCACTTCTGGGTCCACTTAGTGTGTGCTTGGGCTGAGCATTGAAGCTTTCATGTGTAGAGACTTTTTCTGGAGTTAAACGCCAGCTTTCATGCCAGTTTGGGCGTTTAACTCCAATTTTTATGCCAGTTCCAGCGTTAAACGCTGGAAATTCTGAGGCTGATTTGCCACGCCAGTTTGGGCCATCAAATCTCGGGCAAAGTATGAACTATTATACATTGCTGGAAAGCCAGGATGTCTACTTTCCAACGCCGTTGAGAGCGCGCCAATTGGGCTTCTGTAGCTCCAGAAAATTCACTTCGAGTGCAGGGAGGTCAGAATCCAACAACATCTGCAGTCCTTTTCAGTCTCTGAATCAGATTTTTGCTCAGGACCCTCAATTTCAGCCAGAAAATACCTGAAATCACAGAAAAACACACACACTCATAGTAAAGTCCAGAAAAGTGAATTTTAACTAAAAACTAATAAAAATATACTAAAAACTAACTAGATCATACTAAAAACATACTAAAAATAATGCCAAAAAGCGTATAAATTATCCGTTCATCACAACACCAAACTTAAATTGTTGCTTGTCCCCAAGCAACTGAAAATCAAAATAAGATAAAAAGAAGAGAATATACTATAGACTCCAAAATATCAAGGAAACTCAGCTCCAATTAGATGAGCGGGACTAGTAGCTTTTTGCTTCCGAACAGTTTTGGCATCTCACTTTATCCTTTGAAGTTCAGAATGATTGGCATCTATAGGAACTCAGAACTCAGATAGTGTTATTGATTCTCCTAGTTAAGTATAATGATTCTTGAACATAGCTATGTCATGAGTCTTGGCTGTGGCCCAAAGCACTCTGTCATCCAGTATTACCACCGGATCCATACATGCCACAGACACATTCTTGGGTGAACCTTTTCAGATTATGACCCAGCTTTGCTAGAGTCCCCAATTAGAGGTGTCCAGTGTTCTTAAGCACACCCTTTTTTCCTTGGATCACAACTTTATTTCTTTATTTTTCTTCTATTTCTTCTCTCTTTTTTTCGTTTTTTTATCACACTGCTTTTTCTTGCTTCAAGAATCAATTTGATGATTTTTCAGATCCTCAATAACAGTTCTCCTTTTCCATCATTCTTTCAAGAGCCAACAATTTTAACATTCTTAAAACAACAAATTCAAAAGACATATGCACTGTTCAAGCATTCATTCAGAAAACAAAAAGTATTGTCACCACATCAAACTAATTCAACTAGTTTCAAAGATGAATTCAAAATTCTGTACTTCTTGTTCTTTTGTGATTAAAGCATTTTTCATTTAAGAGAGGTGATGGATTCATAGGACATTCATAGCTTTAAGGCATAGACACTAAGATACTAATGATCATGTAATAAGACACAAACATAGATAAACATAAGCATACAAATTCGAAAAATAGAAAATAAAGAACAAGGAGATTAAAGAACGGGTCCACCTTAGTGATGGCGGCTTGTTCTTCCTCTTGAAGATCTTATGGAGTGCTTGAGCTCCTCAATGTCTCTTCCTTGCCTTTGTTGCTCCTCTCTCATGATTCTATGATCTTCTTTAATTTCATGGAGGAGGATGGAATGTTCTTGGTGCTTCACCCTTAGTTGTCCCATGTTGGAACTCAATTCTCCTAGGGAGGTATTGATTTGCTCCCAATAGTTTTGTGGAGGAAAGTGCATCCCTTGAGATGAATATCTCCATCTCCCATGGCTCGGAGGTGGAAGCTTTTGCCTTTACTTTCCTCTTTCTAGAGGTTTCTCCGGCCTTAGGTGCCATAAATGATTTTAGAGAAACAAAAAGCAATGCTTTTACCAAACCAAACTTAAAAGGTTTGCTCGTCCTCGAGCAAAAGAAGAAAGAAGAGAGAGAGTGGTGGGGATCCTGTGGGGTCCACAGATCCTGAGGTGGCAAGGATAATTCATCCCTGCACCAAGTGGTGAGCAAAAATGCTCCTTCTGCCAATCCTGGCGTTAAATGCCGGGCTGGTACCCATTTCTGGCGTTTAACGCCAGCTTGGTGCCCATTCCTGGCGTTTAACGCCAGTCTGGTGCCCCTTTCTGGCGTTAAACGCCCAGAATGGTGCCAGACTGGGCGTTAAACGCCCATCTGCTAGCCTTACTGGCATTTAAACGCCAGCAAGATCTTCCTCTAGGGTGTGCTGTTTTTCTTTCTATTTTTCTTTCTGTTTTTGCTTTTTCAATTGATTTTGTGACTTCTCATGATCATCAACCTAAGAAAACATAAAATAATAAAGGAAAAATAATAAATATAACATTGGGTTGCCTCCCAACAAGCGCTTCTTTAATGTCAGTAGCTTGACAGTGGGCTCTCATGGGGCCTCACAGATACTCAGAGCCATGTTGGAACTTCCCAACACCAAACTTAGAGTTTGACTGTGGAGGCTCTGTTTGACTCTGTTTTGAGAGAAGCTCTTCATGCTTCCTTTCCATGGTTACAGAAGGGGAACCTTGAGTCTTATAGTTTGCATTGTCTGTAAGCCACGGAGCTTCCTGAATAGCAAATAATTGCTCATCCGAAAGGTTTCAGAGATCTCAGTAGGAGGGAGGGATGCTCCTGCTACTGGTTCTATCCGGGACAGGTGATCAGCTACTTGATTTTCTGTCCCTTTTTTGTCTCTTATTTCTATATCAAACTCTTGCAGAAGCAACACCCATCTTATGAGCCTGGGTTTTGAATCCTGCTTTGTGAGTAGATATTTAAGAGCAGCATGGTCAGTGTACACAATCACTTTTGATCCTACTAAATAAGATCTGAACTTGTCAATGGCATAAACCACTGCAAGTAACTCTTTTTCTGTGGTTGTGTAGTTCTTCTGTGCATCATTTAGAATACGGCTGCCATAATGAATGACGTGCAGAAGCTTACCATGCCTTTGTCCCAATACTGCACCAATGGCATGGTCACTGGCATCACACATTAGTTCAAATGGTAATGTCCAGTCTGGTGAGAGATGACTGGTGCTGTGACCAGCTTAGCTTTCAGGGTCTCAAATGCCTGCAGACACTCCTTATCAAAGATAAATGGCATGTCAGCAGCTAGCAGATTACTCAGAGGTTTGGCAATTTTTGAAAAATCCTTTATAAACCTTCTGTAGAATCCTGCATGCCCAGAAAGCTTCTGATTGCCTTAACATTAGTAGGTGGTGGTAATTTTTCAATTACTTCAACTTTAGCTTGATCCACCTCTATTCCCTTGTTTGAAATTTTATGCCCAAGGACAATCCCTTCAGTCACCATAAAGTGACATTTTTCCCAGTTTAAAACTAGGTTGGTCTCTTGGCATCTTTTCATAACAAGTGCTAGATGGTTAAGGCAGGAGCTGAATGAGTCTCCAAATACTGAAAAGTCATCCATGAAGACTTCCAGAAATTTCTCTACCATATATGAGAAGATAGAGAGCATGCACCTCTGAAAGGTTGTAGGTGCATTGCACAGACCAAAAGGCATCCTTCTGTAGGCAAATACTCCAGAAGGACATGTAAATGCTGTTTTCTCTTGGTCCTGAGGATCTACTGCAATTTGGTTGTAACCTGAGTAGCCGTCCAAAAAGCAGTAGTATTCATGACCTGCTAGTCTCTCTAGCATCTGGTCTATGAATGGTAAAGGAAAATGATCCTTTCTGGTGACTGTATTGAGCCTTCTGTAGTCATACACATGCGCCACCCTGTAACTGTTCTTGTAGGAACTAGTTCATTCTTTTCATTATGAACCACTGTCATGCCTCCCTTCTTGGGGACAACGTGGACAGGGCTCACCCAGGGGCTATCAGAAATAGGATAAATAATCCCAGCCTCTAGTAACTTAGTGACCTCTTTCTGCACCACCTCCTTCATGGCTGGATTTAGCCGCCTTTGTGGTTGAACCACTGGCTTAGCATTATCCTCCAATAGGATCTTATGCATGCATCTTGCTGGGCTAATGCCCTTAAGATCACTTATGGACCACCCAAGAGCTGTCTTGTGTGTCCTTAGCACTTGAATTAGTGCTTCCTCTTCCTGTGGATTTAGAGCAGAGCTTATGATCACAGGAAAAGTGTCACCTTCTCCCAGAAATGCATATTTCAGGGATGGTGGTAGTGGCTTGAGCTCGGTTTTAGGAGGCTTATCTCCTTCCTGAGGAATTTTCAGAATTTCTTTTATTTCCTTTAGTTCCTCCAGATCAGGCTGAACATCTTTAAAGATGTCATCTAGCTCTGATTCAAGACTTTCAGTCATATTGACCTCCTCCACCAAAGAGTCAATAATATCAGTGCTCATACAGTCATTTGATGTGTCTGGATGCTGCATAGCTTTGACAACATTCAACTTGAACTCATCCTCATTGACTCTCAGGGTTAATTCCCCTGTTTGGACATCAATGAGGGTCCGTCCAGTTGCTAGGAAAGGTCTTCCTAGAATGAGAGTTGCACTCTTATGCTCCTCCATTTCCAGCACTACAAAGTCAGTGGGAAAGGCAAATGGCCCAACCTTGACAATCATGTCCTCAATTATGCCTGATGGGTATTTAATGGAGCCATCAGCAAGTTGGAGACATATCCTGGTTGGTTTGACTTCTTCAGTCAAGCCAAGCTTTCTGATAGTGGATGCAGGTATTAGGTTGATACTTGCCCCAAGATCACATAGAGCTTTCTTGGTACAATTACCCTCTAATGTGCATGGTATCATAAAGCTTCCAGGATCTTTAAGCTTCTCTGGTAAGCTCTTTAATATGACTGCACTGCATTCTTCAGTGAGAAATACTTTTTCAGTTTCTCTCCAATCCTTCTTATGACTTAAGATTTCTTTCATGAACTTAGCATAAGAAGGTATTTGCTCAAGTGCCTCTGCAAACGGAATCTTTATTTCAAGAGTCCTTAGATAGTCTGCAAAGCGGGCAAATTGCTTATCCTGTTCCGCTTGGCGGATTTTCTGAGGATAAGGCATCTTGGCTTTATATTCTTCAACCTTAGATGCTGCAGGTTTATTCCTTACAGAAGTGGTTGAAGAAGCCTTTTTAGAGGGATTACTGTCAGCACTCTCAGGTGTCTGATCCTCCCTTGGCGTCTGAACGCCAGAATTGGGTGAAGGTTGGGCGTTTAACGCCAACTTCTCTCCCTTCTTGGCGTTGAACGCCAGAACTGGGCAGGGAATGGGCGTTTAACGCCAGCTTTCCTCCCCTTTCTGGCGTTTGAACGCCAAAAGTAATCCTCTCTGGGCTCTTACTGTCCTCAGAGGGATTTTGAACAGTGGTTTGGTTATCCTCTGTCAATTGTTCCTTATTTGGCTTCTTGCTACCTTGAGCAGTGTTATTCAATGTCTTCCCACTCCTTAGTTGAACTGCTTGACATTCTTCTGTTATCTGTTTAGATATCTGCTGTTTTGCTTGATTCAACTGCAGTTCTATGTTCTTGTTAGCAGTTTTAGTTTCATGGAGCATCTCTTTAAATTCTGCTAACTGTTTTGTCATCAGGTGTAATTGTTGATTAAGCTCAATCATCTGTTCTTGAGGATTAGGATCAGTGGCTACTGCCATGACTTCCTCTTTTGGAGAGAACTCATTGCCAGAGTACAAATATTGATTTCTAGCAACAGTGTCTATAAGCTCTTGAGCCTCTTCAATTGTCTTCCTCATGTGTATAGATCCACCAGCTGAGTGGTCTAAAGACATCTGAGCTTTTTCTGTAAGCCCATAGTAGAAGATGTCTAACTGTACCCACTCTGAAAACATTTCAGAGGGGCATTTTCTTAGCATACCTCTATACCTCTCCCAGGCATTATAAAGGGATTCATTATCCTCTTGCTTAAAGCCTTGGATGTCCAGCCTTAGCTGTGTCATCCTCTTTGGAGGGTAAAAGTGATTCAGGAATTTGTCTGATAACTGTTTCCATGTCTTTATGCTTGCTGTAGGTTGGTTATTCAACCACCTCTTAGCTTGATCTTTTACAGCAAATGGAAACAGTAATAGTCTGTAGACATCCTGATCCACCTCTTTATCACGTACTGTGTCAGCAATTTGTAAGAACTGTGCCAGAAACTCAGTAGGCTCTTCCTGAGGAAGACCAGAATACTGGCAATTTTGCTGCACTATGATAATGAGTTGAGGGTTTAGCTCAAAGCTGCTTGCTTTGATGGGAGGTGTACAGATACTACTCCCATATGCAGCTGTAATGGGGTTAGCAATTGACCCCAGAGTCCTTCTGGACTGATCAATCCCACTTAGGTCCATAATGGATAAAGGGAAATGATATGGATTGCAAGTAGATAAAAATATATATATATTTTTATTATTAACCGAAAAATAAAATAAAAACAAAAGGAAAATAAAATAAAAATTCAAAATTAAAAGAAAATAAGATCAAAGCAAATTGAAAACTGAATCAATTAGTTAATTAAAAAGATTTTGAGATTAGCAATTAGAAAGATATGATTGACAAATTTTTATGAAAAAGATTTGATTTTTGAAATGAGGAAAGAGAAAAACAACAAAATGACACCAAACTTAAAATTTTTAGAAAATCAAACACAAATTTTCAAAAATTTTAAAGGAAAAACACAAAGAGGACACCAAACTTAGAATTTTTACGGATCAAAAAGGGACTAAAGACATGCGAATTCGAAAATTAGAAGAAAAACAAAAGCATGCAATTGACACTAAACTAAAAATATGAAACTAGACTCAACTAAAAGACTCTAAACCGACGAAAACAAAACAGTCCTAATCTAAGCAACAAGATAAGCCGTCAGTTGTCCAAACTCGAACAATCCCCGGCAACGGCGCCAAAAACTTGGTGCACGAAATTGCAATCACACTTTTGCAACACCGCACAACTAACCAGCAAGTGCACTGGGTCGTCCAAGTAATACCTTACGTGAGTAAGGGTCGATCCCACGGAGATTGTCGGCTTGAAGCAAGCTATGGTTATCTTGTAAATCTTAGTCAGGATATCAGAAATTATCAGGATTGATTGTGAAAAGTAAAAGAACATGAAATAAGTACTTGTTTTGCAGTGATAGAGAATAGGTTGAGGTTTTGGAGATGCTCCATCTTCTGAATCTCTGCTTTCCTACTGTCTTCTTCTTCAGACACGCAAGGCTCCTTCCACGGCAAGCTGTATGCAAGGGTTTCACCGTTGTCAGTGGCTACCTCCCATCCTCTCAGTGGAAATGTTCAACGCACCCTGTCACGGCACGGCTATCCATCTGTTGGTTCTCAATCAGGCCGGAATAGAATCCAGTGATTCTTTTGCGTCTGTCACTAATGCCCCGCCTTCAGGAGTTTGAAGCTCGTCACAGTCATTCAATCATTGAATCCTACTCAGAATACCACAGACAAGGTTTAGACCTTCCGGATTCTCTTGAATGCCGCCATCAGTTCTAGCTTATACCACGAAGATTCTGATTAAAGAATCCAAGAGATATCTACTTAATCTAAGGTAGAACGGAGGTGGTTGTCAGGCACACGTTCATAGTTGAGAATGATAATGATTGTCACGGATCATCACATTCATCCGGTTTAAGAACAAGTAATATCTTAGAATGGAAGCAAGCATGATTGAATAAGAAACAGTAGTAATTGCATTAATCCATCAAGACACAGCAGAGCTCCTCACCCCAACCATGGGGTTTAGAGACTCATGCCGTGGAAAGTACACAAAGAAACGTGTAAAGTGTCATGAGGTACAGATACAATGTCAAAAGATTCTATTAATAGTGAACTAGTAACCTAGGGTATACAGGAATGAGTAAATGACGTAAAAATCCACTTCTGGGTCCACTTAGTGTGTGCTTGGGCTGAGCATTGAAGCTTTCATGTGTAGAGACTTTTTCTGGAGTTAAACGCCAGCTTTCATGCCAGTTTGGGCGTTTAACTCCAATTTTTATGCCAGTTCCAGCGTTAAACGCTGGAAATTCTGAGGCTGATTTGCCACGCCGGTTTGGGCCATCAAATCTCGGGCAAAGTATGAACTATTATACATTGCTGGAAAGTCCAGGATGTCTACTTTCCAACGCCGTTGAGAGCGCGCCAATTGGGCTTCTGTAGCTCCAGAAAATTCACTTCGAGTGCAGGGAGGTCAGAATCCAATAGCATCTGCAGTCCTTTTCAGTCTCTGAATCAGATTTTTGCTCAGGACCCTTAATTTCAGCCAGAAAATACCTGAAATCACAGAAAAACACACAAACTCATAGTAAAGTCCAGAAAAGTGAATTTTAACTAAAAACTAATAAAAATATACTAAAAACTAACTAGATCATACTAAAAACATACTAAAAATAATGCCAAAAAGCGTATAAATTATCCGTTCATCACAACACCAAACTTAAATTGTTGCTTGTCCCCAAGCAACTGAAAATCAAAATAAGATAAAAAGAAGAGAATATACTATAGACTCCAAAATATCAAGGAAACTCAGCTCCAATTAGATGACGGGACTTGTAGCTTTTTGCTTCCGAACAGTTTTGGCATCTCACTTTATCCTTTGAAGTTCAGAATGATTGGCATCTATAGGAACTAGAACTCAGATAGTGTTATTGATTCTCCTAGTTAAGTATAATGATTCTTGAACATAGCTATGTCATGAGTCTTGGCTGTGGCCCAAAGCACTCTGTCATCCAGTATTACCACCGGATCCATACATGCCACAGACACATTCTTGGGTGAACCTTTTCAGATTATGACCCAGCTTTGCTAGAGTCCCCAATTAGAGGTGTCCAGTGTTCTTAAGCACACCCTTTTTTCCTTGGATCACAACTTTATTTCTTTATTTTTCTTCTATTTCTTCTCTCTTTTTTTCGTTTTTTTATCACACTGCTTTTTCTTGCTTCAAGAATCAATTTGATGATTTTTCAGATCCTCAATAACAGTTCTCCTTTTCCATCATTCTTTCAAGAGCCAACAATTTTAACATTCTTAAAACAACAAATTCAAAAGACATATGCACTGTTCAAGCATTCATTCAGAAAACAAAAAGTATTGTCACCACATCAAACTAATTCAACTAGTTTCAAAGATGAATTCAAAATCCTGTACTTCTTGTTCTTTTGTGATTAAAGCATTTTTCATTTAAGAGAGGTGATGGATTCATAGGACATTCATAGCTTTAAGGCATAGACACTAAGATACTAATGATCATGTAATAAGACACAAACACAGATAAACATAAGCATACAAATTCGAAAAATAGAAAATAAAGAACAAGGAGATTAAAGAACGGGTCCACCTTAGTGATGGCGGCTTGTTCTTCCTCTTGAAGATCTTATGGAGTGCTTGAGCTCCTCAATGTCTCTTCCTTGCCTTTGTTGCTCCTCTCTCATGATTCTATGATCTTCTTTAATTTCATGGAGGAGGATGGAATGTTCTTGGTGCTTCACCCTTAGTTGTCCCATGTTGGAACTCAATTCTCCTAGGGAGGTATTGATTTGCTCCCAATAGTTTTGTGGAGGAAAGTGCATCCCTTGAGATGAATATCTCCATCTCCCATGGCTCGGAGGTGGAAGCTTTTGCCTTACTTTCCTCTTTCTAGAGGTTTCTCCGGCCTTAGGTGCCATAAATGATTTTAGAGAAACAAAAAGCAATGCATTTACCAAACCAAACTTAAAAGGTTTGCTCGTCCTCGACAAAAGAAGAAAGAAGAGAAGAGTGGTGGGGATCCTGTGGGTGCCCATTTCTGGCGTTTAACGCCAGCTTGGTGCCCATTCCTGGCGTTTAACGCCAGTCTGGTGCCCCTTTCTGGCGTTAAACGCCCAGAATGGTGCCAGAC